>NC_092877.1:233890992-234263492 GCF_028372415.1 Notamacropus eugenii | reverse complement strand
TGGTGTAGTGGGTAGAGCACCAGTGCAGGAGTCAGGAGGACCTGAGTTCAAATTTTACCTCAGACACTTGATACTCACTAGCTGTGTAACCTTGGGCAAGTCACTTTAACCCCAATTGCCTCATCCTGGGTCATCTCCAGTCACCCTGATATATATATATATATATCTGGTCACTAGATTCAGATGACTCTGGAGGAGAAGTGAGGCTGGTGACCTGCACAGTCCTCCCTTACTCAAAACAAAGTCACGTGCAAGTCATATCACTATTTCTCTGATGGCATGGTCTTCTTAGGCAATGAAGGATGAACATACATATCAATCATTTTCATGATTATAAAAGCAAGGACCTTGATAGACATGGGAAGGTGTGCTGTACAGGTTCTTAGAGCTGCTTTTCTAAAAGGAAAGCAACTTTTGAGGAATCAACAATCATTTTAATCAAGCACATATATCATTCACTGAGTTCAGTGGGAAAGTCAGCACCCTGAACTTAAAAGAAAATAGAAACAAAGATCAACCAACAAATCGGGCTTCCAACTGTCTGACAGTAAGTAATACACACATCACAGATCAACGGACAGATCCAACTGTCTGACCATACATACATAGTTATCAAGGAGAGAAGCACCAACTGGGTTTTAAAAGCCAGGGGACTCTTTAGTGGCTATCTAGAGTCTCATCTGGCCAAACAAACACTACCAATGAGTAAGTCCCAAAGTAAAACCTCACTTCAGAGTATTTATACACTTTTTGGAGCTAGAAGTCAGGACCCTCAGATGCAGTGCTCCAACAGAAATTAACAAAAAGTACTTGAGACCTGTTAATGGGTGGGGAAGATCTAATTAACATTACAGTGACTCTGAATGAGTCTAGGCTCTCTAGATGTCAGTTTCCTGATTTATAACATGAAGTTAAACTTGAAGATATCTATGGTCCCTTCCAGATCTAACACCTAAGATCGAATTCCTCCTTTCTGAGATATATGTGCATTGATGACACCAGCAGTGCTATTGGAAGTATCCAGAACCCTCTAAGATCTATTCTGTATTAGTCATGTGTGGCATGTGATATCTCCCCTATCCCCAGATCCCATAGGGAAAAAATTACTTTGGTGTCTGACTTATTCTTATGAAAATTCCACATATATTACCTCAAAGAAAATCTTTCCTATTGCCAATATGCATGCATTTGTGCCTTCAGATTTTTATGGATGCTCTGCCTAGGTGTCAAAAGGCTTCACCTTTATTTACCACAACACCTGTATTACCTACCACATTTTGTGCTTTCTGTGATTTCTGCTAGCTGGTACTTTGGTGACACTTCAGAATGTTTATAATGTCCCTTCTGTGCCATTAGCCTCCATCCTCATGGTTTCTAGTATATGTGTCTGCTGGGCACTTGACAGTCACCCTTGTCTCTCCTCTCAGCTTCTGCTTTCTGCAATAGTCCTCAGATGAAGGACTCTTTCTCTCTGAATGGCCGTTGCCATTTTTCTCATAGATCATAGCCCGCTGGCTTAAATAAGCTCTTTTAAGGAAACAGACCCCTTCATACTCCTAGCATAGGAATAATGAAAAAAACCTTAGCTCCCTTTCTTCACACAAGGAAAGGGAGATCTGTTATTCCCCAGAATCTTAGTTTGGGGTGTCTTTTCTCAACACAAAGAGAAACTTCATTTATGGCTGTCAGGTACTTTTTACATGTAAAACAGCCAGCCAGCCAGCCAGCTACGTAGAGCCATTAGGCACTCAACCTGCATTGTTATCCTTCTTTTTCTGGAGCTGGATCAGAATCTATTGTCACCATTTAACTCCCTCTTAACTCTCTTTTTTTTGCTGATCCCCAGAATCATTATAGCAAAGCTCTCTCAAAGAAACCCCATAAATTATGTGGGTCTGAGGCACCCCAATTTTTCTTTAGCCCAATAGTCTCACGTCTTCTTTGTATATAAAAGAAAGTGGTAAAAGCACGAAGCAAAGGAAGCCAGGTAGGAACTAGTGAGTCTCAATACTTAATCTCTGCTAAATGGCATAGGGGATAGAGTACTGGACCTGGAGTCAGGAATACCTGACTTTAAATCAAGCCTCAGATATTTCTGAATTGTGTGACCTTGGACAGTCATTTAACCTCTCTGCCTCATTTTCCTCAACTATAAAATGGGGATAATAATAACACCTACATTGCAGAGTTGAGGATCTTAAGAAATATTTGTAAAAAAACAACACAGTACCTGGAAAATGGATGTTATATGAGTGCATATTCCCCCTCTCTTCCCATCTCAACATTTTGTTTCTACATTCCTATCTTTGTTTCATATCCCTCATTCTATTATCTGCATGTAACCATATCACAAACTCAGAATATAGACTTATTTCATATATACATACATAGAGAGAGAGAGAGAGAGAAAGAGAGAGAGAGAGGGAGGGAGGGAGAGGGAGAGAGAAGTAAGAATATAGTATAGTGATTCAAAAATGTTTGCTGCATTGAATTATGGTCATTTGTACTGTCCTAAGTTGTAACCTTAAGGCAACATTCTTCTTAATTAGGTGATGGAATCACTGTTACGAGGCAGTAATTCAGCAAATAAATTTGACTTGCAATACTTTTGCAAACTCTGTTGTAGGTTTCCCCATGTTGCAGTTGGGCCAGAGCAATAATTGAATGAATCTGTGCTCTCATCCATTATGGAGATCCTTCTACCAAAGTGGATCATAACACAAGATTGGCCAGTCATCCATTCTGGCCCTTTTAATAAGACTTTAATATGTGTCTTACCAAAAGTTCCTCCACAGAGTATTGAACCAATATGCTAAGAGGCATTCTTCACTTTCTTTGAACACTTTGCTAATGGAATGGTCTGGCTGTGCACATCATTCATTCTTGATGTGAGATGGGAGGGAAGGAAGTGAAGAACTTAAGGATCTATACTTTAAAAAAAAGGTCAACAATTTCAGAAATTGGTTTGAGGCAGATATGTAGTAAAAAGTATTATTGTGAGAGAAATAATTATTTCATATTAATAGCCAATTATTAGTTGAGATTAAGGTTTTCCTTTCTATTTCTTCATTCAGAAATAAACCCCTGCGGATTATTCAGCCAGCTTCTGAAAGACATTGCTGATAGAAAAGATTGCCCAAATTCTCAGGGTACAAGATTTTTGATCTTGGATGAGACTCCATCCAACTAGGACAGCTTACAAACAGAATCCAGTCTGAGCAAGATCTTGCCAGTAAGAAATAAGTCCCTTTCTGTCCTTAGAATATTCCATTATAATTTAGAGCGACCCAGCTTAAGAAGGGGAACCAACAAGGTCTGAGTGGGGATGAATTTTTTTGCCACGATTGCTGGAGGCAACTGAGTCTCGTGATTAAATTATATTCTCTGAAGGAGGAGCTAAAGACTTTTTTCCCATCTCCTCATTAATATGTCCACCCCCAATTGATTGTTAATCTAGCAGAGTTCATTTCCCATCCTCAAGAACTCTCCCTTTTTAAAATCTATTTAAGCATTCAATATTCCCCAGGGGGCATCTTGGGTTTATAAGAGAAAGCTAAATGCCTATCATTTTATTAATTATCTACCAAATTGATTATTACCCAGAAACTGTCTTGACCTTTTCATTCATTCAAGTTGTCGTTATCATCATCATCATCATCATCAGGCACATGATTTGCTTAGGAAGTAGTTGAAGTTAAATGAGGCATGATTCATGATTGACATCTGGTACAGAAGGCTGTCAAAGTTAGAAGAGCAAAGTTTAAAGTGGGGAGCAACCTTTTGTCATCTAAGTCATGGAAAATTTGCAGCAGAAACAGGCCTAAAACTTGTGTTACTCACTCACAGAAAAGTTTCTCTATCAGTCAGACAGGAATTAGAAGACATTATACTCAGAACTCTACCAAGTTACCCTGTTCCTTTCTCCAGAATTCTGTTTGCTAAAGAAACTTTATCACTTTTGTGCCAACTTAGTATTTACTGAGCAAAGGTATCACCCTCATCCTCACAAAAATCTTTGGTTTTTCTGTTGGATAAAAAGACCATTTCTTCGGTAGCCACAGAAATGTCCCTTTACTCAGGAGATATGGCAGATTCCTCAAAATAATCCTTGTTTTCTTTATGATCTAATTCTGCTTCTGGGGCCCCCTTCTCTCCTGGTTAAAGGCAAGGATTCAATCTAGATATGCAGATCTTGCACTTAAAATAGAAATCTGGAGACTGTGGCAGAGCTTCCATTGTTTTCAGTTTGTAGTTTGCTCTTGAGGTTCCCAATGCCTTGAAGAAAATTCTAAAATATTTCTCTCTCTTCTCTACCTTCATCTTATCGTGTACCTAACATGGCCTTCCCTGTAACCCTATTGCCTTGTAACTGAGGTGCTTTAATGTGTTCTTGGGGTATCTCTTTTGTCCAGCCTACTTCAGCTCACCACATTTCCATAGAGAAATCCCTTATAGACACTCCTAACTATGATCCAGATTAAATAAAGGGCCTGATCATCCTTTTCTAGACTATTATAATAGCCTCCTACTTGATGCAATCAGTTGCAAGGTTTTGTCTTTTTCTGCCTCCACACTATCCCTCTCTTCCATTACTTCTCCCTTCATAGTCACCAGTGTAGCTCAGATTCTTTTTTCCTCACTTAGTCTCTTGTAACAGCCTCTGTTTTTTCTGACTCTACCTCATTTTTCACAATTTGCTAAACTAATTTTTCTAATGCATAGGTCTTATCATTTCATTTCTCTGCTCCAAGTCCTTCTTTTGGATAAGTCAAGCCCCTCCATAATATAGCTTCATCCTATCTTTATATCCCTATGTCATACTTGTCCATTTGATAAACTCCAATTTTCCAGTCAAATTAGATAATTACCTATCCCCTGATCTTTTCCTACTCTCTCCCACAAGTATGCATTCATATAGACCATGCTTCTTATACATTAAACATTTTCAACAAAATTCTATCTACTAAAATCCTTCTATTTCCATTGAGGACCAGCTTCTTGACAGTCATTCCAAGAAGCTCTCATCAATCACCCTTAGCAAAAGATGATCTCTCCCTATCACCCTCACATTTTGTAGAATGCTTTATCTAGTGTCCTCTTTCACACTGATGACTGAAAAGAACACTGTCCCAAGATTTAGAGGAACTGGTTTCAAATGCCACGTTTGACTATTACTTTGGCAATCACAACCTATGCGTTCTTGGACAAATTGCTACTCCTGAATGTCCTAGTTTGCAAAATGAGACAATTGAATTATACATCCTCTGGGGTTCCTTCTAGCTCTTGAGCTATGATCCTATGATCCTTTATCAAATTCTACCATGTGTAGAATTTATATATGTCTTACGAAATTTACTAGATTGAGAACAGAGGCTTTTAAAAAAGTTTTCATCTGTGTGTATATCGCTTAACCCTACCACAAATTGATATACATATAGGTGCTAAATAAACACTGTACTTTTTATTCTACCTTAAGTTCAAAACAAGAAAATTTTCTTAGGAGTATATAATGACTATCACTACCTTGTTGGGGAAACACTGGTTACGCATATTTCTAGTTCTTGCCTGAAGTCCATCAGAGAAATTCAATATTGCTATAAAGCTACGACATCTTAAATAGAGGGTATATACATACACACATATTTTAATATAATATATATGCATATATATGAGTGTATGTCTATGTGTATCTCTGTGTTTGTAAGCATATGTAAAATATATGTATATATGTGTATCTATGTATACATACAAACACAATTTTAACGTAGTCCACCTTCCTGGCCCTTTGGGAGAGGAATTGGACTGGCATTAGCAAAATTCTCCCTGGTTTCTCTCTTATAATAATCAATGCTTTGTATTCACAATATTACTGGTAACACTGAAATCTGATGGGTGCATTTACTCATAAGAACTTTGCAAGGATGATAATTTCCAGCTTTGCTTTGAAAAATGCTTTGGATTTAAACTGAGATACAGATGAAAAATCACTCTACTCAAATATTCATTATTTGCAGACGTTTTCCTGATTAAATTTGAATTATATCTAACAGTCCTTGATTTTGTTCATAGAAACGTAATAGCTGATTTGTTATTGTGCTGTGTGGGTCTGTGAATTGTTATTTTACGTCTCTGTGTGAGGCAAGGTCTTTAAAGAAGTTTGGTAGAAATGACACATGCAAATAAATACTGCCAGATTTAAACTACTCAGTAGCTACTGTAAGGAAATGATAGTTGATATGATTTCCATTACTGTTACAGTAAGTAAATTGCCCTTAAGAATACTTCAGAAGTTTGGAATATGGGATTTTTAACATTTAAATTTTACAACCTATTCTGTATCTGTGGGAGGAGATAAGAGCTGAAAATTTTAACATTTGTACCCCAGACTTGCTGAATGTACCTCTGCCTCTTAGAATCCCTAGTTTCCTTTAAATCTCAGATTAAATGCTGCTGTCTCTACATAAGGACTTTCTTAATGCCCCCATTTTCTAATGGACCTGCTGTCTTCCCCAATAAAATGTAGGTTCTTTGAGGGAAAGTAACATTTAATTTTTGTTTTAATTTAAACTCTTTGGAATTTAACATATGGTCTGACACATAGCAGGTAAAGGTAGCTGATAATGACATGATAATAACAGATAAGATATTCTCAAGAGTTATCCACAATTATTGCTGGACATTCTCATCCCCATGAGTGTCGACCTCGAATTGCACTCTCCTCCCCATGCCCTCCCTTCTATCATCCCCCCCACCCTGCTTGTCCCCTTATCCCCCACTTTCCTGTATTGTGAGATAGGTTTTCTTACCAAAATGAGTGTGCATTTTATTCTTTCCTTTAGTGGAATGTGATGAGAGTAGACTTCATGTTTTTCTCTCACCTCCCCTCTTTATCCCTCCACTAATGAGTCTTTTGCTTGCGTCTTTTATGAGAGATAATTTGCCCCATTCAATTTCTCCCTTTCTCCTCCCAATATTTCTCTCTCACTGCTTGATTTCATTTTTTTTTTAAGATATGATCCCATCCTCTTCAATTCACTCTGTGCACTCTGTCTCTGTGTATGTGTGCGTGTGTGCATATGTGCATGTGTACTCCCACCCAGTACCCAGATACTGAAATGTTTCAAGAGTTACAAATATTGTCTTTCCATGTAGGAATGTAAACAGTTCAACTTTAGTAAGTCCCTTATGACTTCTCTTTGCGGTTCACCTTTTCATGCTTCTCTTCATTCTTGTGTTTGAAAGTCAAATTTTCTTTTCAGCTCTGGTCTTTTCATCAAGAAAATTTGAAAATCCTCTATTTCATTGAAAGACCAATTTTTCCCCTGAAGTATTATACTCAGTTTTGCTGGGTAGGTGATTCTTGGTTTTAGTCCTAGTTCCTTTGACTTCTGGAATATCCTATTCCATGCCCTTCGATCCCTTAATGTAGAGGGTGCTAGATCTTGTGTTATCCTGATTGTATTTCCACAATACTTGAATTGTTTCTTTCTAGCTGCTTGCAATATTTTCTCTTTCACCTGGGAATTCTGGAATTTGGCCACAATGTTCCTAGGAGTTTCTCTTTTTGGATCTCTTTCAAGCGGTGTTCTGTGGATTCCTTGAATATTTATTTTGCCCTCTGGTTCTAGAATCTCAGGGCAGTTTTCCTTGATTATTTCATGGAAGATGATGTCTAGGTTCTTCTTTTGATCATGGCTTTCAGGTAGTCCCATAATTTTTAAATTGTCTCTCCTGGATCTATTTTCCAGGTCAGTTGTTTTTCCAATGAGATATTTCACATTATCTTCCATTTTTCCATTCTTCTAGCTTTGTTCTGTGATTTCTTGCTTTCTCATAAAGTCCTTAGCCTCCATCTGTGCCATTCTAATTTTGAAAGAACTATTTTCTTCAGTGAGCTTTTGAATCTCTTTTTCCATTTGGCTAATTCTGCTTTTGAAAGCATTCTTCTCCTCATTGGCTTTTTGAACCTCTTTTGCCAATTGAGTTAGGCTAGTTTTCAAGATGTTATTTTCTTCAACATTTTTTTGGGTCTCCTTTAGCAGGGATCTGCTGTTCATGCTTTGACTTCATGTCTCTCATTTCTCTTCCCAGTTTTTCCTCTACCTCTCTAACTTGATTTTCAAAATTCTTTTTGAGCTCTTCCATGGCCTGAGCCCATTGAGTGGGCTGGGACACAGAAGCCTTGATTTCTGTGTCTTTGCCTGATGGTAAGCATTGTTCTTCTTCATCAGAAAGGAAGGGAGGAAATGCCTGTTCACCAAGAAAGTAACCTTCTATAGTCTTATTTCTTTTCCCTGAACTCAGCTTTTCTTGACTCCAGACCTGGTGCTTTATCCAGTCTGCTCTTACTAGTTGATAGTATCTCTTCTTACTCTATCCACTAGATATCTAATATCTAACTGCCCTATGTGGAATGAAATGGAATGTTATTGTGCCATAAGAGATGTTGAAAGGCATGGATTCACAGAAAAGCTTTGGAAGAATTGAAGAGTGATATAAGCAGAACCATAAGAACAATTTAAAGGAAAACCCCTTTCGAACATAAGAGTTCTGAAAGCATTGACTAGTTAGGGCTCTATAGGACTGATGAGGAAGCACTGATATGCACATGATAGAAAGGTGATGGGATCAAGATAAAGAATAGGATGAATTTGGGGCATGATACGTGTATGACTTGGCTTGACTTAAATATATTTTTTTGTTACAAGGATATTTTTTCACTATTTCTTGAAAGGAATTCAGGGGGTTAGAGAAGGCAAGTATGAATGAGATTATCCAAAAAGAAGGAGGGTTATAAATGAAGTGGCTTATTTTGTTTTGCTTTGTTTTAAGCAAAGATAACTTAAGAAAGGCAAAAAGAAACATAAAAGAAGCATGGCTTTGAAAGTATAATGAATTTGTGATATGCCTTTTTAAGCAAGCTAAATATAATAGAGACTCACATTTACTCTGCCTTTTTATGTACTGCTTTGTATATGGAAATATTAATTTTATGTTATTAGGAATAAATTTGAATTCATGACAGTGATCCTAGATACTTGAAACTAGTATCAGGGGATGATAAACTGACAGTTCTGGCTATGGCTACCAAAATAAATGTTGGCTTTTTCAAGTAATATCCTATGTTTTAAGAGGTTAGTCACCATTTATTTCTCTATGAATTTGCTAAGATTCAGAAAAGCTGTGCCTTGTGTTGGTAGAAGTAGTAACCATACTAACTAAAATCCATTAGCATTGAAAAAAGCATGTACTAAGCACACATGTAGAATCTGGTATAAGAAAATGACCAAATATTCATCCATTCAGCAATTCATTCAATAAACATTTATTGAGTGTTTTCTATAAGTAGAGCATTGATCTAGGTGCTGACAGAATCACAAAATGAATGCTTAGGTCCTTGTTCCCAAGGAAATTAACAATCTAGTAATTCATATATGAGTACATAAGGAATTAGGAAAGAGATTAGGTAGCTCCAAATTTCTGCATGCTACAATCATAATACAAATTGAGATTCACGTAACAAATGAGTTAAAATATTAGAGCAGTTTGCAAGATGAAAACCATATCATGAGTTGCTGATAGAACATATACAGTGAAAGGAAGGCAAGACTTTGGAGTGAGGAAGACTTCAGTTTGAGTTGTTCCTACAACAGTTACTGCCCTTTTAACCATGGTCAAGTCATTCAACTCAGTTTCCTATCGTATACATTTCTTACTTTATGCATAGATATTGTGTGTTTATACTTACATACATACACACATATACATATATATGTATACATATATATATTTAATCTTTATGTATAATGATGTAATGGTAATTTAAGGTTAATGGTGAGTGGAGGGAAGAGTTAAAGATCTTCCTTGCCCATTAATAGGCCTCAGTACCTTTTGTTAAATTCTGTTGGGGTACTGGGTCAGACTGTCCTGATCTCTGGCTCTGAAAAGTGTATAAATACTCTGAGATGAGGTTTTACTTTGGGGGCTTAGTTTTTGGAAAAAGGTTTATGTGCCAGATGAGACTCTAGGAAGCCACTGAGCCCCCTGGCTTTGAAAACCTTGATGTTGGTGCTTCTCTTTCTAGTAATTATATATGTATGTAATGGTCAGATAGTTGGATCTCTCTGTTGATCTGTGATGTATGTATTGCTTATGGTCAAATAGTTGGAAGCCCTGTCTGTTGGTTTTTATTTATCTGTATTTTCTCTGAAGTTCTGGGTGCTGACTTTTTCCCCTGAACTAAATGAATGAATATGTGCTTGATTAAAGTGATTGTTGATCCCTCGAAAGTTGCTTTCCTTTTAGAGAAGCCGATCTAAGAACTTGTACAGCAGGCCCTCCTGTGTATGCCTGGGTCCTTGCTGTTAAAAATAGAATAATACCTCTAGTATTTATATGCCAGAGTGGTTGTCAGGGTCAAACAAAAGAATGTATTTAAAGTACTGGTAAGATATAATTGTCAGTTATTGCTAAAGTTATTTTCCCTTTCTGGGAAATCATTCTTAACTTCTTATCATTTAATGTTCATATTAACCATTGGAATTGCCATCCAAGTAGAAGGAAAAGAGTCTCTCTCTCTCTCTCTCTCTCTCTCTCTCTCTCTCTCTCTCTCTCCCTGTCTCTCTCTCTCTGTGTCTCTCTCTCTCTTCCTCCCTCTTTTCCTCCCTCCCTTTCTCTATATATTATATAATGACATTCTAAAATCCTGCTATGTGCTATTTAAATGTTTATTTTCTTAGTATTATATTCTAGTACCTGATGGCATATTCTAATCATAAGCCAAATTTTTAGAAATAAACCATCTCATGAATGTGAACTTCATAAGCCCACATTTGCAAAGTGATGGTGTATATCATATCAACTCAGTAAGCAACTTGTCATCTTAGGATTCTAAATGTAATTAGCTACTATGATAAGGTAATGATGAAAGATAAGAAATTTGAACCATTTCTAAGATTATTTTCACAAATCCTTATGAGCCTTGGAAACTCCTGGTATAGCAATAATTCCAAATACATATCTAGTAAATAAGTCTTGGAGAGTTGCCTGAGGCATAGAATGACTAATATAGCTAGAAAGTGTCACTTGTTCGAACCAAGTCTTTCTGACTCTGAGTTCAGTACTCTGAGATCTACTACCTGTTCTCCTGGTCACTTTCAGGCAGCTCTGAAAATTTACTATGAATATGACATGTTATGTTCTAGATTATGTGTTTTAAGAGAGAGGAAGGTTCCCCTAAAATTGATCAAGGTCTTTCGATAACAGTTTGCAGGCCATGTTCAACACTTTGTAAATTCCTGAGTCTTTCAAATGGATAACTTTGCTATCGCTTGAGAGTTGAAAGGTCAAGGAAGGCAATGTCACATTCTTTTCAAATGGTAAAACAGACCAACTATGAATATCCTTCAGAACGTGTGAGTATTTAATGTTGTGCGGAATCTGAATTTAGGCTTTACCCCTAAAATATCTCTTAGAAAATGAAAATAACAGGCATGTATCAAAATTATTTACAGTAAAAACTGTGTTTGAATCTCAGCTCTTCTGGGTCACATACTAGAGGAGTCATTGACCCTAGAGGGGTCATTTCACTTCTGTAGGCATGGGTTTCCTCAACTCAAAATAAAGAAAGTGAACTAGAAGGTCTCTGAAGTTCCTGCCACCTCCAAATCCTTGATTTTATGATCTTATTTTTAAAAAAATGTGAATGTTGCAATATTAAGGATTTTATGGAGGTAGAGAATTTTATTCCTTCAGTCTATTAGTTACCCTGGCTTTGGGGGAGAGGGAGAGTCACTGGGACATACAGAAGCAGTGATAACAGAAATAAATTCACACACTTAAGGCTGAGTTTTAAAAGGTAGAAAAGATGAATGGATATCATTCACAGATTCTACGTTCAACTCCTTTATCTTTACTTTGCATTTCCTTCTTTTCTTACCGTGGTGAGAGCATATGCAGAATGGACAAAAGTCAGTCGTAATATGGTTATGCGCTGCTTTCATGTTTGGTATGAACTGTTTGAAAGGTGACAAAGTGTTGGTGTGCCAGGCCTAGAGTCAGAAAGATGAGGCTTCCTGAATTAAAAACTGGCCTTAGATATTTAAAAGCTGTGTGACCCTGGATCAGTCACTTCACCCTGTTTGCCTCAATTTCCTCATCTGTCAGATTAGCTGGAAAAGCTAATGGTAAATCACTCCAGTATCTCTGACAAGAAAACTGAATGGGGGTCAAAAAGGGTTGGACACAACTAAAAATGACTGAACAGCAGTACCAAAGTGTTCTTATCCAAGGTATAAACAGATCAATATAGCAGGAACCAGCAAGAGAACTCTTTCTGTTGACTTCCTACGTTATTTCTCACAACATAGTTAGAAGTTGCCTTCTAAAAATCACAGTGATGGATGTAGTCTTTGCTGTTCCCATGGTTACAGTTTACTCAATAACTCCCGGCTGTCAAGAATTGACTTCCTCCCAACCTCCTCAGTGAAACAAGTTCTGTTGCTGAGCAGAAAGTGTGTGAGAAGCCCTTGCCTGGAAATGACATTGGCCAAGTCACTAGCTCTAATTTTGTTTACCCAGGGCCCTTACTTGGATGATATGACTTAGTTGTGAGAGATCTTAAAAATCAACTAGTTCTACTAATTCATGTTACAGATGAAAAAACTGAGGCCTCAGAAAATAGAATGACCTGAAAGCCTAGATCCTCCCACTCCACACTCACGTCTCTTTCCACCTGACCTATTTTCTTTCAGATTCTTTGGCCTGATTTTCTGACTCATTATTTCTCAGTCCCCTAGCCTGGATTCCAGATTTCATTTGCTTGACTTCCCATCCTCCTAGACTTTTCATGGAAAATAAATACATGAACAAGAGTAGCTAGAAATAGGGCTAGAAAGCTGTAGAGACATTATGAAGATCTATGTATAGATTTTTTTACATGTAATCTGCTAGGCAGTAAGGAGCCACTGAAGGCCTCTTGAGTACTGAAGGCAAATGATCAGAAGGTTAATTAAAATGAGTATCCAGTCAGCAATGTTGAGAATGGAAAAAGATTGGATTGGAGACAGGAACACTGGTTAGGAATTTTTAAAGAATTTAGAAAAGAGAGAAATAGGGGCCAGACATAAGGTGGTTTCAATGGGAGAAGAGAAGAGGGAACAGGATAGAAATAATGGGGCAATAGAATCCATTGGCTTTGCAGCTAACTAGATATGTGGTATTATGGACAAGAAATCATTGAAGATAATTGGTGTTACAAGTCTAAGAAGGTATAAAGTTGGCAGCTGTCTGTATTGAAGTGAGAATTAAAGACACAGTGGTCAAAATAACCAAGAGTAGATAAAGGAGGGAAAAAGATAACAAAGTCAAGGGCAGAAGCATGAGAAATATCCACATTTTAAGGGTGGAAGGCGTATGAAGAGCCAGGAAAGAAGGACAACATGGCCACAGAGATAGATGCAGACAAATAGAGTATTGCCAAAGCCAAGTCAGTAAGGGATATCACAAATGAGAAAGTGATTCAGAGTGTCAGATACAATATAAGAGGGTAAGAAGAGTGAGGAGAGGAAATGGATTTTCAACTTAATATGGAGGTGATTAAGGACTCTGGAAAGAGCTGTTCTGATAGAACTGTTTGGAAACAGGTACAGTAAACAAATGATCTGTGCTTTCCATAGGGAAAGCAAGAAGAATAATTTGAGGGGATAATAGGTCAAGGGAAATTTTGTTTTATCATGGGGAGATGAGCATTTTTGTAGGTTGGGTAAGAAGTCAATAGATGGATCTTTTAAGTTGTATCAGAGAAAGAGTTTGATTATTGCAGCAGTCCCCAAAGAGATGTAATTATGAGTGGAAGTAAAAGGGTTAGTTTAGTCTTAAAGTGAGGAAGAATTAATGTTCTTCCTAAGGTTAATTCTCCTTCATAGACCCAAGTAAAGAATGTGAAGATAGATGAGGACATTAATTCAATTTAAGAAGCATTTAATAAGCCCCTACTTGGTACAAGTCACTGTTCCCACAAAACAATCTCTATCTTTAAGGAGCTTGGACTCCACACAGGGTTGAAGAGGAAAATGAAAGGAGTTCACCTTGGCAGGTGTCCATTTCAGGAAATTAGGAAATGAGATCATCTGCTGAGAGCGTGGTGAATGGATTTGGAAGTTTAAGGAGAAAATAGAAGATTTGAAAGAGTTTTTCTGGGTGCCTGGTAAGAGAGGCACAAATACTTGTATAATAAGCAGGGCCATTTACATAGCAAAATTAATTGTTGAGCTAATGTGCACTATTTTATAATAACGTCTTTAGTATGAGCGTAGGACTGGAAAAGGCATCCTGGAAGCCTATGTGGAGTTGAACATTAATAAAAGATAGAAAGGCAAAAGGTCAAAGGGGCAACAGATTCAAGAGTAAAAGAGAGTGGCATTACTGAAGTGGCCGGGTTCAAGTTCAAGATCAAATAGGGAGTTGCAAAACCATCTCTTCTTAAGGCAAGAACTGGCATACAGTATAAAGCCAAAGTTAGCTAAACTTGAGTTACAGATGAAATAATGATAAGAAATGATGCAGGAAGATAAAATAACATATGTTATAATCAAAGTCAACTTCTTGCAAATGTCAACATTTTCTAACTTATCTTAATATTAGCTAAAGAGATCTGACTGCAGGAAACCTTGGAAGAACAAACATCTCCAACACTGTTATCACTAAATTAGCACTAGCCATTATTAGCATTTCAAATGTGTGGGTGAAACCACTCTAAATCCATTTAATGAGCTGGCCTTCTTTGATTATTCTTCACAAAATTTATCCTTAATTAGATAAACTAGTTAGGCTTTAGATGCAAGCATTTCTGTGTGTATACACATAAGTGACTGTGTCCATTAAAAAAAAATACAATATTCAATGGATACAGTCAGTTTCTCTGCTCCCCTTCAACCCCTCCCCCCAAAAAACAAAAATGTGTATTTCCAAACTATTTTCAGCTTTGTTTCTAGTCATTATCTCTGAGATGAAAATCATATTTGGTTATTGTCAGTCAAGAAAATAAATATATTAAATGCCTCAAATTACGTTTCTATAATTTTTATTTGCTTGTGCTGTTCAAGCATTTCTTGAAACAAAATTCCTATTACCTGGGGTCCTTACCTATCTAATTCCTGTTACCTGGAGCCCTGGGAAGAAAAGGGTTGGATTTTAGATTGGCATATAAGATTATTGTCATTCAGCAGAAGATTTTTTAATAAATGGCATTTACTAACTAAAAATATTCCTTTCATAAGTGTATGTATGTCACTGATCTTCTATTTAGGTAATAAATAATTTTCCCCTAATAGTGACCATCCTATTTAGATAAATTGTTTTAACTGAATTTGCTATTTCGTTGGTATAGAGAACTCCCAGAGATCAAACTTTTTAAATACATTAATCTCTCAGCAATGGTTATTTTAGAAAATCACTTGGGGGCACAGAGTGGTTACAGAATGCCTTTGGTCATTCATCCACTATATTAAAGGCCTTATTAAAACCAGATCTTCCTTTCTCTGAATTTCCCTCTCTAGGCACCCTTCCATCTTTCCTACCCATTCCCCCAAAACAATTTTATAGCCTCAAAGCATGGGATAGATTGGAAGACACTAATTAGTAATATTTTAAAACCCTCTGTGGCATCAGTTTAAATATATGTATGTATACACACACACACACACACACACACAGACACACACACACACATATATATCTTAATGGCATAAATTAGTATACCTGTCAAAATACTTAAGCCTCTCCTATTTCAAATGTATTTCAAATACTTAAGCCTATCCTATTTCAAATGAACAATTACTCTTGACTGTAAAAGTAGGACTAGTGAAGTCATACTACTCAGGAAAAAAAGACAAAAATTATAGAGCTGAAATGGGCTTACAGGAAAGTCTTAGCTAGGTGGCTCAGTGGATAGATCACTGGGCCTAAAGTCGGGAAGAATCTTCTCCTGAGCTCAAATCCAACCTCAGGGCATTTACTAGTTGTGTGATCCTGGGCAAATCACTTAATCCTGATTGCCTCAGTTTCCTCATCTGTCAAATGAGCTGGAGAAGGAAATGACAAAACACTCCAGTATCCTTGCCAAGAAAACCCCAAATGCAGTCATGAAGAGTTAGACATAATGGAAAAATGACTGAAAAAACTAGACAGATGAAAAACCTAGTCACTTCTTTAAAAACAAATTCATTTCCCCATTTCTTAACCTTTACAACCTACCAGCTCTGCCTTCTACTTAACTTAAACTCATTTCTCCTTGTTGTGTTCTCACAAAGATAAAGAACATCTGGTTAACATCTTCTTGGTAATAAACTTCCAGATTTCCTCACTTTTAGAGGACAATTTGCACCATTATTCTTAGAAAAAGACATTTTTATATAAAGAAGTTCCTTTTGCCATATGACCACTGGATACATGATTCTTCACAGTGTCTAATAGCTGTTGTATTTTCTGGAGGTTTTCATAATTCTAAAACCATGTTCTAAAATTTTGTTGTCAATGAGTACATTTGTGCAGCTGAGTATCATTTGTTCTCAGATTTAAAATAGGAACTTCAAAGACAAATTCCAGTCTTAGGTGTTCCATGAGTTTTGGAATTAGTAGACAATATAATTCTAGAATGTGATTTTGAGTTCACCCAAATATTAAATATTGAAAGTAGACAATGTTATTAATTGTCCACTAAGTGTCAATTCTGCTTTGAAATAAAGCCATGGAGCACTTTAAGTTTTCAACAGAAACCAGATTTGAGAAGCTCTCACTGAGCTAATTAAAAAGAGGATTTCCTGGGGAAAATAGTGACACATTTTTCAAATTATTAGCGCCAAATATTAAAAACAAGAATTCAGGACTGTGAATAAACATAATTGAAACCTCACTTAGGACGCCTGTGAAAGGAAAATTATGTCTATCAATTATGTATTCTTTATTTATAATGTTCTCTTTCCTCATAAAATATTATTTCTGGTATAAATGCCCTCGTTGTGTTTTCAAAGATTTCAACTCAAGGACTGAACTTTCTGGCAGAAAAAAACGACTTTGCCCACAATTCAGAATCTAATGCTGATGGGTCTTGGCATCAGTTCAGATTTTCAATTGAATTAACAGTTAAAGTCATTTAAATAATAGATCCATTTAAAATGGAAATGATTTAAATACAGTCTTCTGAATAATAGAAAATGGAGTTCTAACGTGTCAGCTTTATTTTCATCAAATCCAAATAGCTAATAGTCATCACTACATGTACATTTTTAGTAGCAAACAAAAGCCCCAGCAACACAGGTGTACTTAAGAAACTGTCAGTGGCACAACAGTATTAGGGTAAAACACAATGTGCCTCACAATGGCAAATGTCATTGCTGCACTCTACAAGTTTATCTTGCTAAATCAGTGGGTAGATGAACATTCTTGAGTATTAAATCTTTCTTTTCTTTACAATTTGGCAATGCAAAGGATAGAATAATGTACTCAGGATATCAGAATTGAAATAAGAAGGAATTGGAAGTTTTAGCCCCCATCAGCAGGACTAGCCAAAGACCTGCCTTCATTAGTAGGCATTACTTGCTCTGATTGCCAGTTTCTTGGAGCTTGGGCTACTATGTGGAGAGAAGACTAGACTGGGTACTGTGAAGTGGAGGTGAAAAGAATATGCCTTTCAGGTTTATCAGGGACATCCTAAGCAAAAGACAAAATAGCGGATAGAGTGGTGTGGGTGAGGAACAGAGAAGATTGTGAAAAAGTTTCAAGGAGAATGTTTTAGGCTTCATTTAAAGAAATTCCTCTTACAATTAAGAGTCATCCCATGGTGTAACACACTTCCTCCAGAGATAGCTTCTTGAGAGGCTTTCAAATGGAAGTTTGATGATCAGTTCTTGGGTATGTTGCATATAAGATTCTCAATCACCTTTAGGTTAATTGTAGATTGTTGAAGAGATACATTCCAACTCAGAAATTCTGTGATTCAAACCATGTGGCATTAGAATCACAAGGCAGTAAAATGTGCCTTATATTCATGTTAGTATTCTCCACATTATATTCTGTACGTATATAATTATTTATTTTAATAGCAAATGAAATCAGATTGTTCTTGGCATACTTAATAAATCTCTAGAGATATATTTCATTAGATAAAAAAGTATGTACAAGTAATTTCAAAGGTGCAAAGTACAGTATAAATGTTAGATATTATTGTGTACACATAGATAGCATAGCTACATGTATCCAGTAGTATACTATGTTTAGCCAAATATATGTATACTCATATACCCAGATTATTAATTGACATAATTATTTTTAATTTCCCTTTTATGGCAGACATAGGAAACCTAGAATGCTGATTTCTTCTTCTGTGTCCACTGTGAATCTAAAAAAGAAAAATGTTTTGACACTTTCATTACAATAGAAAATTACCTACGAGCTCTCATGTATTCAGGAATTAGTAATTCTATCCTCTTTCCATTCAATGGTGAAAAATATTAGTGAATTTGAATGGAATATGTGAATCTGAGTTCCAGCATCATTTTATTTTAGAATTTAGAGAGAACCCATGCATTGTATTGCTATGCACCTTTTGTTGTTATGCTTCATATATTTTTTTAAAAATGATTTGACATAAAAAATTCTCAAAAATGAAAAAACACCTTGTTAAGTTGACTTTGAGATAACATCCCAGATGTGTATTTATTACTATTTCTCATCCATTTACAAATTAAAAGAGCTTTGCTAATGCTGTCATATTACCTCATGCATGCATTTTAAACTAAATCTCTGATGTCCTGTATAAGGGAAGCTCTCTCTGAAGTCTTCCTTCTCCTATGCAGTAGTGATGCAACTGCTGCAGTGTTAAAAGTTGTCTAGATTAGGTTCATTGCTTGAATTCACATCTCCTTCATTTCAAGGGCAGCTTTCTATCCACTCTACCAACCTACCTGGCACTTTACCTCCTCTAAACCTGCTTATTAAGCTGGCAACACTAACTTAAGTTAATAATATCAGTAGTGATTATTCTGATTTACCTGCACTTTAATTTACAAAACAGTAAAAGAGCAGGTAAACTCATCTTTCCTAGGATCTGAGGAGTTATCCATCTGTATGCTGCATATTTTAGTTGAATCTGCTAAAGGGAGAGTGTATTTTCACATATTTGTAAATTAAAATATATAGTAAATTAAAGTGAGTTTTTTGCCCCTTGGAATTATTTTCAGGTTTTAATATTAGGACAACTTTTCTCACTACTCCAAAACCTTAGCTGTACCTATCAGAGAGTGTCCAGTTATGAATGCCAAAGTGACTAATGTAAACAATGGGGACACAGTTGCTATTCAGTTTAAGGAAAAGAGAAATGTCAAGAAATGAAAATTCTTAGTTTAAAGTTTTCATTTTTATCAGTTTGATAAACACACTTTGAATCCTTTCTGTCGCCTCATAAATAGTGGCCATTTCCCTGTGTTTTGTGAAGAAATGCTCTGTTTCTCTAATATTAAAAGTAACACATTCCTTACTTGGGAATTGGCATACCTACCACAAGGATGTGATGCAGATCTATAGTGTCTGGCTTGTTTGGACCTGGCACTTCCTCATCCTCTTTGAGAGGAAAACAAAAAGCAAAACAAAACTCACAGTTGAAATTGATGAAATAAAGGAGCCAATAGTATTAATTAAAATTAAAAAGGATGACCAGATGGTCTTTATACAGCTGGAGGTATTTCTGGGAAAAGTTCAGCCCATGTGTTTAGTAAGGCAACTCTGTTGCAAGGAAACACCTGTTTACTTTTCTGTCAGAACACACGCACATAATATATAATATATATAAAATCTGTATGTATATTTTATAGGTGTGTGTTATTATTATTGTGTTTTCATAGTAATTTTGGCTCTTAAATTAGGCCTTTGTCTTTCGATGCCTGTTGTAGGCAGAGATAATGTAGATTTAACTGGCTTGATATTATCTACATAATGTACATCCCCTGAGCCCAATAATGCTAATCATGATATCCAAATGGCAAGGTGATCTTTTCCTGCTTTTTCATCATTTTTCTACCATATGCTTCTCCACCCACACTCCCAAAGACCATGGAAAAGATGAGAAAGGAAAATAATATATCCTCAAGTACAGAAATAAACTGGACAAACCATTAACTTTTATCATTTGTCCTAAAATATTTAGTTCTTATTCAACAACTTATTGGTTATTGAACATTTTTGAGTTTATAATTTCCTATTAGATGAGTGACGCTTCCTTCTCTGGGTTTATTCTTCAATTGATAATCATAGAATATAGACCAATTAATGTACAAAGCTTATCTACTAAAAACACGACCCCAGTGATTCATTGTAATGTGGAGACAGCCCTTGATTTTTAAATAAAATTCGAGTGGAAAGTTCGGCATCAACCACAGTAATTCTACTGTTGTCTATAATTCTGTTATCCAAGGATACGCCTATTAAGTTTGGAGAATATGAATTTGACACTAAAATTTTCTAATCATTGATGGATAATTTTTCATGCTGCAATCAATGTACTAAAACTCTCTCTCTCGATATGTATATCTATATCTCAATATATATATACATATACATATTAGGATTTACAGAGATTGTGATTTATTAACTATGTGACTCAAAAACAGTCATTTAGCCTTTCAGTGATTCAGTTTCTTTATCTGTAAAATGGGGATAATAATAGCACCTGTCTCACAGGGTTGTTGTGAGGATCAAGTGAGTTAACATATGTAAAATACTTAAATTGAAATATAACTGCTGGCTGCCATCCTCATCATTATCACCACCATCATCAATATTATCTGTTTTAGCAGGAGTTTTCACATTGTTGGAATCACAGATATTCAGGATCAAAGATAACACTTGAGCCACAGCTGAGTTATATGAAGGGTGACCTCAGAAAGGTGGGATTTTGTCCAACACTTAAAAATGTTTTATAATGCAATTTATCATTTTTAAAAAAGAATTAAAAAACTATAGATATCATCATGGAAATTATATAAACATAGTGCTGTAATCACTCCTAATAGGATTTTTATCTTTTCTCATTCAGATTTCAATAAGTATTTATACAATGTCCATAGCAGGTCTAGTCATTATGTCATTTATCATACAGAATGTAAAAGAGTTATAATACAACATTCGCTCAGTGCCTGGCACATAGTAAGCACTTAATAAATGTTTGATTCTTTTAAGCACTCAAGCAGCACTCATTTGGTAATGTGTATGTGGCACAGTTAAGATGAAATATAATTGTTGTGTCATCTTCATCCATTAGAATGGAAATTCTTTGAGGGTAAGAACTGTCTTTCTCTTTTGCCTTTATTTCTATTCCCAAAGCTAATTTAGTGCAGTGCCTGGCCCTGGAAGCATAATACTCCCTCTCCCTCTCTCTCTGTCTCTGTGTGTGTCTCTCCCTCCCTCCCCTCACCCCACCCCTCTTGCCTCCCTCTCAGTTAGTTGGGGCTGCTCTTGCTTTCTTTTGTTGTTGTGTTGGTTTGCTTGGTTTGCCTTTCATGATGCAGAGTTAGTGCTCTTTCCACCATGCCCACTTAGCTACAGAAAATGAGGAGAATGGGAGCAGGGAACCCAAGTGTGAATTTAGAAGTCAATATCCTAGTCAGTTGGGTTACACATAAAATACTGAATTAATGTCCATATACCTTCATGAAGAGACTGGCAAGCTAATAATAGTCCTTTTCCTGGTCTTATTGCCAAAAACTATTGGCCTCTAAAATCATGTAAATAACTCATTCAGTCAATTAAGGCACCATTATCTCATCATTCATCCTTTCATTTAAGGTTTTATTTCATGAAAATCTTGCGTACACAATTTATTATATTTAGGTATATAGAGATATACAGTTCCAACTTCTTTGATTTTTTAGAGAAATTTGTAAACAGAATTCCTAAAACAATTGCTAAGATACTGCATTTTCTGCATAAATGTAGAGAATACCTTTATGAATATGATAAAATCATAGAATATTCAACTTGGAAGGGAAATAAGGAATCACTTAGTATGGCACTATCATTTTAGAGATAAGAAATATCAGACCCAGAGCAGTTATGACTTGCCCAAAATCCTATACAAGTTAGGATCATAGCATGTCCTAGAAGCCAAATTTCTAGAAGATGAGCCTTGTATCTGTACCACTGTATATGACCGTATTTTCTGAGTGATGAAATTAAAAGATGACCTATAAAATAGTGACTGAAAAAGGTAAGCACTTATACGGCACTGTGTCCTTTTTTTCCTAGTTTGTTAGTGTTGACTTGAATCAGACACTAGGATTTATTTACACAAAATAACAGTCCCTTAGTGGTTTTCTGTACAGGGGCAATCATTCTCTGCTGTGCAATTCAACTAGATTTCATAGTGGTTTATTGTGAACCCTTTGCTTAAAGACATTATATCTATATATGGAATAAAAATTCTTTTCTCTCCCCTCCTCTTCATCCACCACCTCCTGCTACCATTCAGAACATTTGTTCACATATCAGCACACTTTGGTTACAATAAAAGACCATATGTAACTCGATCAAAACTATTCAACACAAGAAAATGAGTTCCTTGTCTAGTAAATGGCATGATTTAGTCAGATTTTCCATGTAGCATGCTCTAGGATCAAGTCCTGAACCTTGTTCTGCTTAACATTTTCATTGGTAACTTAAATGATAAAACATGTTTAAGCCATCTATGACTGACTGTAAAATTGACTTTGGAAGATGTGTTAAATTTTTTTTAAAGATGTTAATTACTTGCTTCTTTTCAACCACTTCCCTGGATAATGTACAGTAAATACAAGTCATTTTATTGGTCTGTGTCTCGATTTCCTCATCTATAAAGTGAAGTAGTTGAATTAAATGGTTTAAGAGCCTCTGAAATTCTACAAACCGACATTGATGTGTCGCTTTAAAGTTTGCACAGCACTTCACATGGCCTATTTTCCTTTTCAGAACTCGTCTACTCAGGAGATATGTAATTGCTATTATCCTCATTTGTAGATGAGAAAAATGATTCAGAGGAGTTAATTGATTTGACCGTAGTTCCACAACCAACATAATGGCAGAAACAGAACTGAAACCAAATTTTCTCCTGATTCTAAATCCAGAGATAATATTTTTAATCCTGACAATACTTTAATCCTGAGATAATATTTTTTTAAAGGAAAAGCATTTACCACAGTGCCTAGCATGTAGTAGTAAGTACAATATAAATGTGTATTCTTTCCCCCTCCAAAATACCATACTACCTCCTAAGCCTATAGATTCTTAATTATATATGCCACGCTTACATTAAAAATTAGAGAGGAGGAAGAAATCATAAGATACCAACATGGCAGGTAATGGACCAGCTTTCATAGAATTTAAGAGTTGGAAGGAGCCATAGAAATCATCTAGCTCAACTCTTTCATACTACTAATGATGGGACTCAGATTATAATAAGGGATATGATCAAAGGAAGGGATAGGAAGGAAAAACAGTAGTATTTAAACACAGATTTCCTGAATAGCTTCCAGTGGTCTTTCCTTTAAAAAAAATTAAATGAAACTAGACTTTGGGAAAGTAATGAAGGTAAACTTCTGAGATACTGTCTAGAAAGACAGAACCATTTCTGGGCTCTACCAGTGAAAAAAAAGATGGAATTCTTGGAGAATATTCAGCAGAAGGTCACAAAAATTAATGAGGATTGGAGACTACATTTCCCTATGTGACTTCACCATAATTCTCATTTATTAGATTATCAGTGTTTGCAAATGGATCCATTTAGTATCACTCCTTTATTTTTCACAATTCCGATATTGATAAGCCAGATTTTCACTTATGAATTGTAGTCAAATAATTACGACAGCTTATGATACCAGCACATTTCAAAACAAATATGAAATTAAAGGTTTTACTGGATACCCTTTCAAATGAATTAACTTATTAGTAAAGTAGACGGTATTGTACAATGGAGGCACAATACAGTCATGTTTAAAATACCTATATTAGCCTTTCACATCTAGCATTTCCTTTCTGTGTGTCAAATTACATCACTTCTTTAACTTCAGTTTCTTCATTTGTTAAACAGAAAAAAATCATTGTTTTGAGAAGACAGTCTGTAAACATTTTGATACTGCAGAAATGTGAGTCATCTAGGTGAGAGCTTGGGGAGAAGGATTTCTAGTACAGGGGAACGGTTTATAACGTATTGAAACTAACCATAAGAATGTAAAGCTTTTAAAAAGCTTGACATACATAGGGGGTAGTGCATGGTGGCGGAGATAACAGATTAGCCAGCAGTAGCCATCACTTAGGATGAAAGGATGCACTAGATTCCTCTTCATTTATGTTTGGATGTCCAGGGGCCCCATTTACTACAGATGACCTCAGTGGCAAAATGTGACCTTTCTACCCTGGTGTATATTGTTTCTCCTAACCAAATGTCCATCAATGGGGATGAGTATTTATTTTTCTACTTTATTGCAGGGCTTGAACCCTTTGGTTCCTCCAGCCAAGGAGAGACTTATTTATGTCTGTATCCTGGTGTCAGTGCTTCAGGCAGACACTCTACAAAACTTTCCCAACTGTTTTAAATAACGTTTTGTCCATTTCACTTCACACCCATAAAATTGGCTTTAAGTTTCAACTTTGTTTGAAACTCTCTGGCTTCTAACCTCTCTAACCTGAACCAGATGGGGAAAAAATAGTTCATCAAAACAGTTTTAAACATGTTGACCTTGTCCACATGTTACATTGTCGTGGTTTACATAATTCTAAAGAGAGAAGCCAAACCAAGGTCCTCATTTTCCTTTCCTCTGGGCACACCTTGCTAAGAAAAATATGAGAAGACGTACACCCACAACAACTCTAAGACAAATTTTTGCTGTTTAGTTTTTATTTTTCTGTTATAAGGTTGTTGGGTGATTTTTTTTCTTTCTGGGAGGGTTATTTTTTTTAACTTCCTTTTTTCTTTGCTGGTAATCATTTTGAAGTCTCTTCTGGTAGTAAAACAAGTAACCCCCTATGTCAATGATTCAGTCTCTTTTACCTTTACACATCTGTTCTGGGACTTCTCATTAACATGCCCAGTAGAGGGTGTCCCAAAACGTGTTCTCTTCCTGGTCCTTTGTTTCAAATTAAGCTTTATAAGATTGGCTTATTGACTTGGAAGGAGAAATATACGATGATGATGTAACAGGTATTGACCGATTTATGGTTGAGGCATGAATAGCCTATTATAAGGATTTTATATATTTCTGGAATGCGCCACTCCACATTTCAGAGACACTGGAGTTTTGTCTGTGGAGGGAGATTAAGAAGATGGCTGTGATTATTACTGCCCCCCTTTTTTAATCTTAAAAAGGTCTACAATTATGTCTATCACATAGTAATATTTGCAGTGTTGAAATATAACTGTTTTGTTGGAATTTAAGATAAAAGCCATTTTCTCTGGTGGTTAGGGTTTACGTTGGGAAATAATTCTGCCCCAGACCTGAAAGATAAAAAAAATAATCAATCTTCACTGGTTTGGTATCCCACCTATGAAACACTTATAAAAGATAGTAACAGATATTAAGTAAATTTATTTATCGAAGCAAATCATGAAACGGGAATTGGAAAAATCATACAGATTCGTTTATGCAGTAGAACATGGAAGAGTCAAGAGACTTTGTGATTGAGATGTGAGAAGACATTGGAGTCCCTTTCTATCTAGCTCCTATCGGGCTGTCCTTCAGTGACTGCCAAATCCATTTGGGTGGTAAATGAAGCCAGGTAGATGATAATGATGATGATTAGAGGCTCACAAATAAATTGTACTGATTTGGATATATATTATAGTTGGATAAATGAGCATGGAATAAAGGTTATGAGATAGAAATAATAGATACAAAATGAAACTAATGAGAGAAAGAAAGCATCCACTTTGACGAATACACGTGAAAGACCTGAAGTAGATCATGAGGGTGATTATAAAACAATAGCAGTGCTTCCATTATACCTTAAAATTATGTCCCGGATGAATGAAAATGAATTCTTCAAGCCTTGGACCCACTCGGGAAAACACAAAAGAGCATCACTTAAATAAGGACACAACATTTTTATCCTCTCCTTTGTAATTCTTCCCTTTGTATATTGTGCATTCCCAATCTGTAGATTGTCAGTTTTGTGTCTAAGTTAGAGGGATGACCTATTAACTGATTTTTTTAAAAAAGCATGATTCAACACTGCTGACAGAGCATTGTGAAACTGTTCATGCCTTCTTTGAAACAACTGGCCACTGTGCTCCAGAATTATACAAAATCCCAGTGAATATACTGTAAATTTGATATTCTGTTTCAAAGATCTTACATAAACCAGAAGCAAATACATTGGTAAGGAAAACAAGTATTTGGGCCCTTTTCCCATCATATTCAACCACAAGTGAAGTTGAATTGTCTCCTAATTCTCCTATATTAGTTAGTTATTCTCATTCCTTCTCATTTTATACCGTATAGAAAAAGTACTGCTACAGTAAAAACCATGGCAGCAATTTTTTTCTTGTAGCCCAAAAGGGCTAAATCCCTTCCAATGTTTTATTTATTTCAAGAGACATTTATTGCCATAGAATTTGTTTTTTTAAGGATTTGGGGAGTCTCTTGGAATCAGTGTTAATGTGATTTAAGTTATTTTACTATTAAAAATATGTTCATAATTTTGCTTTCCTTTTGCAGTTCACCTGTTTCCCCCTCTTCACACAGGCAAAAAAATTTAGCCTATATTAATAAAAAATAATATCTACATAGTGCTTACTATGTACTACGCACTCTGTTAAGTACTTTACATTATTATCTTATTTGATCCTAACAACCCCCATGGATAGTAGATTCTACCATTGTCCTCATTTTACAGATGAGGAAACTGAGCTTTTAACTTTCCCATTATTACATAGCTAATAAATGCCAGTAGCTAGATTTGAACTAGCTACTTGACGTTCTATACACTGTGCCCATGCTCTTTGAAGGCAGAGATTTTGTCTTCTTTTTCTTCTTTATTCCCCATAATACTTATAAAATATGTTAATGTTCATAATAGACACTCAACAAAAATTTGGGGGGCACACTGCTTAGAGGACAAGCAAACCAGCTGAACTCTTTTCTTAAATAGCTACCTTAACAGCAAACACATCCTTAAACCATACATTCTCATTCTTATTTATTGTTGGATTTTGTTGGCTCTTTTGTATTTACCAGTATGAGATTTTTCCTTGCAGGTGGAATATCAGTACAGAAATGGAACACAACGAAGCACATCCATTATGTTACATGGCAGCCACATCCCCTTGGGTACCTATGGTCACCTTTGTTGCCCAGTGTCTGCCATTGACACTTTGCCATTTATTGTAATTAATTGACTCACACTGCAGGAGATCCTAATTTAACAAAACATTTGATGGCTTCCTCTGCTTGTTATGTCCTGAGGAAAGCTCACTAAACACCTAGGATTTCCTTAGTTTTTTTGAGAGCATTATGTTAATTTTATGGTCCACAAGGTTGTCAGGTTTGACAACCTCGCAGAAAAATTAGGAAACATGGTGCTGAAAGAAGCCCTCTAAACCTGGATGTGGGGAGAGGGGGACCGGAGCAGCAAGGCAGGGCAGCATTAGAACTTTATTCTTAAAACTTGGTTATGTGATCCTTTTCCCTAGTCCAGCCAAATTGTTTCAAGTCAATGACCTGGGAGTGACTTTCTAGATGCAGGTGGCCCTTGTAAGAAATAAACAGGGCCTTACCCCTTGCTGGAATGTGCAATTTGTGGCAAAACAAGTGCATCCCATGATTAATCTATTGAGAAAATTCCATCTTGAAAGGTCGAGGGAGCCAGGATGAAACAAACATCGTAATTCACACTCTTTAGCCGTGAAGTATGGTTTTGTTTTCTTTCTTTTTTAAAAACTAGATTTCTTGGTCAAGGAAGGCACTAGATGGGGACTCTTCCCTTGACATCCAAGCCCTTTCTTTCATGTTAGAGTAGAAAATTCTGTAGGCATGGAGCCATACAGTGACAATTCATTTCAACTCTGCAAGGGTTTATTAAATGGAAACATTGTGGTTAGCATGAGAACATAGGGTGAAAAATAACAAAAGGGCTGGCCCTGTGCTTGAGTGGCTCACAAGGGAAAGATGAGACAGAGACATATACTAATAATCATATTACAAATTAAAATGTGATAAGTGCATAGGGGAATTAGAAACAAGGGTTCAATGACAGCATTCAAAGAAGGGAAAAATAAAACATTCCCACAGAAGAAGATGCCAGAGACTCCTGGAGAAACCCAGATCATGAAAGATGGGGAAGTTTCTAGAGACAGGACAAAGGAGTATATGCCATGGAGGACACAGAAGGTAATGAGTGAGGTGAGAGTCAAAGTGGCAGAACAATGAAAATCTAGTTCTTCTCATTAGCTGCATTGTTCTTCTGGAGCAAATGGTGCAGGGTATTTGCCTCTTAGAGAACTGAACTCAGCCTGGGATTGTGATCTCTGCATGCATCCCAAGTGCTATGCAGGAACGAGCTGGTTATTACTAACCAGAGTGGGCTGGAAAAAAAGAAAGCTAGAGAAAATAAAAGCTAGAAAAAATAAAACCCTTTTGGTCTCAGGATCACCTTATAATCTCAAAAATGAGCAAATACCCCAAGTAGCTTTTGTTTATATGGGTATATACTTACTATATTAGAAACCTAATCATCTCAGTATTATTATGAATTGTCTCAAGAACATCTTAGGGCCTCTGGACCATACTTTGAGGATCACTGGCTTGGAAATTGTGTCTGTGTGTGTGTATGTGTGTGTGCAAGCACACCTGTGTGTGATTTATGTGTATCTGTAAAAGCAGGGAGGGAGAAAAGGAGTTACCACAAGAATTCCCCTTACTCTCTGTCCTTCCAAAGGATATCCTACTGAAGTCTCTTCTCTGGTTGTATCCTCAGAGCCTAGCACAGCGCCTTACATGCAGTAGACATGCCACAAATTCTTATTGAATTCAGTTGAAGCCTTCAGGTCAAGGAGTATGTGATGGAAATAATCATAGTCCTTCTCAGAGTAGAGCAATATGCTCAGTGACCCTGTTTCATGGAAGGTGCCAGGACCAACAGCCTTTATTCCCTGCTGCAGATGGTAACACAAGGAAAAAACAAGTCTGTGTGTGTGGAAATTCTGTTTACAAGATACTCCTCCGTCATCCTTTAACTTAGAGTCATATGTTTTCATGCCAGCAAAACTGGATGAATTGTATTACCTTTACCAATGGTGATAGTTCAAATTCTTTTCAATTTCAAGACTCTAGGGGCATGTAAGGACTCAAAAGCTTTCATTTTCTGACTTTTTAAATATATCCACCACTATGGAGCTTCCTCTTATGGATCTTATTGCAAATTGGTAGAGGTTTGCACAGGGAAGTTTTGATGTTGTCCTTTGATGTTCAGTCATTTCAGTTGTATTCTATTGTTCCTGTCCCCTTTTGGGGTTTACTTGAATTCCATCTTCAGTTCATTTTACAAATGAGGAACTGAGGCAAGCAGGGATAAATGACTTGCCAAGGATGCGCACATACACACATACTGATCTGTATTACTAGAGAGCTTACCCACCAGTTCCCTATGGCAATAAACTTCTACATCTAATGGATATTCCTACTATTGCCTCTGTCATCGGTGGGGGAGAAACCCTGTGATTTTATTGGTTTGAGAAACTATGTACCAGGGCAGGTTTACACCTCCTCTGCAATTTATAGCCTTGGAAAGATGCCTGTGGTGCTGAATGATTAAATGGCTAGCTCAAAGTCTCGGGGCAGATCTCAAACCTAAGTCTTTCTTATTTCCAATGCTGGCTATCTATCCACTACTCTGCCTTCATAGGGCAGTATGAAAAAAATTCTCTGAAACTTCTTAATTTTTTTTTAAAAAGAAAATTGGTTGTATTTATTTAATGGTTTGGATTGGTTTTTGTTTTGGTTTTTTTGAAGGGTACAGTGTTCTAGATCTGTAATTTTATTGGTGTATGCAATAGCAGATGTGAAAAGTCCTTTCACTGATGCTAATCATAAAATAATTATTCCAAAATCTATTAATGTAAGTTTCCTGGTACATTGAGAAGGGAAATGACCAGCCCACAATGACCTAGCTAGTTTGTCAAAGGCAGAACTTGAAACCAAATCTTCCTGATTCCAGGTCCAGATTTCTATGCACTATGCCATATTGCATCTCCAATTCCGGGTTTGGCATCCATTCCTCACAGAAGCTGCAAATCCAGCTGATTAGAGAGGAAGCTCAAGATAATGTCTCATATGCTTTGTAAAATCTGCAAGTAACACCCATACAATCCTGCAAATTCAGATTGGGCACCATGCCAGCCTGTTTCCCTGGTCTGGGAATAGTTTCAGCCAGGCCCTGTTAGGATAAGGCTTTTTTTTACTCAAAGAATGTTTGCAGCTGACAGCCCTATCAGCAACTGCAGCTCATTAAGACCGCAACAGCAAGGACGACAACAACAAGTAAAGATTTTTTAAAAAAGAAGCAAATATTGGGATGACTATAAGACAGATGATTTTGTTTATCTCAAGCAGAAAAGACAAGCCATGGAACCCCTGGGAGCCCTGAAATGAGACACTTCTAAAGCTAATTGAGATATGATTAAAAAGATTGCTCTGTATTATTGCCAGCAGTCATTTAGTTTTGTCATTAGGGTCCCCAATGCTGGAGCAATCAAGGACAATTTTATGGCTTTAGCGAGAAGCAAAGCACCTCTTGGTGTACATATGTTGTCTACAAAGTGTTAAGGTAGTAAAGCACAAGCAAAACTTGTAAAACACCTTCAATAAATATATTTTAGGGCCTTCTTCTCTGTTTTCATCTTATGCTAAGTTTTATCACTTGCATTTGATCAGACTTGTGTCTCTCCCAAAAGCTACCTCTCTCCGTTATTACAAGAGGTCAATTGAATGGTAAATATCTTCTGTGCTGCTATTTAAAAAATTAAATATTTTGTATTTTCAGTTCTAGTCTATGGATGGTAGTGGGAGGGTGGGGAGTCAGTGAGTTTGTGGTTAGATAAATCACAGTACATCAAAGAACAGTCACTTTGATTTTAAGGAGTATGTCCGGGCAAAATAAAAGAGAAGATAACCTTTGATATGCAAACATAACCATTAATACCATTACTTAAAATCTGGCTTCCATTCCAACTCTACAAAATCTACTTAAAAAAAAAAAGGTTACCCATGTGACAGCGTTGCATTTGGCTAGTAGGATGCTGTCAATCTTATTCCTCCTCCTCTTAGATCTTTTTTTTTTTTTTTAATATATTATACTGTTGATCATAGCTCTTACCTCCCGTAGCTTCCATGACACTGGACTTTTTCTGGCTTTTCTACTTTCTCTTATCCATTCTTCATTAACAGCTTCATTGGTTTGTCTCTCATAAATATAGGCATACCCTAAAGCGTGATTCTCCCTCTCAGTTCTCTCTTGTTTTTGCTGATCTTATTTATTCCCATAGCTTCCAATATCACCTTGATGCAGCGAACTCATATCATCTCTATCTTCAGCTTCTCTCCTGAGCTCTGAACATTTAAAAAGTACAACAGTTATACCTCTCCTCTGAGCGTTCCTCAAGTTGAAAGTTTCCCCAGACCGCCCCTTCCTCTAATTTCCTTATTTCATTAATGGGATCAAGGTTTTGCCAGCCACACACACTACACACATTGCACTTTGGTGGTACGTTTGAGTCTTCCTTCCCTCATTCCTCCTGCCCCCTCCCAGCCTCACAATTCACACAATTGTCATGTTGTGTCTGCAACTCTTCTAATTTCCCTCCTAATTTCTATTACCACTGCCATCACCCTAATCTTCCATCCAGATAACAACAATGGCTTCCAAACTAATTTCCAACCACCAGCCTATGCCTCCTCTAAACTATGCTTTACACCATTGCTGAATGCATCTTCCTAATGAACAACTATGATCAAATTGCTCTGTTATTCAAAAATAATGATTCATTGCCTGTTGAATAATGTCTGTACTGGTGATTCTCAAACTTTTTATTTTAAGGACTCCTTACATGCTTGAAAATTATGAAAAACCCCAAAGAACTTTAGTTCATGTGGGCTATATCTATCAGTATTCCCTATGTTAAAAATTAAAACTGAAAATATTTTAAAATTCATATTAATTTTAAAATATCAATAATAGTAATACCTTTTGGTATCTTTCCCTAATTAGATACCTTGAGGATCAATGTTTCAGGATATTCACAACTGTATCACCTCAAGTGTAGAGTTCTCCTTGTGTACCTGGCTTTTTCCCTTCTATGTTTTCTTCGCTGCCTTTTCTACTTACTCTATAAGCACATCCAGGAGTGTAATGCTTGGGTAGATTTGAGTTTAATGGGGAGAAAATGGAAGAAAAATAGTAACAATGTGTTGTGGTATGTTGTTTAGGTTGAAATGCATGGAAAATATCCAACCACATACATTCATGGAGTTAGAAAATGGAAGAGTATTATAATAGGCAAATAACAGTATTATTGAGAATTTTTTTTTTATTTACAGACTCTAAGGAGGACAAAGACCACACTTTCCACTCACCAAAATTAGTTTGGCATTCAAGAACCTAAATAATCTGATTCTAACCTATACTTTTAACCTTTCCTTATACAAACACTCTATTTTCTGTATATTACAACTTACCTGTAATATTCACTATTAAATGAGCATATCCCATTTTTTCTTGATTTTCATACCTCTGCAGATTATATACCTGGAATGTTCTCCATCTCTCTGCCATCTATGCCTAGGGAAATCCTATCTTTTAAGATATACTTCAAATGCCACCTCCTTGAAGCCTCCTCTGATCCTGTTAGTCATAAATGATGTTTCTCTCCTTAGAAATGTCTGAATTTCAACCTTTTTTTTTTTTCACTTAGCATCTGTTTTCTCCCTCTGGGTTTGGTCTGGCTTTATAAGAAGTAAGAATTTTGAGAAATGGGTGAGGCTGCAGTGATAGAGGAAAAGTGGTGGAGAAGACTTAAATGGGACCAGCTCTGAGAATTAAATGGGACCAGCTCTGGGGGGGGGGGGGGGTTAGTCTTGAGGGAGGGGAGGAGAAAAATAGGGGAGAAGTGAGAGAGAGTGGGGGAAGGGTGGGGTTTGGACACAAAATAGGGAGGGTGTAAGGCAGAAAGCTGGCAGGAGAGGGCTCAGGAAATTCCTGGGAAGCACAAGCTGCCATCAGCTACCTTTGCATGTAGATGACAAACATAGTGATATTTATAGTAAATGCTTAATAAGTGTTGAATGAGTGTACAAATTTGTTATTTTTGTTCATTCATGGTTTTATTAATGAAAAACAATAACATTTGTCCTGTGAAGGGATTATCTTTTTATTGGTACTTTATTATAAATGGATACTTCACATATCCATTCAGAGAATTAAGGTTAATAAAATTTTGTTTAGATATTACTTTGAAATTTAAAAGAATATCTGAAGTCAAACACCAAAAAAAAATTCTACTTAGAACAAAATGCAAAAAGATATATGTTTATGTATATGTCTATAGTATGCATATATATGTCTGTATATACATGTATACGTGTATGTGTTGCAATACTGTTCGCCACATGTAGCTTCAAGTGTTGTCATTGTGTGTCTCAGAAGGAGACAGAATATACATCTCTAGTCTCTTCTACCTTTCACTGAGGGAGAATTTAATTTCTGTCAGAAAGTGAATTAGGAGGTAGAAGATGGAGGCTGTATTCTTCATCAAAGCCTCTCTCTCTCTCTCTCTCTCTCTCTCTCTCTCTCTCTCTCTCTCTCTCTCTCTCCCCTCCTCCTCCTCCTCCTCCTCCTCCTGCTCCTCCTCTCTTCAGAAAGAGATGGTAGTGATCTAGAATTTTATCTACCTGCTTCACATTCAAGCTAAACTTATGGTTACTGTTCATTAATCAGAAAGGGAGTAACCTAAAGCTTTTACATCTGCGGTTTAATTTCCTTTATAACTACAGTTTGATCAAAAATTGTGTGTATACATATATACACACATATCCATATCCATACATACATACACATACATACATGTAGATGTATATATAAATACACAGGTGGTATGTATATGCTCTATGTACATACATGTGTATAATTTTTACATATTGCTTTCAAAACTGAACTTAGCACGAGTTACAAAGGCTAGAAGAGACATCATCTCTGCTTCAAAGAGCCTACAGTCTAGCAGAAGAAAAAAAACCTCACAATTTAGATACTTTGTTACAAAGCACTGTCCTTACAACAACCCTGTGAGGAATTTATTGTAACTTCCTTGACTTTTAATTTCACTTACCAACTTAAGGTCAGATTCTAATCAGAACCCTCCCCTCCCCCCAGTCAAGGTACTTCCTAAAAGTGGAAACAATGTCCTTCTCTTGGGGTAAATGTTGGTTAAACAGTATCCTAATTGTAGCAAAAATGGACTTTTTTTTTCCTATTCAGACAAAGTAGAGCTCAAAAGTGTAAATGTCGTTTATATAGAGAGGGCTTGCTACTGATCGCTGGGCAGCTGATGCTTTCCACCTGTGACATACTCACCAGCTTGCCTCTGGGCTTCCCCACCAGGACGCACAGATGTTTGGAGTTGCATTTAAACACAGCGACAGATTTTCTTTTTTCCCCTCTCCCACTTAATACAATTTTTAAAATGAACAAAAAAACTGAGTCATTGACACTAGTTAGGAATATGGTCTTTTGCAGAGGTGAATTACCAGCCAAGTAGAATTAGAGTAGCACCACAGGCAAAAAAGGCTGCTGGGCTAACTTCCAGTAACTGCTGAGCAGCTAGGCTTCTCTCCAGCCATCCCTGACACTGCCAATTACCATTGTCACCGTCCTGTGCCCCTTACAGCCACGTCCTGACACTACTTAGGTAGCTAGGGTCAGTTCAAGGGATGTGGCTCTATTGCCCAGACACCTCAGGACATAAGCTTGCTGAGATAACAATGAGGCCCCTCAGTGTGGTCAGTGAAAGAGGAGAAGCGTGCATGGTGTGGGGTTTCTAACATCTATTGATTACTACTAGCCATATTCCTGAGGGATATCAGCTACTTGAAGTTAACTCTATGTGAGTGAATGTGATACTCTTATCTCTCCCCAGCATACATGAGAGGCACAAAACACCATGCTGACAAGCATGAGAATAGAGAAGTATTTATCACTGCTTATCAGGATCAGTGTGTGTGTGTGTGTGTCTGTGTGTGTGTGTGTGTGTGTGTGTGTGTGTAAAATCTACCTATGTTTGAGCTTCTAAAGCTTGAAACTACAAATCTTGGCTGCAGAGGAAAGGAGCACTTTGCACTTTCTCAGATAAATTAATTTAATAACCATTTGTTGTGCACAGGGAGTGCATCAGCATATACTAGGAGCTAGAAAACATACAAAAGACTGATATCCCCCCACCTCTGAGGAGTTTATGATATTGGTTGGGAGTCTACTCATACAAACCTGGACCACTTAGAGAACAATTCTTTTTTTTTTTTAATTTAACTTTTAACATTTATTTTCACAAAATTTTGGGTTACAAATTTTCTCCCCTTTCATCCCCTCCCCCTCCCAAACCCATGCATTCTAATTGCCCCTGTGACCAATCTGCTTTCCCCTCTATCCTCCTTCCCTGCCCTTGTCTCCGTCTTCTTTTTTGTCCTGTAGGGCCAGATAGCTTTCTTGACCCCTTAACCTGTATTTCTTATTTCCCAGTGGTAAGAACATTACATTTTATCCTAACACTTTGAGTTCCAACTTCTTTAGCTCCCTCCCTCTCCACCCCTTCCCCTTGGAAGACAAGCAATTCAATATGGGCCAAATCTGTGTAGTTTTGCAAATGATTTCCATACTAGTTGTATTGTATAGGACTAACTATATTTCCCTCCATCCTATCCTGTCCCCCATTACTTCTATTCTCTTATGATACTTTCCCTCCCCATGAGTGTCGACCTCGGATTGCATTCTCCTCCCCATGCCCTCCCCTCCATCCTCCCCCCACCCTGCTTGTGCCCCTGTCCCCCACTCTCCTGTATTATGAGATAGGTTTTCCTATCAAAATGAGTGTGCATTTTATTCTTTCCTTTGGTGGAATGTGATGAGAGTAGACCTCATGTTTTTCTCTCGCCTCCCCTCTTTATCCCTCCACTAATAAGTCTTTTGCTTGTCTCTTTTATGAGAGATAATTTGCCCCATTCAACTTCTCCCTTTCTCCTCCCAATATTTCTCTCTCACTGCTTGATTTCATTTTTTTTTTTGAGATATGATCCCATCCTCTTCAGTTCCCTCTGTGTACTCTGTCTCTATGTATGTGTGCATGTGGGCATGTGTGTGTGTGTGTGTACTCCCACCCAATACCCAGATACTAAAATGTTTCAAGAGTTACAAATATTGTCTTTCCATGTAGGAATGTAAACAGTTCAACTTTAGTAAGTCCCTTATGACTTCTCTTTGCTGTTCACCTTTTCATGGTTCTCTTCATTCTTGTGTTAGAAAGTCAAATTTTCTTTCCAGCTCTGGTCTTTTCATCAAGAAAATTTGAAAATCCTCTATTTCATTGAAAGACCATTTTTTCTCCTGAAGTATTATACTCAGTTTTGCTGGGTAGGTGATTCTTGGTTTTAGTCCTAGTTCCTTTGACTTCTGGAATATCCTATTCCATTCCCTTCGATCCCTTAATGTAGAGGGTGCTAGATCTTGTGTTATCCTGATTGTATTTCCACAATACTTGAATTGTTTCTTTCTAGCTGCTTGCAATATTTTCTCTTTCACCTGGGAATTCTGGAATTTGGCCACAATGCTCCTAGGAGTTTCTCTTTTTGGATCTCTTTCATGCGGTGTTCTGCGGATTCCTTGAATATTTATTTTGCCCTCTGGTTCTAGAATCTCAGGGCAGTTTTCCTTGATAATTTCATGGAAGATGATGTCTATGCTCTTCTTTTGATCATGGTTTTCAGGTAGTCCCAGAATTTTTACATTGTCTCTCCTGATTCTATTTTCCAGGTCAGTTGTTTTTCCAATAAGATATTTCACATTATCTTCCATTTTTCGAATCTTCATGCTATGTTCTGTGATATCTGTCTTTCTCATAAAGTCCTTAGTGTCCATCTGTGCCATTCCAGTTTTGAAAGATCTATTTTCTTCAGTGAGCTTTTGAATCTCCTTTTCCATTTGGCTCATTCTGCTTTTGAAAGCATTCTTCTCCTCATTGGCCTTTTGAACCTCTTTTGCCAATTGAGTTAGGCTAGTTTTCAAGGTGTTAATTTCTTCAACATTTTTTTGGTTCTCCTTTAGCAGGGAGCTGATCTGCTTTTCATGCTTTTCTTTCATCCCTCTCATTTCTCTTCCTAGTTTTTCCTCCACCTCTCTAACTTGATTTTCAAAATTCTTTTTGAGCTCTTCCATGGCCTGAGCCCATTGGGTGGGCTGGGACACAGAATCCTTGATTTCTGTGTCTTTGCCTGATGGTAAGCATTGTTCTTCCTCGTCAGAAAGGAAGGGAGGAAGTGTCTTTTCTCCAAGAAAGTAGCCATCAATAGTTTTATTTCTTTTCCCTTTTCTGGGCATTCTCCCCCGCCAGTGGCTTGACCTCTGAATATTCTCCTCACACCCACCTCTCCTCCTGGTCCTCCCAGCCAGCGTTTGGGGACTGAGATTCAAATGCTGCTTCCTGCCTTAGGGCTTTTGGCGGGGGGCAGGGCTGCTATTTAGTGTGAGAATTAAGTTCAGATGGTCAGGTCGGGGCAGGGCCGCCTCTCAGGCTCTGTTCCCTCAGGGGGTTTATGCACAGACCTTCCACAATGGATCCAGGCTCCCGCCCGTTTGGGGAGCCCCTGTCTGCAGCCGCCTCTCAGCTTCTATCTCCTGGGGGGGCCCGAGCCATGGGGGCACCCCACTCCCCTCTCGACCCGTCAAAGAGACTCTCTCACCAACCCTCGTCACCTGTGTGGGGGGGGCCTTGTGCCGCCACTGGAGATCCCCTCTCTGAAGCCTGCTCGGATCTGTACCTCTCGGAGCCCCGGCTGCCGCAGGTCCGGGCTGGGCTCCGCATCTGCAGCGTGACAGACCTTTTGCGAGAGGTTTGCAGGTCCCTCTGTGGGTGGAGGGACCCGCGTGGCCGCAGGATATCCCGTCTCCGTAGCCCGCTCGGATCTTTTCCTCACAGTGTCGCGCCGCTGCAGGGCTGCACTCAGCTCCCAGTCCCGGCATCCAGTCCGCAGCGCGAAGGACCCCCCGCGAGAGGTTTGCAGGTCTCTCCAGAGCAGAAATCTCCCTCGCTCCAATATTCCGTGGCCTCTGGGTGCAGAATTCACCATGAGTTGGTCACCTCTAGCCGTTCTGTGAGTTGTGAGTTCGGAGCTATGTGTATGTGCGTCTTTCTACTCCGCCATCTTGGCTCCGCCCCTTAGAGAACAATTCTAAGGAGATACGAACACAGGAAATGTGAAATATGTATGATGCATGCATAATCTTGAGTTATATACTACATGCAAAAGAATGCAGAGCAGGCAAAGTATGTTTTTCTAAGAAGAATAATCTTGAATTTTAGTCTTTTTGGGAGGTCGAAGGGGGAGGCATTTGGGGTTAAGTGACTTACCCAGGATCACACAGCTAGTAAATGTCACTTGTCTGAGGCTGGATTTGAACCCAGGTCCCCTTGACTCTAGGGTCAGTGTTCTGTCTTGAACTTTAGACTTGAGATTAGTCTTAAGTTGATTTGTTGAAGGAGATTCTTCCTCTTATCCCTACCTGTTTTTGCCTTTCTTTGTCTTCCCAAAAGTTAGGACAGGGTCTGATACATAGTAAATACTTACTAAATATTTGTTTATTCACTGCCTGAATTATCTTCTAGGAATTATCCTTGAATCACCAATTCACAGAAGTATCATATCTTAACAAAAATTTATGAAGCTCCTTCTCCAACTTGTGAGGTATTATGCTAGGTCAGGGGTGGGGGAACCTGAGGCCTTGAGGCCACATTTTGCCCTCTAGGCCCTCAAATACTAAATACTTTGACTAGATCCAACCTTCACAGAACAAATCCCCTTAATAAAAGGATTCCTCTGAAAAACTAATAAATGAACAAAAGTCCTGTCCTCGATGGGTTTTTAATCTGAGGGAAAATTGGACAGATTGGAGTGAGGAGGGTGGTAGATAGATACTGATAAGTTCAGTAAGTATAAAAAAGAATGTGATTTGGGATGAAGTGGCCAGAAAAAGTTTTCCAGATGCAGATAACAGCAAGAATGATGACAGTAAATAGAGCTATCATTTTATTTTGTAATCTGAATTCAAATCTCCACTCTGCCACTTCCTACCTGTGTGGCCTTGGACAAGTCACTTAGGCCTGTTTCCTCATCTGCACAATGAGAGGATTGGACTTGATGACTGCAAAATTCCCTTCCTGGACTAAGTCTATGATACTATGAGCTACAGTCCCAGGAATGACTAAAGTAAAGCCCTCATTTTAGAGAGTAGTGAGAGTGGGTTTAGTAGGTCATTCATACCTTGAATGACCTTGAGGTATGCACTACAGAACAGAACTTTTATCTCTCGAGTCTTAATCTTGTTTCTTCCTTACTATGATTTGTGCCATCAAAAGCAGTCTTTTCATTGCTCAGGTCTGTAATTTACAAAATGAGGACATCATTACCAACCTCCTCCAAGTGGTAATTAGCTAACCTTAAAGTTCAGCTCAAGTGTTTATGTTTGAATTTATACCTCCCATACTTTGTAGTGTACAGACGAAACAGGTGGTTATAATTCTGATATTGATGTCGATTTAAAAAAAAATCCTCAGCAAAAGGACAGGTTGAAAAATGAAAATGTTATTGTTCTGGTACAAAGCATATGTCCTGAAGGTATGAAGTCCCACAAATAAACCACAAACCAGATTAGACATGATTAGACACACACACACACACACACACACACACACACACACACATAATGACTGTGAAACCCAAATTTGAAGTGGTTAAATAGCTTTGAATTTGTACTACTTTTGTTGATAATTAAAAACATGTTTGCAAGATCTTGCAAGTGGGAACAATTACATAGTTATTGTTTTAAAATGCAATTAGCATTTTGTTTAAATAAAAACTAAGGCAGACTCAGGCTCCAGTAAAACCTGAGGAATTCATGTGGTATATTTGTTTGACCCACTCTTCTCCAGCATGGATGGCACTGAACAACACCCACACTCATGGGAAAGCTATTTCACAAATACTTCACTTCCAGGTGAAATTTCATTACCTTTATTTCAACATTCAGGTTAATTGTTTTATGATGTTTTGGAAAGTTCATTTGGTTAGAGTACATATGTGATAGTTACATATGCTTGTACACACACACACAATTTTTTGGAGGGGTAGGAATAAAGGAAGTGGCTTTATATCTGTGATTTTCTCAGCATGGGGGATTCTAAGCATGGCACTCTTCTCCATTGATGCTGATTTGCAATGCATCTATAACTTAGGATCTTAGAAAATTTCCTAGGCCCCGAAGAGAAATTACATAGCTTGTCCATGGTCACATAGCTAGTATATATCAGAAGAAGGATTTGAAGCCAGTACTTTCTTTCTCCAACGCCAGACTTCTGTCCACTACATCATTCCATCTTTCTCCATTCCAATACAGATATCAATGTTGCCACACACACGTATGTGTATGGATGTGTATGTGTGTATGCATGTGCATGTGTGTGTGTTTTAAACCTATGGACAAATTGTGATGAGGTCATATAATAATTTATCAATCCTTCAGTGATCTAAAATATAGCTGATCCCTCCAATGACAGGTTCCAATATTTCTTATGCTTTTGTAGGTGATCTTTACAAATTGGTAGGACTGAAATATTTAAAACCCTATGGTCAGCCTTCTAGAAATGAAATTCACTTAACTTAGCTAAACTAAGTCTTTAGACAAGAGATATATAGCCTGTCATCAGACCTGCACTTATAATCATCTTAGCTTGATAGGAACTTCCAGTGTTAGGGCTCTGTGCTTGGACTAAAATAGTTACATATTTTCCTGACAGAGGGCTCCCTTTTCACAGATTCAATCAATCAATAATCAGTAAATATTTTTAAGTACCTACTGCATATCAGGATCTTGTGCAAGCATTGGGATAAACATACAAAGACAAACCCTGCTCTCAAGGAGCTTACAATCTGAGAGAAGATAACATACAAAAGGAAGGTAAAAGAAGAGGAGGGTGTAGGAGGAAGGGGTGGAGGAAGGTATCTATCATGGAGGAGCAAGTGGTGTAGGTGGTAAGCAAGGAGGTGATTGTGCTGATACCTCCTTAAATAGTGTTTCACATCGCAGCCTCTCTTTGAAAGCAATATATATCCTTGGACATAAGGTAATTGGACTTATCATCTTCTTTTGATGATTTCTACTGTTCTAAAGTGAAAAAAATGGGAGAGAGTACTGATAATTTAAGGGAAATCAAATAAATAAAGCCTGAAATTCAGCATAGAATCCAGAGTTCCTAGAAACTCACAGAAGTGAAGCTCAAGTTATGGATAGGAGAAAGGAGAAGCCTTAATATCTTTCACATCATTGATTATGGGGGTACATTAGGCTGATCTGGTGGGTTAGATTCACCCTTTCAACATGTGCATCCTCCTAAAGGGACTAAACTGAATACTTCAAAAATAATTGGTGATTTAAACTATATAGCTTCTTCAGTGCTCTATATACAGTGTTACTGAATAATTAGTTGCTTATTGAAAGATTGATTGAATGAATGAGTTAATAAAATAATGAACAAATGAAACTGAACATCCCGTATAAAAGTAGAACTTCCTCTAACAGAAGAGATAAGTGAGGTGGTGATTTTTTGTTTGTTTTCTTTTCTTTGAGGGCCTGGGGACTGTAGGTGATAGGGGACTGTAGGTGATAGCGAAGCAGGGATATTTCTGCAGTGTTTCTTGAAAGGCCATGAACTCCAAAGAACCTACTCTTAGAGCATACATATTGTTTAGCATATCCTGGTAGCCTTAGCTTCTGTGCATGAAGAGCACAGAGTAGACCTTCTTCCATTTATATGGAGGTGAATATATACATTAAATACATTATAATTCAGTACAGATAACACTGGAATAACAAAAAGAAACACTCAGAATAATATCACTTGGGTTTAGGACTTGACTTAGACATTTACTAACTGTATGAAGTGGAACAAGTCACTTATCTCTTGGGCCTCCATTTCCTCATCTCTTATAAGGCCAGGGAAGGGAGGGGAGAATCAGATTAAATGACCTACAAGGACCTTTCCAACTTGAAATTTGTGATTCTATAATAAGGCCAAAGAAAGACATTGAGATTAATGTAAGTAGTACTCTCATGAATGTGAAAGTTGGCTTGAGACTCAAGATAAATGCAAGATATTTCAAACACTGTATCTATCACAAAATTCACTCCACTGGAAAATTTTACAGCAGTGTATAAACCCTTAAATATCCATGACAGCAACAATGGCAGATTTGAACTATGACTCCCTGAATAATGAAACTTCTAATATGTCCATCTGATATATACATATAGATAGATTGCTACAATATAATTTTCCCAGGCTAAGATAATGTGTGATACTCCTAGGTAATGAAAACAATGAATGAACTATTGATGAGAAAACACAGTAAATCACAGACAGCTGATAAGGGTAAAAGAGAGGTGAAGTTTTCTATCTTCATTTTTACATAATAGTTACAACTTTCCCAACTGAAATAATGTTTGTTATATGCAATCATCAAAAAAAAGAGAGAAATTTTAAATGATTTAAATTTTTAAAAATAAGTCCATTGCTTCAACCGAATAAACCTTGTATTATATTTGGACAACCACATATAGACATAATGCATCCATTAAAAGGAGCAAAACACATTTCCATGGGCAAAGTCAGATACCCAGTACAAATAGCATAGAGTACAAATGGGTCTAACTTGAATGTGGTATTTTTCTTTTTTTTCTTTTTTCCCCCAAATTTATTAATTTATTTGTTTTCAATTTTCATCAATAACTTCCATAAGTTCCAAATATTATGCCCCTCCCTTCCATTTCCCTCCCCAAGACACCAGGCAGTCTTATATGGACTCTACGCATATATTCCTATTAAACACATTTTTATATTAGTCATGTTGCATAGAAGAATTAAAACACACAGGCAAAACCATGAGGAAAACAAAACAAAAGAGAAAATAGTCTTCTTCATTCTGTGTTCCGATCCCATAATTCTTTCTCTGGATGTGGATTAAATTTTGCATCATGAGTCCTTTGGAAATGTCTTAGGTCCTTGCATTGTTGTGAAGGGCTAAGTCTATCAAAAAGCAGTCCTCACACACTGTGGCTGTTACTGTGTATAATGTTCTCCTGGTTCTACTCACTTCACTCAGGATCAGTTCATATACATCTTTCCAGGCTTTTCTGAAGTTCACCTGCTCATCATTTCTTATAATACAATAGTATTACATTACATTCCTGTATCACAATTCATATACCACTACATTCATATACCACAATGGATGGACATCCCCTTGATTTCCAGTTCTTGGACAACACAAAAAAGCTGCTATAAATATTTTTGTACATATGGGTGCCTTTCCCATTTTTATGATCTCTTTGGGGTTCAGCCCTAGAAGCAGTATTGCTGGGGCAAGGGGTATGCACACTTTTGTAGCCCTTTGGACTAGTTCCAAATTACTCTCCAGAATGGTTGGATCAGCTCACAACTCCACCAACAATGAATTAGTGTTTCAACTCTCCCATATCTTCTTCCTATTTTGTCATGTTAGCCAATCTGATAGGTGTGATGTTGTACCTCAGACATTTTCATTTGCATTTCTCTAATCAATAGTGATTTAGAGTATTTTTTCATGTGATTATAGATAGCTTTAATTTTTTTCCCTGCAAACTGCCTCTTCATGTCCTTTGACTATTTATCAATTGGTGGATGATTTGTATGCTTATAAATTTGATTCAGTTCTCTATATATTTTAGAAATGAGGCTTTTATCACAGATACAAGTTGTAAAAAAAAATTTCCCACCTTTTTGGTTGCTTCCTAATCTTGGTTGCATTGGATTTGTTTGTGAAAAAACTTTTCAATTTAATGTAATCAAAGTTACTCCATTTATATTTCATAATGTTCTCTATTTCTTGTTTGATCAAGAATTCCTTTATTCTCCATAAATCTGACAAATGAATTATTCCTTACCCCCCCAATTTGTTTATAGTATCAGTCTTTATACTTAGATTGTGTATCCATTTGGACTTTATTCTGGTATACAGTGTCAAGCATTAGTCTATCCCTAGTCTCTGCCACACTATTTTCCAGTATTTGTCAAACATACTGGGGTCCTTGGGTTTATCAATCAGTTGACTGCTGTAGTCATTGACTACTATGTCTTGTGTACCTAACCTACTCCACTGATCTATCCCTCTGCTTCTTAACCAGTACCAAGTGGTTTTGGTGATTGCTGCTTTCTAATATAATTTAAGATCTGTTATGTCTAGAAATACACTTTTTAAAAAGTAACATGCTTTTTGAAGTCCCATCATTCACAAAAACACAGTCAGGAGAGCACAGTGCACTCCCACTAATGTTGAAATAGCATTAAGATGTCCACTGCTAACTGTCATACCAAAGAGAGGTTTTCATTTTGACTAAGAATTAAATACACTTACTTGTGTTTTGAGGGCAAGAGATATGTAGCTTTTCTGATTCCTATTACCCATTAGACCCCCATAAAGCTATGAAAGTTCTAGATAATTTATGAATCAGAATACACTCTAAATTGTGCAATACTCTACCATCACACTTACTATTACTATTCAACCTTAGGACACAGTTCAAAGAAAAAATATTTAGTGGAATAGTATAATAATAAAATAACAGAATATTTTTCTCATAAACTTTGAGTCACTGCCACAAATATGCATATATTCAGTGTGAATAATCAATAGGTAAAAATAGGACACATTGAGTATGCACCAATCAGGAACACAGCAGGGATATCTGTATAGAAGTGCATAAATATGGTGAATACATATTACCAAAGACACAGTGCCACACAACTGCTTAAATATGCCAGGGATGTCATCGTGTTGCTTGTTGAACCTGTTTCCTGACTAAAGTGGCAAAACAGAAACAATCATGCTTTTGAGGCCACATGACTTCGGTTGTATTCTTTGTGCTTTGTATAGAGCCTCTGATGGTTTGTACTTCTGAAATTGGGTGCACGTAACTTAATATCTCTGGGACACATTTTTCTCATTTTGAAAATAGAGAATTGCACTCTATGGACTTTGAGTCCTTTCCTGATCTAGTTTTCTGATCCTTTGTCTTCTGCTTACTACTAAGTCTTTCTTCTAGTTATTTTTCGGTGATCCAGCTAGCTTCAGGATCATACTAATATGCTGTACAAAATCTGAAAGTAGTGCTATGACTGGAACGCCTATTCCCTGTATTGTGCTTTAATGGAAAGGGTGTTGAATCTGGCAGTAGAATGTCTTGAATTAGAATTCTGTTTTTGATAATATTTGAGGTAGTACTACTAATAATAATAATGTTCCATTTTAAGGTTTATGTGCTATCTCGTTTTATTCTAACAACAGCCTTGTAAAGTTGGTGTCTTTATTATTCCCATTTTAGGAAACTTAGAATGAGAGAGGTTAAGTGACTTGTTGTGGGCCACATGATGTCTGAGAAAAGATATAAATTCAGATCTCACATGATTCCACATCTAGGACCCTATCCAGTATGCCATCTGATCCATAAAAGTAGGAGATTGGATGAGATGACTTATGAGGTTCCTTCTAGCTTCCAGTTTCTAATTCTATGATCCCTGCAGGGAAGGGCCGTGGACTTTCTGTCCAACTCTGAGACATGCTGCTCTCTTCATACATCCACTGTGAGGTAAAGAATATACTGTGGTTAGTAAGCTTCTCCCTATTTATCTATAAAATGTACTGGAAAAGGAAATGGCAGACCCCTCTAGTGTCTTTGTCAAGAAAACCACAAGTTGGGGTGAACTCACCTCCAATGAGGAGGAAATTAAAACAATAATTAGAAACTACTTTGCCCAACTTTATACCCACAAATTCGATAATCTAAATGAGATGGATGAATATTTTAAAAAATACAAATTGCCCAGATTAACAGAAGAGGAAGTTGAATACTTAAACAACCCCATCTCAGAAAAAGAAATTGAACAAGCCATCAATGAACTCCGTAGGAAAAAATCTCCAGGGCCAGATGGATTCACAAATGAATTCTATCAAACATTTAAAGAACAGTTAATTCCAATACTACATACACTATTTTTGAAAATCGGGGAAGAAGGAGTCCTCCCAAATTCTTTCTATGATACAAATATGGTTTTGATATCCAAACCAGGAAGAGACAAAACAGAGAAAGAAAATTATAGACCAATTTCCCTAATGAATATAGATGCAAAAATTTTAAATAAGATTTTAGCAAAAGGAGTACAGCATCTTATCACGAGATTAATACATTATGATCAGGTAGGGTTCATACCAGGACTACAGGGCTGGTTCAATATTAGGAAAACTATTAGCATTATCGATCACATCAACAACAAAGCTAACAAAAACCACATGATTATCTCAATAGATGCAGAAAAAGCTTTTGACAAAATACAACATCCATTCCTACTGAAAACATTGGAGAACGTAGGAATAAAGGGAACTTTCCATAAAATAATAAGCAGTATCTATCTAAAACCTTCAGCAAGCATTATATGCAATGGGGATAAGCTAGATGCATTCCCAATAAGATCAGGGGTGAAACAAGGTTGTCCATTATCACCACTATTATTCAATATGGTACTAGAAATGTTAGCTGTAGCAATTAGACAAGATAAAGATATTCAAGGAATAAGAATAGCCAAAGAAGAAACTAAGTTATCACTCTTTGCAGATGATATGATGATTTACCTAGAGAATCCCAGAGATTCAAGTAAAAAATTACTAGAATTAATAAACAACTTTGGCAAAGTTGCAGGGTACAAAATAAACCCACACAAATCTTCTGCGTTCCTATATATTAGCAACAAAGTCCAACAGCAAGAGATAGAAAGAGAAATCCCATTTAAAGCTAGGGTAGACAGTATAAAATACTTAGGAGTCTACCTGCCAAAACAAACCCAGGGATTATATGAACACAATTACAAGACACTTTTTGCACAAATAAAGTCAGATTTAAGTAAGTGGAAAAACATTAGTTGCTCATGGGTAGGCCATGCTAATATAATAAAAATGATAATTCTACCCAAATTAATATACTTATTTAGTGCCATACCAATTAAACTATCAGACAATTGCTTTCTAGAGCTGGATAAAATAATATCAAAATTCATTTGGAAAAACAAAAGGTCCAGAATATCAAAGGGACAAATGAAAAGAAATGCTTGGGAAGGTGGCCTAGCGCTACCAGACCTCAAACTCTACTATAAAGCAGCAATTATCAAAACCACTTGGTATTGGCTAAGAAACAGAGAGGTAGACAAGTGGAATAGACTTGGCACTCAAGATGCAGTAGGCAAGGAATATAGCAACCTTCTGTTTGATAAACCCAAGGACCCCAGCTTCTGGGATAAGAACTCATTGTTTGACAAAAATTGCTGGGAAAACTGGATAACAGTGTGGCAGAAATTAGGCATAGACCCATACCTGACACCGTACACAAGAATAAAGTCCAAATGGATACATGATTTAGGTATAAAGATTGATACCATGAATAAACTGGAGAAGCAAGGAATAGTGTATTTATCAGATCTATGGAGAAGGGAAGAATTCTTTACTAAAGGAGAGATAGAAAGCATTATGAAATGCAAAATGGATAACTTTGATTACATTAAACTGAGAAGTTTTTGCACAACCAAACCCAATGCAACCAAAATCCGGAGGGATGTAGTAAATTGGGAAAGAATTTTTACAGCTAAGCTCGGGGATAAAGGCCTCATTTCTAGAATATATAGAGAACTGACCCAAATGTATAATCATACAAGTCATTCCCCAATTGATAAATGGTCAAAGGATATGAACAGGCAATTTTCAGAAGAAGAAATTAAAGCTATCTATAATCATATGAAAAAATGCTCTAAATCACTATTGGTTAGAGAGATGCAAATCAAAACAACTCTGAGGTACCACATCACACCTATAACATTGGCAAACATGACAGAACAAGAAAATGATAAATGCTGGAGAGGATGTGGGAGAGTTGGAACACTAATTCACTGTTGGTGGAGCTGTGAGCGCATCCAACCATTCTGGAGAGCAATTTGGAACTATGCCCAAAGGGCTACAAAAATGTGCATATCCTTTGACCCAGCAATATCACTACTAGGACTATATCCCCAAGAGATCATAAAAATGGGAAAGGGTCCCACATGTACAAAAATATTTATAGCAGCACTGTATGTAGTTGCCAAAAACTGGAAGTCAAAGGGATGTCCATCAATTGGGGAATGGCTGAATAAATTATGGTATATGAATGTAATGGAGTACTATTGTGCCATAAGAAATGATGAACAAGAAGACTTCAGAGAGGCCTGGAAGGACTTATATGACCTGATGCTGAGTGAAAGGAGCAGAACCAGGAGAACTTTATGCACAGCAACGACCACAGTGTGTGAGAGTTTTTTCTGGTAGACTTAGATTTTTGTAATAACGCAAGAACTTCTTACAAAAAAAAAAAATCCCAATGGTGGTTCTCAAGGCAAAATGCCTTCCACACTCAGAGAGAGAAATATGGAAGTCACTCACATAATGTAGCAGATCATGTTTGTGTATGTGTATGTGTTTGTGTATCATGTTCTGATTTGTTATAGGATTTCTTTCATTTATCTTAGTCTGACTACATAGCATGACTATAGTGAAAATATACTCAATAGGAAAGTATATGTAGAATCTATACAGAATTGTATGCAGTCGTGGGGAGGGAGGGGGGTAGTGGGGGTAAGTGGGGGGGATAAAATCACAATTGTATGGCAGTGATTGTTAAACATTAAAAATAAAAAAAATAAAAAAAAAACCACAAGTCGATAGAGAAAGTTGTACACAACTAAAACAATTGAACAAATGGTCAACTGGGGCCTTGCTGACTTAAGAGAATACTTTGACAACTCCTTGATTACTTAATTATCCCAGTTCTCATAGTAATTATTCCAAACAGTTTCATCCCTTCTCATGCCTGCTATAGCATCCTTCTCACCACCCTCTCAGTTGAAGACCTATTCTCTTACTTCAGTGATAAAATTGAGGCCACTGATCAAGAGCTGCCTCTCCCCTCAACCTGGCTTCTCATTTCACTTCACTCAGATGTCTTCCCTCACAATCTCCTCCTTCACCTCTTTCTCATGGGAAAAGGTAGTTCCTTGCCAAGGCATGCCCATATATATGTAACTTTGATCTCGTTTCACCTATCTTCTCCAGTAGAATTTTCCCTTCTATTATTCTCACTTCCTCACTAATCTTCTTTCTTTCCCTATCTACTGGCTGCTTTCTTGATGCATAAAAATATGCTTCAAAAAATCCTTTTTGATCACATTATCCCTGCCAATTACCATCTTATATCTCTCCTCCCTTTGGTGAATAAGCTTCCTACCAAAGGTATCTACAATAAGTAATTCCCCTTGATCTTCTTTCACTCTCTTCTAAACCCATTGCCATCATGCTTTTGATGTTATCATTCAACTGAAACTTTTCTTTTCAAAGTTACCAATGATCTCTTAATTGCCGAAAATAATAGCCTTTATCTCAGTCTTCATTCTTCTTGACTTTTCTGCAGATTTGGACTCTATCTCATTCTTTTTTTTTGCCTCTTTTCTCTAGACTGACATTGCTGTATCCTGTTGCTCCTTCAACTTAAATGATTGCTTATTCTCAATCTGTTTTGCTGGATCTTCATCCAGGCTATGTGGGCTAACCCAAGGATCTTTCCTGGGCTTTATTCTTTGCTCCCTCTATGTTATTTCATTTATGGGTCTTATCAATGCCCACAAGTTCATGATCATTTTTATGCAAAACAGAATTCATTAACTTTCTTCCAAAATTCTCCCTTTTCCCAAACTTGCCCATTGCTGTTGAAAGTCATACTCCCCACCCTGGCACCCATGTTTCCAACCCAGGTTTCATCTTTTATGAATTTCACTTCTACTTTCTTCATATAACCAATCTGTTGACAAGTGCTATCATTTTCATCTTTTAACCTCTGACACCACTGCTCCCCTGATTCCAGCCCTAGTCACCTCATACTTGCACTACTGTAACAGCCTTTTGGTTGGTCTCCCATACCTCAGCTCTCTCCCTGATCCAGTCTGCCTTCCACTCAAATTCAAAGGGACACCATAGCTACATGTCATGAACCAGGATTCAACCCACATGAGGACCTTGGAGGGAAGTATGCACTATGCTCTTACACCCCTACTTCCATACACTCTCACACATACGTATCATTGGCAGTGTTCTAGGATAAAATCTCATTCAACTTTTACTAGATAGCTCTGCTTCATGTTGAAAAATATCCACTTTTTTTCTGTATAGAAAATGCCATTTACCTAGTGTCCTTGAGAAAATTGGGCCCCTAATATATCTGAGAAATTCATTCATTCAACAAATATTACCTGAATATTTACTATTATGTTCAAAGCACTGTGCTAGGTACTGAGAGAAATAAAATAAAAATATATAAGACATGACCTCTACTTTCAAAGAACTTACAGTCTAGTAATAGTTACTTATTCATCTGCTACAATCTCCCCAGAGCCTTAATCAGATGAAGTTTTGGAGATAAATAGTATGGATTATCTTGGAACTCTCTTCTCACTCTCCTCTTCAAATTAATAAAGTCCTAACTCATTGACTAATAAAATTCATATCCAATATTAAATGGTTGAATTTTATTTACCATTAAAAAGGGTAAATCACTTTCCAATTATAAACTGTTATAGAAATATTAATAGCAACAAGGCACCATTCCACCCTACTGCAATTGTAATTATATTTGTAATTCTTTATCAATATATATTTGATGGAAAGTCAGAAGATCAAAACTTGGTACAGGAAAATCTACTAAATGAGAACAGTACACAAAAGTGAAATTCCCTACATCATATCTAAACCATTTTAGGGTAGCTGAAACGAAAGTATTTAACTCTACAAACATTTCAGCTGCCAATGTCTAATTCAGAGGACAGGCAATTTCTGTGGGTACCATGTGGCAATTAAAGGATGAAGGTCTAAAAATCCAAGGTCAGTTAATGGGCTTGGAATTCAGATAGCCTCCTGCTAGAAAGTATCATGTGTCATAATAAGAAAGATAAGCTCAGGATGGAATTGATAAACAGTTTAATATTAAATTGTTCTGCTGTGCCCTAGGCACTATTACATGAACTGAACAACTCAGCAACTCAGTGATTTAAATATGCATGTGCATGTGTGTATAAAAGTGGATATGGATGTGTATGTGTGTGTGTATCAAGAATAATTGTGTCTAGAATCCAAGATATTGAGAAGCAAGCAGCTAAAATAAACAAGTGAGAAAAATTCAGACCCTAAAATAATAATCAAAAGCTCCAAAAATGTTTTTATAACCTGCAGGGACAGTCATAGTAATAATTATTTCAGTTAAAGGACATTTGACTAGTCTAAGAACACTACTTTTAAGTAGGCATATATTTATTTATTTAATGTATTCATTTGTTTTCAATTTCCAACAATCACTTCCATAAGTATTAAATTTTCTCCCACTCTCTCTCCTGTCCTTCCCTGAGTCAGCCCGCAATCTTGTATGAGTTCTGCACATACACAGTCAGCATATTTCTGGCCAGAAAAAGACATTTCCCTAGGAACGCAAAATCGTACTGTTGTGTGTGATGTTGGAATAAGTGTCTTTGCTTTCATTGATGTTATGTCAAATTTTTAAAATCACAATAAAATACAATTAATGTGGATGTAAGTTCCTTTAGGCAAATACTATTGGGGTTGGCTTTTTTACCCTCAGCACCTAAACCACAGTGTTTTACCTCTACCAGGTGCTGAACAAATTCTTGTTGAACTGGATTAATTATTTAGATTATCAGGATTTTTTTTTTAATATTCATTGTTGATTAAGTAAAGATTTTAGTTTTCTATTTCTGTCTTATAATCTCAGAACAGTAGGGTTCTTGGTCTTCTCCCTGTTTTTAATGCCTCAGTTCTACTCATTCAGGGATCTCTTGTCTATAAAAACCATTCTTCAAACTTAGCTCTTCAGAAAGCTTTCTCTGGATAACTGCATCTCACTCTCGGAGTGTCTTCACTGTCTATCCATATATTACTTCCTCTGTGTTTCCATGACCTCTCTCTCTCTCTCTCTCTCTCTCTCTCTCTCTCTCTCTCTCTCTCTCTCTCTCTCTCTTTCTCTCTGCCTCAGTCTGTCTCTCTCCTGACTTAGTTTCCTTTCCTTTACTACATTAATCTCTTTTTGCTAAATTTCTTTTCCTCCTTCTCAGCGTTGCCAATATCCCAGCCCCTACCTGTGGCTGTACTCCAAGGCTATGACTTTCCCTTTCTTCTCCTCACCCTCCCAGTGATCTCATCATTCCCCGTTGCTTCAGTTATTGTCTCTAAGCAGGCAACTCCCAGAACCAAACATCCAGACCTAGTATCTTGCTGAAATCCTAGCCTTACATCGCCAGCTGTTGCACGTTTCCAATTAGATTTCTCAGACGCATGTGCAAGGGAACTCATCTTTTGCCCAAAACCAACTTTTTATGCTATTCTCCCTATTAATGCCAAAGGCATCACCATTCTTCTAGTCAACCAGTTTCACAACCCCCCCCCCCCAAACCCTTACACTTCATTCTTCACCCACTCATATCAGAGCAGTTGGCAAGTGTTGATTCTCCCTCTGCAGCACCTCCCATATCCATGTCATTCTGTTCTCTAGCAGGAAAGGTCCCTCTTCCTAGCCTCACTTGGACTCTTGTAATACTTTCTTAATTGCTTTCCCCAGCCTCCTCCAATGTCTCTTCTCCAGTACATTCTGCACACAATTTTCTAAGTGATTTTCCCAAATGACAAGTTTGATCATGCCACTTTCCTCTTCAGAAAGCTCTTGCCTCTAGGCATTTAAAGCCCATGATAATCTGGTTCCAGTCTACTTTCCTAGTCTTGTGACACATCTCTCTTACTCTTTAGGTGAGAGCCATTTATTCTCATAGATGAAAATTCATCTCCCATCTTCACGTTTTTGCATAGGCTGAACCCTCTTCTCATAATTCTCTTCCTCTTCAGCTGCTACATTCAAGATTCTTTCAGAGTTCTCCTGTGCTACCACTTCCTTCATGACTCTTTTCCTCAGTTCTAGCTACTAGTGCCTACCTCACCCCAGAAATTGCCTTGTATTTATTTTGTATTTGCTTATCATGTATAAGCTGTTTTCCTAATAAATTATAACCTTCTTGGGGACAGAGGTAGCTTAGTCTTTATATCTTCAAGATCTACACAGTGCTTGGACTATAATAGGTGCTTAATATTTGTTGACAAACTGATTGTTTAAAATTTTTTGAAGTTTAATCATTTGGGCAATTCCTATCAAGTTCTTATGCTTCTGCTTCCAATATAAAGTGAGAGTAAATATCTTTCCTTTGCCACCATAAATAACCATATAACTGCGAACAGTTATTCATATTACTAAGTGAGACTTAAACCAAAGGAATTCAGTGTCAGCTGATTCAAAGTACCATCCAAAATGAAAATTTTGCTATTTTCTAGCTAACTAGAAAGGATGTAACTTAAGTCTTTCTAATCTGAGATAATTCAAATCTATAGTTTGAAGTCGAAATTATCTTTCGCAAGTCTCCTGTTATTAAATAATATGAAGTCTCTCACACACACAAATCCTCAAATCAAACAAAGGGAAGACCCCACCCAACCTGGATCAATATCCCCATAACTTGTCAATAGGAGGACAAAGAAAGAATTAGATGTGTTTCTTGCCCTGTTTACAAGTTATCAGAAACATTCTTGCTTTTTTACTTTGGAGAAACAGACTTGTTAATTGCTTCCTCCCCTAAACTTAACATTAGATATTGGAGAAAAAAAATTAAACTCCTTCAGTTCAGAATTGTTAGTTTAAGGGAATGGATTGTACCTATGAATTGAGAATTAATAAATTGCTTTTGTACTTTCAAAAGTTTCCACTTAGTTATCAGCCTGGAAAATGACTGAGGTACTACATTACGGCTTCTTATTCCATTTAATTTTACCTCCAAACAGTTTGATGAAGAAAGCAAAACATTTAGAGGTAACAACAAAAGAGCAGTTTAAAGGGGTTAAACGTGCATATAAAAAAAGATATGAACTTTTCAGCTTTATAAATGTAAATATATCCATGCCTAGAGTATGACAAATTTCTTAGAGGATAACTATTCCCATATCAACAAAAAAAAAAGATCTGCATTTCAGCAGATTATTTCCTCAGTGCATTGTTACTGAAGCAGCTGGAGAGAGGTTCACATTTTAAAAGGCGATGCAATTGACAGTAGGAAACACTCTGTTATAGCCTACAGCTATAAAAGGGTCTAGATTAAAACAAATTCAAGTTGCTCCTATCATTGGTCATTAAAGTGGAACTAGAAACAAATGTATCATATTATTTCCTCCCATTCTTTCTCTGCCTGACTGCACTCTTCCCTCTCTTACCACTCAGTGCTCCCAGCACCATTTTTCTGACACTGAGTACTTTGATTAAAGTTTTACATTTAGGAAAGAAGAGGCTCTCTTTAACAAATATTTATAAAATGATGGCTATAATCAGAAGGCAGGGAGACATCCTTCTCCCTAATAAAACCAACCCTCAAGCAATTTAGTCTTTCTGTAAGAAAGAGTAATGAATGAATGAAAAACTCATTTATTAAGTACATACTAAGTACCAAAACCTAGGGATATAAATACAAAGACAAAGATAATCTCTAGCCTCAAAGACCTCATATTTTAATGGGAGAGATCACACACATAGGGGAGTGGTGGCCTGGGTAGTGAGTTATAATCTGGAAAGTCATAGAGACGGTGAGTGGAAAAATAGAGCAGTCCATTCACTCACCCTTTACAGATGTAATAGTAGCGGTAATTTTATTACTATTTTCAGAGGAGGAGTTGGAAGGAAGGGTGAGAAGGAAGGTAAGCAAGGCCAAAAATGTCCATAATGAAGATGAAGATTTATGGTTCCATGAAGTGGAGAGAAATATAGCCTAGCTTTTACAAAGACTGTTCTCTAGTGGTCTGGTTTGGAGGAGAAAGGAAGGAAGGAAGGAAGGAAGGAAGGAAGGAAGGAAGGAAGGAAGGAAGGAAGAAGACCAACTTACTAAGTGCATACTGTGTACCATATATGCTAAGCCCTATAAATTTTATCTTATTTGATATAACAGCCCTGAGAGGTAGCTGATGTTATTACCCCCATTTTACAGATGGGGAAACTGAGGCAGACAGAGATTAAGCAACTTGCCCAGGATCATATATTTAATTTTGGAGTCTGGTTCTGAACTCAGGTCTTCCTGACTGTGAGTCCAGAACTCTATCTGGAATGTTCCAAGGGAATGCAAAAGGTAGTAAAGGACCTTAGAAACTATCTAGCCTGATTCCCTCCCCACCTCCTCCTTTTTGGACTACAACAGTAATTTTACTGATTACTGATAAAGCATGAGGAAATTCATATACCAGTGCAAATCTACACTTACACGGCTAATCCCAGATTTGTCTAGGTCTCTAAGAGATTAAATAGCTTGCTGAGAGGTCGAGAGTCAAAATAGCAGAAGCAAAAATTGAACCTGGCACTTTCTGACCCTAAGACTGGCTCTCCATTCACTGCACAGTACTGTCTTTCTTCCCCCATATTAGAGATAAGGGAACCAAGGATGAGAGAAGTAAAATGATTTGAATTTTGCCTCACAGATAGTAAGAGACTTGAGCCCAAGGATTCTGATGCTGATTCCAGTGACCTGTCCACAATGCTATGGTTAATGAATTAACATTTGAACCCAGAGTTCTCAGAACATTCTTTTTACTTCTGTCACTGTTTTATAGTTTATCCATAAAATATTACTATTTAGTGCATATATACGTTTCAATTTTAGTGTATGAATCTGTCTCAAGCAAGAGAAAAAATGTTTCCTTGATTAATATTTTTTAGAAAAATATAGTGCCTACTTTGTTCCTTTGGGCATAAAGCAGCATCCCAATAGTAGGAAGATTTATGCTGGCTCCCACGCCCTTGCCTCTCTTTTCCTTGCTTACTTCTCTTCCCATTCAGCTCTCCCCATTAGTATTTCCATTTATCATGATGGTTTTCAGAGAATTGGCCGGTATATTTTCAATGTGCTTTGTAATGGTTATCACTGTTTCTGTTCCTATCCTTTATATGGTGTCAATATTTCTGATACAACATAAATCAGAAAGAGGCTTTGGTTCTGATAATCATGTTTGATGCCCTGCATCAGCCCTACAAATGGAGGTTTTCTCATACTTTTGTGATTTAAATTCTGAAGCCATTAAAAAAACAACCTGAATGAATAGGAATGGAACACTTGTAGATTTCTATTTTCAATCTGTCCTTTGGCTAGAATCTTTTGCAAGGCCATTAGTATAGTAAATAAGCCCTTTTACAAAATAGGATATGTAGCTGTTGGCTATTTTTTTATCTGGTTTGGCTGTTTTTCTTTTCCCCCCAGAACTGACTAACGTTCATCTGCAGTGTGCACGTCATACAACGTATTAGACATGCCATGTTCAAAATCTCAGCATGGCTCCCTTTATACAAGTCAAGGCTGAGAAGTTTCCATTTTCATGTCAGGCAAATAGTGTACTCCTCGCCAGGGTGATGAGCTGTTGTTCTTCTCTGCCTTTTAAATTAAGAAACAAAGTCCAGTATAGCATCTATCAATTAGAATCATGGCAACAGAGGCATTACAACCACTCTCTCACGCTCTTCTGTAATTGGCTTTTCAAGGAATTTCAGATCTGCCACTTCACCTAATTGATATTCTTGGGAAAAGGTTTGATGACCGCCTTGAAGATGGGGTAGTTGAATAGACTTCTCTGTAGTCGACTTGCAGGCTTGAAAGGGCACCCGTCAGTTTTGGTGAGCAGTTCTAGATGCATGTTCTCTCCTGTCATCCCCATAGGACCTGTAGACCTACAGGCTCAACTCATCCCTAGTGACGGCCATGACAGTTATGGGCCAGCTGGCATGTCTTTTATCGGGAGACAATTACTGGGGTAGTGCTGAAGCATGACAGGGCCTGTGGGCACTGTAGCTGTCACACCTACTGCTGAGGTTTGTGAATTAATGATTAGATGAATACAGTAGGTTGTACAACATTAACTTTAAATTGTCAGCTCCGCCATGAGTGTCGGACAGTCTTTCTTTTTTAGACTCTCTTTCATCCCGGTTCTGAATTTAGAGGCACAAACAAATCCTAGATAACCTGCCTCGACACTTGTGTGGAGTACTTAAGAAATGCCTCACAAGTGAGGAGGCAGGTTATCTAGTATTTAATATTCACTCCTCCAGAAAGCCACTTAACTTCGACGCAATTTCATCGTGATTGAAATAAGTAAGAGATGGCATTCCACTCTCTGAATGTGTTGTCTCATTACTTATTGCTGGCACAGAATTAACCCCAGCCTATGGCGCAAATGACCATTCTATCATGGTGCAGTGGTAACATGCTTCCCTGCCATTGTCAAATTACACACACACACACACAAACACACACACACACACACACACACACACACACACACACACAGCAAGACACACCATTAGAACGAAGCTGTGCCCAGCAATATCCCTACAGTGATGCTGATCCTTCGCAATGCTACATTAAATTGGATATGCTTCAATTTCCCAGGAATTCAAGAAGACTGAACAAGTGATAGAAGAAAGAGAAGAATGATGAAACTGGAGTTTCTCTTAACAGGATGAATGCTAAGTTGAGTCCTGTTTTAAACTGCCTGCATTTTAAGACCATTTTTCATCATATAAACTATCAATAGCATGGCTTCTTGGATGGAGAACTGACATAGGAATCCAGAAAACATATATTCAAGTCTAACCCATGACATGGACTGACTGTGTGACCCTAAGCAAGTCATTTGCCCCAGGGAGTTATGAAAGGCTATAAGATGAAGCCAAGAGTTTGATCCATATTGGTAGAGATGTCTTATCTCTGATTTCTCTGTATCCTTGAAATCACAGAAGGGGGAGAGGAGACTCCAAAAATGTGATCAGTTTTCCCTCTTTTCCCATGGAAAACTCTCTCCCCCCCACCTGCTTATTTAACTGTCTATGCTTTTAGCTTGTGTATCAGTCAAGCATAAAAATTCATACTGTGGCTATATACATTGACCTATTCTACAATACATCTTAGTCTGGAGCTTATCCTATGGTTTAGTGTTTTAGTGGTGGAAGAAAAAGTCGACTTTTGATTTTGTACAAAATGGGCACTTGCTTCATTACCTGTATAAGGTCCATACTCACTGACATCAGCCCTGACATGCTGCAGAATATCCATAGTTCTTTCATTTTTCCTTTTGCATTGGAATTAAAACAACTCACAAAACTAAAAGATTAATAATTGATCACTTAATTTCCCTGAGAGAAAGTGCTACATATGGCTGAGTTGCTGGGAATGTTGAGAAAAAGAGCTGTCAAAGGACATCATTTCCTTTAAAATGTTAAGGAATGCTATTTTTCACTACATTTAGAGTCAGGATCAGCAGGTCATTATAATACCAGAAGCAGTAATGATTCTGGGCAGGAGGAAGTCTAGAAAGGCATTAGCAGAATTCATTTTGATTTTAAAATAACAACAAAGAACCTGAACTGATCAAATAATTTCCCTTTAAATATGTCAAATAAATAAATGAAACAATAATTTGCTTGACTTAATTGGATTTCTAGATAGACTTGGATGGAATATCAGAGGTTATTTGGTCTAGCTCCTTCATCGTATAGGTATTATAGAAGCTTGCCTATTATTTCCTACTCCCCCAATAAAATGTAAGCTCATTGAGGGTAGGAGTTATTTTGTTTTAGCCTTTGTCCCTCCCCACCCCAGGCCTTCCAAGGTTCCCTAAACATAGGAAATACTTAGTTGAGTTGCAGAGGGGGGGGTGGGGGGGTGCTACTATCACACATTCTTAGATCTTCATTTCTAGAAGGAAAGCAACTTTTGAGGGGTCAGCAATCACTTTAATCAAGCACAAGTATCATTCATTTAGTTCAGGGGGAAAAGTCAGCACCCTGAACTTCAGAGAAAATACAGAGCAATCTAAATCAACAGACAGCATTTTCAAACTGTCTGACAGTAAGCAATACACAACATCACAAATCAACAGACAGATGCAACTGCCTGACCATGCATACCTAGTTACCAGAGAGGGAAGCACCAACGTCTGGGTTTTCAAAGCCAGAGGGCTCCTTAGCAGCTTCCTAGAGTCTCATTTGGCACACAAATCTTCTTCCAAAAACTAAGACCCAAAGCAAAACCTCACCCTTGGAGTATTTATACATTTTTAGAGCCAGAGAATATCACAGCTCTTGAGAACCAGTGCCTCATTAAAAACTTAACAGAAGGTATAGGTCTTCCTGTAAATCTTGCCAGGCCCATTAATGGGTAGGGAAGATCTTCTTTAATCACATTAAAATAATTAACAATACAAATACATATGCTGTTTCTAGTTAAAGAAATGCTTGTTTCTTTATCGTGCTCTTAGTAAAGGCTCTTGGTTATTCAATCAGAGGCACTTGATTATACTAAAATGAAAATAGCAAAAGATCCTACTTTGCTTGCCATTACAGAAGGTAAGATAACTCAAGTTTTACTTTAAGTAAATGGCAGAGATAAAAGCCCAATGTTTTTTCACCACATTATTGTTCATGCCTTCTCTGGTTCCATGTTGTTTGAGACTTAATCAAGAAAGTATCCATAGCTAATAAGTTACAAACATATCAGACCATTCCAGCAGCAGCTAGAGTGAATCTGCTTAAATTTCCTTTTATTTAAATTGTCAGACTTATTGCAATAGAATTGGTTCAGACAGCTAAAGGAGACTGGCCCTCTCCCGCTTTGGTGAAATGAAAAATACTCAGGGAGCTTGTTGTCTTTGAACCTGAGTTTGAATCCTGTCTCTGTCACTACTACCTATACAACAGTAGACAAGTCATCTCACATGTCTGGGTCTCACTTTCTTCTCTGGTAAATTAATAATATGGGAATGGATTACCTACTAAATTCCCTCTTGTCTATAATCCTATTGTAATAGGTCATTTTGACTTCTCAATTAAATCTGTTCATCTAAGGCATCAGTTAAAGATATCTCAACTAGGTATGTCAAGAATTATACTGGGATTCTCTTAGAAAACTTGGTCACATTTTGTGGGTTTTGTATAAAATAACAAGTCAATTCATAATCCAACATTGGATCATCTTGCAATCTAGAAGAGCAAATGGTCTGGCCAATTGCCTCAGAAGGAATCACTTGGGGGCAAAGGAAAGTGTGCATTTGTGTTCCTCTTCCAACACGCATCCTTGACCGGAAGTAGCTTTGTAAACTTCAGAGGGTTAGAGAATTTGGGTTTTTTATTGGTATCCAATAACACTGGTGTCTTCATTGACAGACAAGAACATACTGACACATTGAGGAAAGACAATTTCAAAACTTTTTGAGTCCCACAAAAAACTGCTCTATTCATAAGTGTAATTTCATGAATACCCCATGAAGAAGATGTAAAGACTTTCAACAAACTGGACTTGATACTTTTATTTGGCCACATATGTATACTATATTTGAGCCTATTTTCCACTGACTCTATACCTACTTGTGGAAGAGTGTCACAAATTTTCAGAGGGAATTTTTTAGAGGGAATATATTCTTTAGTAAGTAACACTTTATAGAACTGAATTGAGTCTGGCTATCTAAAAGGTATCAACTGAAAATTAATGAGGGAAACAAAACTAAGGAGACTCATAATGAGAACATAAGGAGAAAAAAATCAGCAACCTTTTGAAGGTACTCCCAGAATCCTAAGAGAAGAGCAGTAGCAAACCTCTGGGGACCCAACCTGCCATCATAAGTGGGAATTCAGAGATTAGCTCCAGAGGAGGTGCTATAGTATAAATATGATCTGAAGATATTCATCTTATCGCTTGGTATGAGGTATTCCTTGTTGGTGAAGCCAGCTCCTGCTTTTCCTGACTGTAATAACAAATAACATTGGACTTTCACAGGCTGCACTGGATTTTTACAGAGATCAGGTGTCACTGTTTCTTCACACAATAGTACTCAGAGAACTTGAAAACCATTTCTCAAGAGATTGGTCTTTACATGAAGTATATCTCCACTTTTGTGGTGTGACTTCAGAAAGTTTGAAAAGGCTCTGATTCTTTCCTACAGTCTACTGTCATCCACTGAGTATTGCCTGAAATTGCCACCAAAAGAAAGAAAAAAGAAGTATATACCATCCTGGTCAGGAGAGTCCTGGAAGGTATCAATCACTTATGCCTTACAGTGAATGAAAGTTCTAAAGCAATGCTTTGATATCGAAAGGGTTTGGGGTAACATCAGAAAATATGAAAGTGCCTATAACTGATGGACCAAGGAATGGTAGGTGAATAACGGGAAAAGTCAACGAAAGGGAAGGCTGAGATTCAGAGACAAACTCTATTTCCTCCACAGCTTTGGGTAATTCCTATTCACCTATAAATGAAACCACTAAAATGTGAACAGTATGGTCTAAGTCAGCATTTCTGAAAGAAGGTGTTTTTGCATTTCTGTTGTATACCTGGGAAAATATATAGCAGTAGAGAATTCGTTATGTAATGTTTTAAGGGATGTGCTTATTAGGAAACAAAGCTCTTGAAAGCCTAGAAAAGAACCAAATTGTAAAATTCAGTGCTACAAGCGTTTAATCAGCAGTTAAAGACAAGAGCTCAGTTCTAGAGGTACAAAGCTGAAGACAAAGTGTCACCTCTCTTCTAGGAACTTATGTATACAATGAAAACTGCAAAGGATAGATAAACTAATAAAAATATCCTCATTCCTTATCTACTAAGGGTTCTATCTACATAGACCTACACATAATTCTTGCACCAAGTTCAGGCTTGGCCTTTAATTAGGCAAGAGTATTTATAACCAGAGGAGTCTAGAAAGGACGTCATGAAAAAGGTCACTGTTCTTTGAAAGGAGCTGGAAATTCTCCCAGGTGGAGATGAGAAAGCAGAGGATTCCAGGAATGGGGGGACTTGCCTAAAAGTACAGAGATAGAAAGTGGAATGTCATGAACTGGAAACAAGTAGCAGGCTTGCCTAGAGAATGCTTGAAGAAAGCAGCTAAAAGAGCTGGCTCATGGAAAGATTGAAATACACACTGAGGATCTGAGCTCAATTCCAGAGGCTCTGGAGATTCTTCAGTGGCAGGGTCAATGTAATCAGATGTATATTTTAGGAATATCACCTCCATAGGTGTATGGAGTGGGGAACTGGGATACAGAAGACCCCGAGAACGGACTTTTGAAGGTATCTACTGGAACCACCTACCCCATGTTATCCCTGACAGGTGATCTGGTAGTCTTTCCTCGAACATATTTGAATATACTAAGTGACAGAAAATTGGAAGGCTGCGTACTCCAATTTTAAACAATTCTTACAGCTAGAATTGGGTTTTTTAATTATACTAAAATTTGCCTTCTGGTATCTTCCACTCATTACTCTGGTTCCTATAATTTCTTAACTGAAATTCATCTCCCTGTAAACTTCCATTTATTGTTTCTAATTCTTTAATTTCCAACAATTTTTCATGGGGAAATATTCAATTTCAGGCATTCATATTTTGACCATCTAGAATACCCTAAGTCTCTACATGTAAGCTTGGGAATTTTGTTTAATGAGCAGAACCCAAAATGCACAGACAGCAGCACAGGGTGTGACTTAGGGTTTGTTTTCTGGGTTGTTTTTTTTTTTTTTCCTGATCGGGTTAATCACTGTATTGCAGTATATGCAAAATTTTGCTCTCCAGCTGTAAAGTGTTTAAGAGATAACTGCAGTGAGAAATGGAGTTTTTTCTTCTCTTTTTCTCTGAGTTTCACAGTCTTCCTAAATGTACTTGGGCTAGCAAAGTGACAAGTGATATCTGATCATTTTGTTTGAGAGAGTATACAGTGAAAGAAAAATTTAATTTGTAGTCATGCATATTAATTAATATTCTCCCCATGGTAAATCAAATTTCCTATGGTAAATAAACTTCCAAAGAAACAAATTTAACACCAGCCTTACCTCCAGCTTAACTTCCTTCCCTGGATTAACATGATGTTTGGAAATGTAATCTATTTGTTCTGTTATACCCTTTAGAATATTAAGTTTCTTCTTCAATACCTTTATTACTCCCTATTCTATAGGCAGACCGTTTCTACTATGACAGATATCACTAATTAGCAAAACAAGAGAAGCCTTCCACATTATTCCCCAAATAGGTGTTAAAGCTGTTGGACTTAGCTCCTCATGTCCTTGCTCCATTTCTCCAATACTGTTTGTATTTATGTTATGTGTAATCATAAATACACAACTATTGTGTGAAGCCTGGCTAATGTATGTGCATTGTAGCAGAAAATCTGGGACCCCAAAGGGTTTAGGGAGCTACACTCAGTCTTTTACCACTAAGGGGCCCCTCTATCATAGACCCATAACCATCATCTGGATCCAGGTCGGTCCTAGGGAAGTCTGACTTCTGAAGACTGGTTTTAGCCTCCCTTTTCTCACATAGTTGGCACCCTGACATTCTTGAGATAATTTATATATGGCTCAAGTTTGGGCTCATATCAGGGTCTCCCCAAAAGGGTAAAATAGTGATACTCAGCTATGGGACAACTATTTATTTCCATGTAGTAGGAGATAAAAAAGGGAGACACCCAAACCTCACGGGCATGCATTAGACAGAAACAAACAAGCAGCAGTAATAATTTTTGTTATATTCATCCAGAAGATGGCTACATAAATCTCATCTAAATAGAAAAGATTTTGTAAGACTGCTAAGTGTTTTGCATTTTACTGTGGTTCTGCACTGCCCCATTCATTGTAGATATTTTTCTAGCAAACCAAGTAAGGGTTTGGGCTCATCTTGGTGGTACCAGAGCACCTGCTCCAAGAAGACTTTAATAGTTACCAGGGACTTCTTTCTCTTCCAATCAGCCCCAACCAAATGTCCCATAATTGAAGAAATTCTCAAACTCACAAAGTATCCTCCACAGCTTGGAGAGCGCATCTCAGTATCAATATTCATTAATCTAAGATGAAGAAAGAAAAAACATAGAAGAGACAGCACAAAACCAAGTATCAGGACACAGGGTACAGAGGGACAGAGCCAGGTTAAGCACATCAGCATTTTAACCGAAGTGAAATTAATGAGTGTGTTTTCATTGTTTGGTCTTATTTAGCAGTATGATACACCAAAGAGTAAGTAAGCTCCTAGCAGTTGTCTCTTAGTTTGAGGCTATCCCTCTTACTTCTATAGTAAGTGGGATGCTGTCTTCCACTTATGCAGCATGTGATCTACTAAACCTGTCTCTGCTCAGAAAAAGTAGAAATACTATTTATTGATCTTTAAGGAAACCCTGATGGGGAGTTTTTCATTCTGAATAAAGCTGTTGCTCTCTCTGCCACTGGTTCCATTTTACTGCTGATCTAACCTTGATGCCCAAAGCCCTCTGATACCAATCTTTACGCAGAATTATGAATACATAGCTAGAAAAATGGGCAAGTGAAAAACAGAACCTTTATTTGGTAAGGAGAAAAAGTGAAAGGGATAGCTACACTCTTCTCTGGAAATATTTGTCTAATCTTTATATGTAAAATGAGGGGATTGATAGTATTCTACTATCTTCCAGCCTAGCACTATGGGAATTTTCATAGATGTTAAAACCAGGGAAGTTTATAGGCACGCAACAGACCAACCAACTCCCAACTCGGTGAGTCAACGATTGTTTGAAAATGATCATTGCCGAGACCACAAGATAAAATTTTCCAGCCTGAGAAAGCATAGAACTTTGTCTTATTCCCTCATTTTACAGATAAAAAGGTGAAAAACATACATGCTTAGGTAATCTCTTAAATTTCCTTGCTACATTAAAATTGTGTGTTTTTTTAAAAGTCAAATCCCAATTACCTTGCCTATTTAAATATTTTGTCTGTACATTTTGGGCACTCCCTAAGAGAACCCAGACATTCCCTCTGATTTTGTCAGCTAGTACGGTACTGGATTTCACAGCTATGTCTGTGATTGTTAATCTGTTCATATTGCATTTTTTTAGGTGCAGCAATTATAATTTCAATACACTAACTAGGAGATTAGTCTGAGTTTCTGTTTCTATTTGTGGGGAAGGGAAAAGGTGGGGGAGTATACCAGTGCATTAGAGGGAAAAGAAGGAAGAAAAATCAATTGGGGGCATATTTTAGGATTTGAGTGATAGGAAGAATGCCTCTCCCAAATCCTCCTGGTGTTCATTTTATTCTTTGTCAAAAGACAAGCTGTGTCAATATAAATAAATTTGGCAATAATGACATTTCTTTGTGTCCCCAGGACTTAGCACAGTGCTTGTTTCATAGTAAATACCTTAGAAATGCTAGTTGACTGACTCATTTGATAAGTAATACAGAGATTACTCTTCCCCATTTTACATATGATAACTTTGAGGCTGGAAAATAACTTGCTCATGATCATAATATATAGGTAATAACATGAAATATAAGTAACATATATGATACAATATAGTATAATATGATAGAAATCTAATATATAAGTACTAAGTGTCACTAATAAGTTTCTCTTGACCCTTGACTCTACTGTCTCTGTTGATATTACTGTTTAATTGTTTTTTAGCATGTCTGACTCTTCCTGTCCCCTTTTGGCATTTTCTTGGCAAAGATGTTGGAAGGTTTGTCATTTCTTTCTCCAACTCGTTGTACAGATGAGGAAATTGAGGGTTAAGTGATGTGCCCAGGGCCAAAAAGTTAGTAAGTGTCCGAGACTCAGATCTGAATCCATGACGATGAGTCTTGCTGTCTCTAGGTCCAGTACTCTAACCACTGTGCTACCTATCTGCTCCCCCAAATTGAGATATTAATTGTTATTTATTGATAAACAAGGTCAAATGATCTCCTCAAAAGAAACAAAGTCAATTCCTATGACACCAGGGCATCAGGCAGCATTCCCCAGGTGGTGAGGCCATGACTGATAGAACTAGAAATATATGCCTTCTGATTGATAGCTTTAATAGCTTTCTTTCTAAAGGGTACATGAGTTTTAAGGTGAATTGAGATTGAATTAGCATATTTAGTGAATGAACTTGACCACATCATGAGGGAAATATAAATAACAAAAAAGATAGAGAATGGAAATTTTGTGAAAAAGGATTTATCATGGCTTGATGATAGAATTCATCACATAGAATTAGAAAGGAAGAATTCTGCCTCCCTAAATGAATGGCAGGTTTTGGGCATTCTAGACCAAAGGAAGCAAAGTAAAGATTCAGATGGAGGGAGATTCATAGGTTGATCCATCTAGAGCCAGAAGGGACCTGAGAGGTCATCTAGTTTAAGATGTTCTGAGAACTTTGAAATTAAGGAAGCAAGATTGATATGAAGAGCTGACTTGAGCTCCAGCAATGGAAAATTGTCCCCAATCTTTTGAAAAATGGGAAATAGTTTAGAGACTTCTGGATTGTGAAAAGGAGGCTATAAGATTAGCATGGTAGGAACCATGGTAAGTTTGTAGCAAGAAATTTTAAGCCTCTTCTAGGTGCCTATGTATACACGCACATACACACACGTACATACACACATATGTATATGTGTATGTGTACACACATATATGAGTGTATGTATATATGTATGTTTGGGTGTGTATATACATATACAAGTGCATACACATATGTGTGTGTACACATGCACATACATATATACACATATATGTGTGTATATATATATATGTATATGTATGATGGGCATTTATAGGACCCCAAAGTCCCTTCATGTTTGCTACAGATACAAGAAGAAATGGACTGATAGACTGTTTTTTAAGTGTTCTTTTTCCTGCATCCTTTAAATATCTAAACTTTCCTTTCTTACTACTGTATTCATTTGTGGAGGCCATGCAACTAAACCAGATTCATCATTTACGAAGGCATGTTAGTTTCCAAGAGGTACACTAACTAGTCTTATGACACAATAATGTGTAAATTAATAAAGAATGTTTTTTTTTTAAGTTATATGCAGAGTGTCCCAAAGCCAGAGTTGTCTAGCACTATTACTTAAGATATTGAGGTACATGCACACATACATACATACATACACATGTATATGTATATAAATATATATACACATACATTCATATATATGTACATATACACATGCATTAGTGCAAAGCAGTCCTCTTGATCATTTCCTCCTCTTACACTCCTGGTGCCTTGCTGCTCCAGCAGCACTCATTTGTAGTAGAACTTGCATAGTACCTTTTAAATGTTGTCAAGTACCATGGATATCATTAGAATGAAAAGCACTAAAGAATGTAAATTGTCACTATTGTTCTGGAAGCTGCTTCACGCAGATTTGATCATTTCAAAGACAAAAGATCTCTCTGTCAACAGGGATTACTATTACAGCATGGAACTGCTCTTTGTTAGACACATAAAATATATTACTTTTTGACATGAGAAAATTGTTCTTTTAAACTGATTTTCTATTTCCCTCAACTTGTTTTTTTTCTGCCCATTAAAAAACAAAAACAAAAATTTAGTGAAGAAATTCAAATGAGAATCCGCTTAGAGACAACTTTATTTCACAGGATCATGGATTATCTAATGAAAGGGGGTCTAATTTCTATTAATATCAAATATTGACTATTTCAGTTATTACTGTATCATGTTATATTTGGGAGTGGACAACTTGAGGCTAATTCATTAATATAGAAAGCTCTGTGGAGTAACTGCAAAGTTTTAGCTTTATTGATTTGCGAAAAAGATTTATTTTTCTCAGTTGCTTCCCATCTGGTTTAAACTCAGTTTTCTTTTGTTCCTTTTTCCCCTCACCTGTTGGCAATAGTAATCTGGAGTAACAACCTTCAGTTTTACTTTTGGTCTCACTAATTGGACAAATAAACATCAGATTCTTATTTTTCACTTTTTTCTTTGGACTTCAGATCACTTGTCTCTTATTTGAACCCTTGGAAATATGGTTGTTTATGTTCATTTTGGGAGCCACAACTATGGGTTTTCTAGGATTCATTCTGTGTTACAAAATATTATCCAGTGAGATAACAATGCCTGATGCATCGTAGACTCTTAATAAATTCTTGCTCCCATGTTTTCTTCTCCCTACTGATGTAGCGAGTTGCTTCTTGACCAAGGTCATTGTAAAAGCAAACCTCTGGTATACATGATATCTGTCTAAAATTGATACTATTGCAGGCATAAAACCTGGAACTTGAGAGCCTGCAAGAGATGTGCATAAAGAGATCAGTGTGAGTCCAACAGAAGAACAGGAATTTACAAACTGTCAAGGAACATTAAAATATAGTCATCCTCTATTTAATTGGCACCTTTAAGACCAAAATTGGAAGGAAAAAAAGGCTTTGCACAATGTTATGTAAATGGAAAACTATCCCAACAAGCTATCTATGGATCTATTCATTTTTGTTCAAAGACAAGAGTAGAGGTGCTAGTACACAGAGAAAAGGCAGATCAATTTATGAGTTACATGATTGGTGACCATGCTAATTGTGATTCATAACTGTCACCCACCATTTGTGATATTCTCGAATTGCTTGAAGCGCAGGTAATTATGGTAGATCGCCCCTGTGCCAAGTAGACATTACATAAATCCTTCAGCTGAGGTAGGACTGACAAGCTGTGAGTAATAGACTGCACCTTGGACAAGATTTATATTGGAAGCCCAGTTAGTCCATGGGTTTATAATTTTCATTTCTCAATAACTGACTGGAACTGAGCAGTCAGTTATTTCCCAAATTCTCCATTTTACTGATAGGATAATCAATACACAGCAACTATTAATTTAGAGTCACTGTAATATACTAGATCTGGACAGTTTTACTATGATATTGATCACTTCTCCAATTTACCACAGGGGTGGAAGGGCAGGCAGGGAGAATGCCAACTTGGATCAGACACATTGAAGGTCATCAGAAAGATGTTACTCTGTGTGTGTGTGTGTGTATGAGAGTGTGTGTGTTCACGTGCATGTATGTGTGACTTTAACCTTAAATCAGACCAGACTTTGTGTTCTTACAAACAGCTGTCCACTTGGACTCTTTGACATTCCCACTTTGTGCAAGATTATAAAAGGGGCCATTTCACCAGCTCTGTGTATCTCTGCCAATCCTAGAACAAAAGGGAGATGAATCCTGAAGCTGACTCCGTTTGAAGTCATTTCCTTTTGAAATTCAAGTGTTTTGTTAGTCCATTACAGAATCCTTTATTGACCTGGTTCAACAGTTCATCAATTCAGTACATGCCATAAAATCAGAAAGAATCTGAACCAGAAAGAACCTCAGAGATCATTTGCTCCTGATTTTACTGATGAAGAACCTGAGGAAAGAGACTGCCAAAGTTTACATGACAATTCTCTATGCCTGAAAAGGACTCCTTAACTCAACTCCATTCCTTAGAACTCCTAATATCCTTTTAGGCATACCTCAAGTACTAACGCCTTTGTGATGCCTTCCAGGAGTCCTCCTTCTGTTAGAAAACTCCCACACCTTATCTCTGGGTATTTATATTGGATCTATCCTTTATTTAGTCACCTGTGAACAAAATGTGTCTTCACAGTAATATGTAAATTCCTTGAGGTCAGGGATGCTCACTTATTTGCATCCCCAAGGCCTACATACTGCAAGGTATATGATAAATACTTAAGAAGTGCTTCTGGATTAGTTTGTTGATTGAGACAGAAAAATTTTATACATACCACATTATAAAATGCATAATTAAAAAGGAAACCAATTACATTCTCATGCAGATATTTTTTAAAATTAAGTTCAGAGATGCCAGGTTAAGAATCCCTGTTATAATTAATGAGGAAATGTTTTATTTGCTGTTTCCTGCTGGATGGATTAAAGAGGGGAAAGAGTTGAGGCAAAAGACATTTAGGAAGCTATTGAAAAGCTAAAAGGTGATTAGGGCCTGTAGTATGGAGGTAGCACAATGTGAGTAGCAAGAAGGGGACAAATATGAGAGATATGATGGCAGAAGTAACAAGACTTGGCAACTGATTGGATGTATGGATATGTGATGAGGGAAATTAAGGAGGCTAACGTTACACCAAGGTTATGAAAATCTATCTGAATGAGAATGGTGGTGTCCTCTGACACAGAGACGTCCAACTCACCTGGCAGGCTACTCAACCATAAAACTCTCTAGTGGACCTAACTAGTATGAAATGTACTTAGGAATATTTAACAAAGTAAATTAAATACAACAGCACAGAGGTAATGCTAATATGTGGTTTTCTAAGGCACTTCTTAGATCCAGCCACAGGGATCTATCCTTATTTACAGTTTAGTGGCCCCCAGTTTTTATTTGATTTTACCAACACAGTTCTACTGTAATAGGAATGTCTGAGAATAGGGAGAAAGAAATTGTTGTCACAAAGTAATCAGCACAGGTGCTGTGGGTAAGATGTTAGTTTTCGCTTTCACTCCCTTGCACTGACATCCAGATCAGAAGCTCATAGAGGAGGAAAAGGGGAAGCTGGCAGTTTGCACATCAATGGGAGGGGAGGAGAGATGTTAGGGGTTTGAAGTAGATATGATTTTGTTAGAGACAAGACCTCTGTGGTTGGCTGGCTTTAGACTTGAAGATGAAATGTAGTTTCTTTTCCCACACACATCTTAGGGTCAATCCCACTCTCTTCTAAGTTGCTTTATCAACTCATGAAATAAATATCTCAAAGCATGAAATAACCCTGGATATCTATAAGTCTTTAAAGTGCTTGGCACATAGTAGGCACTTAGTAAGTATTTACTTTTTGTTTCAATCTGACTACACTTGTTTCCTTCCTTTGAAATGCCATACAAAAGTTGTCTTCTCCATCACTAACCTCATTTAACTTCAGTGAGTTATAATTAATAATTATGCTTATTTTAATTTATTTTTATCATATATGTGCAAGGGCAGGTTTCACTGTAATTGTATACTGAATGAAAGTTTAACATTTTTTTGAAAGCAAGGACTAACCTATCACTACCTGTGTGAACTGCTAGAGCATTTTTCTAGGAGTATTTTGTACTACTACTGGACCAACTTCAGTGTTGTTGCGAGCAGCCTGGAGAGAGCCAGACTGGAGTAATTATGCAAGTGGGAGAACTGTTGTTGGTATGAGCAACAGGCCTGCTCCTGGTTAGAAAAAAAAAAAAAAAAAGGATGGAGAACCAGTCCTGTCAGTGAATGATGAGACCATCTTGTCAAAGGCATGAGCTGGTTCTTATGACAGATATGATGTCAGTGTCAGAGACTTTGAAGGCCAGGTAGAGAAAGTATGAAAGAATTAAGTGTATCTGGAAGACAGAAGGCAAGACCTTCAAAGAAAGATGAAAAAAAACAAAGGGGGAATCAAGCATGAATATATCATTTTAAGGTCAGATTGAGTGGAAATGTCTTATATGTAGATCTTTGACTTAGTTTAATAGATATTAGTAGAAATCTGGGATTTATTTATCCTTTCATCCTAATTCCTACTGTAAAACCACAGATATAAAAACCACTTAATTTTTCTGAGTTTCATTCTTTTCATCTATTAAATGGAGATGACAATAATGATGTTAATACTAAAATATCTCCCTCACAAATTAGTCATGAGGCACTTTGGAAATAGAAATTACAATAGTAATTACTGCATAACTAATACTAACCTTTTTAATATTTGCATTTACTGAATAGGGATAACTATATAATGGCTGTAGATAGAGTACCTGAGTTCAAATTTGACCTTAGACACTAGTTCTGTTAACCTGGACAATTCACTTAATTTTGTTTTCCTCAGTTTTCTTACCTGTAAAATGAACAGGAGAAGGAAATGGCAAACCACTCCAGTATCTTTGCCAAGAAAACCCCAAAATGGGTCACAAAGAGTGTGACACAACTGAAAATACACAAATAACAAAGCATCTGTTGAGTTGAATCTCCTTTCTCTTATGCAGATCTGTCATTTACCTTAGCTGCCTTGGAACATAAAGAGGTTAGGTGGTTTGCACGTATTAGAGTCAGAACTTGAGACCTTGTTTTCTCAACTCCATCCACTGAGCCACACTGCCTCTCTAAGTCTTTGTAGACAAATAAAAATAAAATAGAACAGCATTTGTGTGGTGAATATTGTGCTGCTACAAAAGTACTAGTCTACATGCTACTAAGAATGGGCAGATCTTGACTTCTAAATATATGTAATTGTGTATGACTGTTGGGGAAAAAATACAAAAGTATGCATATGTTACATGTGTGTATTTGACACTTCAGGATTTTTGAATTTGACTTAAAACACTGATGATTCGTTGTCATGATCTTTTCATTTTTCCTACTCTGATGTTGGCTCTAAAATCATAAATATTTTGCTGTGATGTCTTTGTCTTGCACCCTTATATATCTACCATCTTAAGAGGTAAACTATAAATATGAGTGATAAAATGCTGTTATTTTCGTTTATGACCCCTGTATATGTAAATTATTAACACAAAGTAAATTTGATACCTGATGGTATAGTTATTCTCTTTTTTTGTCTTGCAGCTGTCCCCATTAATATGTCTTCTGTAAATAGTACCATAGAGAATCAAAACTGCTAATGAACTTCCACTAGCATTTTAGAACAGGAAGATTTAAACTGATTTTGCCCAATTGATAAGTTAGCTACATATTTTCTTTATAGCTATCTCACAGATTCTGCCAATGAAAAACAAATTAAAAGTAGAGATTCATGAACAATATCTTCGGGGGATAGGGAGATTTCTGGAGTAGCCCAATGCCGTAACCCAGTGAAAGAAAAATACGGTGTGTTCACAGCCAATTTTGCTAGAATGGTGATAGAAGAAGAGTTATATATCACTAAGCAATATTCAAGCAAATGGAAAAGATGTATTCACAAGTCATCATCTGAGAGTCTTTTTGCACCCATGGAAATTAGTTCTTCCTAAAAATTGGTTTTACTCTGTGATAAAGTAGCTTTAACAATTCCACTACCCTTTTAGGGGAGTTCTTTGTCTTTAGCTAGAACAGGAGCCCTGGGACTAAGATACAAAGAGGGGTTTATAATAATAACAGATCATCACTTTTGGAAAGGGATTTGCTGGTTCCATTCCTTTTTGTTTTCTTAATACAATTATGTGTGAAGTAGCTATCTACAAATTAACTATGCAGTTGGAAATACCATTGTTTTCATACCTTCCCCCAAAAGTTGATTTCCCTGTTGTTAACTTTAGCATCATGAAAATTCATGAAGTTTTTATAGAAATACTAGGATGGGGACTATAAGATATAAAAATAATTTGCTTAAATATGACAGATCAAATCTGATTATTTGCTTTTTCTTTGTTTTTATTCCACCAGCAATGAGCTTAACTTCTTTTTTTTAAGCCAAATTGATCTGTTTGACTGACTTAACTAGTTATGTTAACATTGTATACACATGGTTAAGATCTGTGGAAGAAATGTTTATGCAGAGACTCATTTTTTATAAGTAAATGTGAGGAGTGGTTGAGTAACATTATCATTGCCTTACCATTGAAGTCATTAAGTTGTTTGTCAAGCTAATTATCACAGTGCAGAAAATCTCCCTTGGGAAATTTTATGAAGATTATATCCTTAAAATTATTTGCTTTGATTTGAATAATTTAGTTCACATGATGCTAAACCAAAAATATTTAATTATCTCTTATCCATAAAGACCCTTCCAAGTATATCAAATTTTTCTAAATTATAATGTCTGAAGACAGTCACAAAAGGTTAGCTAATAGACATTTACCTGCCATATTCAGAAACAAAACGGTGCCACATTCATTAGCATCAAATTAAATTTGTTCAATGATATTTATGGTTAAATAACAAAATTTTTATTATCATTAAAAATATTAATCCATACCAACACAACAATATTTTTAAAGCTGTTTGAGAAACATGAGAAAAAAATCCCTAGTTGGAGCCTCCTTATCAGTGGTTGGCAGCTGTGTTCTCTACCAACTTAAACTTTGTCATAGAGTACCCCCCGAGAAAATGGTAGACCCTATCTGAGATAATTGTTTGAATTCAAATCAAAATATGATGAGGTATACTAGTATACCATGGAAACAGTAAAGTTTAGGGGTACTGTGAACCACAGTGTTCTTTGCATGGACAGTGATCTTTCTGAGCAAAGACTCATAACTAAAATATTTTCGGAAACCTCATCAGTTTGACAGATGTCCTTTTCAATCAAAATTAGTAGGCACCTATGGCTAAAATAATCTCATTTTACTTGATTATGGGAAATGACTATTTGCCAAAGCATTATTTTTATAAGCAAATGGCCAGTCACTACCTCTAGTCTCTCTAGCTAATGTAAATTAAGCACATACTCTATTTCATAAATGAAGACAGAATTATTGGAAACACTCACCGCCTGATCAGTAAAAACTGATTGCGTTCAAAGAAAGACTGATTACTAACTACCGGTTTAGTTTTTTTTTTAAGTAACATCTGGCATATTTGGAGGGGGGAAAATGCTGAGCCCAAAAGTGTTTGTTCCAGCTCTCAACTCATGCATGGATAGAACAGAGAAGGAAATATCTGATGTCCTTCAGATTTTTCTTGTTATCCAGATACAACTCATGGAAGAAGTAATTCAGCTACATTCATATTGAGTTGGGCTCATTGTTACGGCCTGTAAAGATGTTAAATAAATTTCACCAAAATAGAATATAGAACAACTGAGTGTTGTAAAACCTGGAGATCTTTCATCTGTGGGATGGGAGTTTCTGTTTTGCACAGACTTACATATCAGGTAGAATTTGAGTTGCCTTTCTATGAACTTGCTTTCATCTCAAGCTTAATTCTTCTCTCCCCTTAATTACTCACCTTTCCCCCACTTTTTAGAGTATTCTAAATTCACTGTTTCTACTTCTTCACTTTTCACTTACTTTCTGCAGTCTGGCTTTTCACCCATACCACTCTATGGAAGCTTCTTTCTTCAGGTTCACTAATAGTCTCCTTATTGCCACAGCCAATGACATCTTCTTAGTTTCTATCATCCTTAGCTTGTCAACAGAATTTAACAATGGTCACCATCTCTTTTATCTTAATATACTCCCTCTTCTCTTGACTTCAGAGAGAGAATTTCTTTCTTTGTTGTACTTCTACTTTTCTGACAGTTTTCTCTTATCACTTTCACCATTTCTTCTTTCTCTTCCTTTCAGCTTCACCCAAAACTCCATTTTTAGGCTGAATCTCTCTTTTCTATCCTCTTTGCTACTTAATTTTTACCACTTCTCAGGCCTTAGTATTTTGTCTGCCTTGATTATTGTGGAACATGTATCTTTTGTAAACTATATCTTGCATCCCCAACTACTTACTGGACACCTCATATATATTTCTAACACTTGAAATATAAAATGTAAAAGAATAAACCAACAAACTAAATGAATCTTCTTTCCCAGACCTGCTCATAACCTTAACATTCTCATTTCTATTGATGGCACTATGTTGCCAGTCTCTCACTCAATATTAAAACATAGGAGTAATTTTTGACACTGCCTAATTTTCACTGCCCACAAACAATAAGTTACTGTCTTATTAATGTACTTCTAATATCTGTTCCTCTTTATTACACTTTTCCCTCTTCTTCAACCATCACCCTAGTTCATACCCTTTGTTTGAGCTCTTAAAATTGCATCTTAAATGGTCTTTATACCTCTACCTGCTCTATCAGATTAGATATTTACATTCGTAAACTATAAACTCCAAAGAAAATGGACTACTCTTACTTAGACTCATCTCGCCTTTGCATCCTTTTGAGAATGATTCCTCATTGCCCTCTCTGATCCAATATTTGCTTTTTTCCATCCCATTTTCTTTATGAAACCCACCTGCAGCATATCTGTCTTCCTGGATATAGCCTCTGATTCTCTCACTAGAAATTTGCTTCAAAGTTATGAGCTGAAGGTTTATGTTTGAATCTCTTATAACACTGACCACTCTTAAGCATGTAATCATTTTCTACTTTGTATCACGGCAATTGTGTACCTACCTTGTAATCTTATGATATTGTACAGAACTGATTCCACCTCAGATCACCAGTACCCTGCCTATGCTTTACACAAAGTAGAATTTTGATTAATTGTTGTTGAGTTGCACTTTTACTCCTCCCAATCCAAAGTTATTATCACATACTTGCATGAAAAAAAATGTACATTTCTGTGAGTAGAATGGTATGCTTTTATAGTTGACATCATTTATTTGTTTTTAACTCAACATCTGATGATAAGATCTAAATTTGACGTGAGCCTAAATTGTGAACAGCATTCAATTACATAATAAAATGCCTTTACACCCAAAGGAAAATTCAGGTCCTCATTTCTTTCCTGTGGTTCACATTTCCAGAATTGTTTTATTCCTTTTTATATTTATTTTCCCATCAATTTATACTGATGTGAGTTTGAATTACTTTATTTTCCCCAAACCACCCCAACACTAGATATTGACCCATTTTTCTTGAAGTATGTACTGCTTCAAAACTTTTTAAAGTTGTTGGGTTTAACTAGTTGTGATTATGACAAGTTGTAATTGGTTCAATTTACCAGTTGACCATTGTACCAATCAAATGGGCAAAGAGAATGAGCATGTTTTCTTCCTCTTCTATATCCTTCTAAATCTTCCCTCTTTCTAGCCCCAGATTCCGCTCTGATTCCAAAACTATTAATAATAGATATTCTTGGAATAACATTTTTAAAATTTTTCTTTAATGTTTGAATGCTTGGTGTTAATCAGAGGATGATTTTAATTTAGTTTTCCATGATCCTTGGGGGTCCAGGAACAATGCCAAAAGAAACCTCATTTTTTATTCTTCTTAATTGGTACTAACTGTTCTGTCTTCTTTAGGAAAATTTATATGAATAAAACCTCCAGACTTACAGAAAATATTCCAGTAATAAAGAATTGCCTCCCATTGCTATTCATTTAGCAATGTAATATTTGTTTAGCACTTATGATTGGCAAAGTATGATCTGGATAATGTGTGAGATATAATGATAAATAAGACAAGCCCTGAACCTAAGGCTCATGGTTCTATGAAGTTTAAATAATCTAATTCATCTCCCAGATGACAAAACTGAGGCGCCAGTGAGGTTAAATGATTTGCTCTTGGTCACACAAGGCATAAGTAACAGATTCAAGTTGTCAGCTTAAGTTGTCTGGCTTAAAATTCCACATTCTTCACACTTTATTAGGGTAGGTGACATTCTATGTCATGTCCCAAAAGCTTTAGAGTAATTTAAAGCTTTAATATCTTGGGACAACCTGTGTATATGAATATGCATTTGTATATTCCTGTATATTTTCCATTTATACATGTATGCATAGATACATGTATATCACATAATGCTATATGTTGAATGTATTTTGCAACATTTGTGTGACATGTGTTATAGTATACAAATAACTAAAATAAAGTATTCTATATATATATCATACAATATAGAGAATATATCATCCATATATTATACAAATAACCATAACCAAGTATTATGTTACATTTTGTTACAGTTATTTGGAATATATATGTGTATTACCCAAATAACTATACGTGTGTACATATTAAACAAATAACCATAACACAATGAGATGAGTCTCATAAGAGTGATTTAAACAAAACTTTCTAGGAATTCAGGAGACATTTAGGTCATTTCTAGATGGCATCTTCAGGAAGGCTTTATGGATAAGTCAGTATGGATTTTGGAAGATGGTTAGATAGGATTTAAATGACCTTGGAATTGGGGTTGGTGGTGAGAAGACATTTCAAGTAGAGGAAATATTCTAATACTGAAGATTGAGCTTTGGAAAGAGACAAGTTTCCTTTTTTTAAGTTTTTTTGATACATTTTGTTTTTTAAACCATGGTTACTTTCTTTTAAAACTATTTCAACGTTAATTTTAAAAAATTGAGTTCCACATTCTCTCCCTTCCTGCAGACCTTCCCATACACCAAGAAGGAGAATATGATTTCAACTATGTATGGGAAGTCATGCAAAACATTTTTGCATTACTTTGTTGCAAAAAACTAGAAGAGGCAAGACAAAATAAAGTAGAAAAAAACTATGCTTCAGTCTGCACTCAGAATCCATCAGTTCTCTCTCTGGATGTGGAGAGTAATTTTCATTGAAATTCCTTTGGAATTGCCTTGAATCATTATATTGATTGCAATAACTAAGTCTTTCACAAGTTGACCATTGTCACAATATTGTTACTGTGAACAATGTTCTCCTGGTTCTGCTCACTTCATTCTTCATCAGTTCATATAAGTCTTCCTAGGTAATTTCTGAAATTATGTTCCTCATTATATTTTAAGTAAAAAGTTTTATATTTTCTTTTCTTTTCCAATCGCATGTAAATACAATTTTAACATTCATTCTTTGAAATTCTGAGGTCCAGATCCTCTCCTTCTTTTCCCTCTTCCCTCCTTGAGAAGGCAAGCACTTTGATATGGATTTGTCCATGTGCAGTCATGCAGAACATATTTCTGTATTAACCACATTGCAGAAGGAAACAGAAAAAATAGAAAAATAAAGGTTAAAAAGTATGCTTTGGTCTGCATTCATCAGTTCTTTCTCAAAAGGTGAATAGAATTTTTCATTACAAGTCCTGTGGATTTGTCTTAAATAATTTTCTAGCTGAGAATAACTGCCATTCACAGTTGATCATCACACAGTATTGCTGTTGCTATGCACAGTGTTCTCCTGGTTCTACTTTTTTTACTTTGCATCAGTTAGTTCACATGTAATATGTATGTGTGTGTACATATACATATATATACACACATGCACATATATATATATATATACACACACATATATACATTCTCAGGTTTTTCTAAAGCTTTCCTGCTCATCATTTCTTATAGCACAGTAGCGTTCCATCACAATTATATACCACAACTTGTTCAGCCATTCACCAGTTGATGGGCATCCCCTAATTTCCTATTCTTTGCCCCCCAAAAAAGAATTGTTATATTTTTGTACATATAGGTCCTTTTCCTTTTATAAGAATATTTTTTTGTTCTTCAGACCTTGTTAGCATATTTCAGAGTCAAAAGGTATGTACAGTTTTATAGGTCTTTGGCTATAATTCCAAATTTCTCTCCAATATGGTTAGATCAGTTTACAACTCTACCAATAGTGCATTAATATCTCAGTTTTCCCACATTCCCTCTAACCTCTGTAATTTTCCTTTTCTGTCATATTAGCCAATTTTACATGTATGATTTGTTACCTCAGGATTGTTTTTGTTTGCATTTCTTTAATCATTAATGATTTAGAGCATTTTTTCACATGACTTTAGATAGTTTGAATTTCTTTTTCTGAAAACTACCTTTTCATTTCCTTTGACCATTTATAAATCAGGGAACGAATCATATTCTTAAAAACTTGACTCAATTCTCTCAAAATTTGAGAAATGAAGACTATATCAGTGAAATTTGCCATAAAAATGTCTGTTTTTCTGTTTTCCTCTTAATTTTGCTTGCATTGGTTTTGTTTTTGGAAATCTTTTTAATTTAATGTAGTTAAAATTGTCCAATTTACATCCCATAATTCTCTTTATCTCATTTGGTCACAAGTTCTTTCCTTATCCCATACTTTCACTCTGTGTGTGTCTCTCTACTTCAAGTGTGTTTCTTGTAAACAACATATTGTAGGATTCTGGTTTTTAATCCACTCTGTTGCCAACCTCCATTTTATGGGTGAGTTTATCCCACTGACAGTCAAAGTTATGAGTAGTAACTGTATTTCACTCCATCTTATTTTTTTCTATTTCTCTGTGTCTGTGTCTCTCTGTGTCTGTCTGTCTCTCTCTCCTCTTCCTTTCAGCCCTTCTGCCCCTCCTCTTCCCCCCCACCTCTCTCCCTCTCTCTCTCCTTTCACTCTCTCTGTCTATTTTGCCTCTGACCACCTTCTCTAATCCACCCTCTCTTCAATCAGCCCCCTTCCTTTCTCTTATTCCCCCTCCCTCCTACTTTCTTGTGAGGTAAGATAGATTTCTATACTCAACTGAGTATGTATGTTACTCCCTCTTTGAGGCAATTCCAATGAGAGTTAGTTTCAAGCCTTGACTACCACCACCTCATTTCTCCCCCACTACTGTAAAAGCTATTCCTTTTGTGTCTATTACATGAGATAATTTACCCCATTCCACTTCTCCCTTCCTCCTTCTCCCATTGCATCTTTCTTTCTCACCCCTTAATGTTAATTTTTTAGATATCATCCCATCATAGTCAACTTGCACCATGCCCTCTGTATACATAGACTCATTCTAACTTATTCTAATAATGATAAAGTTCTTTAAAAGTACCATCTTCCCATACAGGAATACAGATAGTTTAACCTTATTGATGCCTTCATGATTCCTCTTTCAAGTTTACCTTTGTATGCCTCTCTTGAGTCTTGTATTTGAACATCAAATTTTCTTTGCAGTTCTGATCTTTCCATCAGGAAAGCTTGAAAGTCCTCTATTTCATTAAATATCCATTTTTCCTCCTGAATTCAGTTTTGCTGAGTAGGTAGAGGGGAACTGCCCCAAGTTTTTTATGCTACTCTTTTCAGAGATAGTTCGGGGGGTCGGTTTGTAAGTTTTATTTTCTTCCGACATGGTATGATCTAAGGAGCGCTATGGTCACTGACCTTCCAGCCTGTGCTCTGGTCCATTCTCTGCCCTGTAACTGATTTGGGCCCCTGCTCTCCTGCAGCTGCAAGTGCATTTGCTCCTTATGAACCTGAAACTGTGACTTGGATTCCTGCTCTTTTGAGATCATAAGCATCAGTGCTTCTTTCTGCCTTAGACCTGAGACAAGGTTCTCTATTTCCCCATAATCAACCAGGAACATTCTTCTCTACCCTGGAACTTTTACCAGTTCCCTTGGGACCACAAGCTCTATTGCACAAGTGCCCCTCTTCACCCTGTCACTACTACTTGGAACCATGGATAGGCAAGGTAACAGCCTCCTGCATCCATTGTGAACAAAGGTTCTCTGGTAATCTCCTTCTGCTTAGTTGTCTGACCCCCTTTCTGTCTGTGACCTGAGAACCCTGGAAACCACTTCCACTGCAGATGTAGTCACCCCCGAGGCTGGATTGTAGGGGTGAGACATATTCGGTACTGAACTCCAGGCCTGACTACTACCTTGGTGACACAGACCTTTCCTGCCAACCTCCTAAATCATCTTGTGCTGGAAAATGATTTCACCCTTACATTTGTTAGTTCTGCTGCTCCAGAATTCTATTTGAGGCATCATTTAAAGTTGTTTGGAAGAAAATTTGGAAGAGCTCAGGTAAGTCCTTGTCTTTACTCTGCCCTCCCCATGGTTACTTTTTAATGATTGCTCTCAATAGCATCCTCTGTGTGTGGAATTTGCTCTCTGATCTACTGTATATACTAAAAGTAAAAAATAAATAAAAGGGACTCAGACAGTACAGTAATTTTTTTTTACTGATAGAGTATGTAACATCCTAAATTAATTTATTATTCACTTCCTCTGTGCTGACTTGAAAGAAAATATGCCTCTAATATTGCTCTTCTGGAACTAACATTGGTCAAGATCTCAAGGCCTTCTCATGTGACTCATTGCTAAAGCTTTAGGACCTATGAGCCTGTCCATCTGACCTGCAAATGAAATTTCTTTTTATGTCTTATAACATAATTAAAGTGTGAGTTTCCTGCATCCAGGATCTATCTAAATTTTTCTGTTTGTATTCTCAAGGCTTAGCGTAGTGTTTGACACAAAGTAGCCTCTTAATAAATACTTTTTCATTTACTCCTTTTCTCTAAACTCTTTTCTTCATTTTCATTACTATAATAATTGTGCATTTTCTTGATGACTATTTTGTTTTTGTCTTTTTATCAATTCTTATGTCTTTCCAATTTTTAAAAAAAAACTCTGTATGTGAGCTATTTCTTACAATACAATAATATTTCATAACATTGATATGCTAGTTTCTTTAACCCTTCTCTGATCAGTGGATACTTTCTTTGTAGTTTTCTGCAACTTCTAAGTACTATTTTGAATACGCATGTGTGTATTTTGTAAATATATATATATAGATATATATATATGCACAAACATCTTTCTGTTGTTGATTTCTTAATTCAAATGAGATAAATAAAAGATTTCAAATTCACGGAGCTTCTGACTGTCAGAAGAAGTAGAAGGAATGTTTAATGGTTAAGGGCAAGGACAGGTAGCTGCTGAGTCCTAGAGCAGGCATCAGAAATACCCAAGATAAAAACCTTCAGATATTATCCTGGGAAATGGGCAATAAAATCTACAAACCAACTAGGAACCATTTGTTCATTTTCTCTGTTTTATGCAGAGGAGAGTACAGCTCTTTAGAAAAAGGGGAAATGTTTAGATGAAAATAAGGGCATGTATAATGTTTAAAAATAAAAGCCATTTGTCATACAGATGGAGTTTAATGACTTGTACAAGGTCACATAAGAAGTTAAGGAACTAGACAGAAATAGGACCCAGCATGCCTGCCTCCCAGGCCTGGGGTTGAACTAGACCATGCTTCCTTCTGAAATGAAAGGCTTACCACAACAGGAAGACCTCGAAAAGCAATCCTCTAAATTATACATGGTTGTTTGTCTCATTTTCCTTCTACGTCTAATTGAAGACACAAGGGAGTACTGTTTGCAAGGCTTCTTCTCTTGCATCACCTCATTTGTCTCTCTGAGTGTAGACAGCACACTCTGCAATTCACTTTTATTTCTGTTTGTCAAGTTGGGAAGGCACTAAGTGAAACTTGGTCACATTGAAAATAATATCCTATTCCCAACTGTACTACTTAGTGAAAATTAGGGTGTGGCATTCTCCTCAATAAGAAGGAATGAATAATCCTAGATAAATGATACTATTCTGAGAATTTTTTTAAAAAAGGGTAAAAGGTAGTTTTATTAGCTGTCATAACAGTATTCAACTAACAAGGCAAATATCCAAACTGTCCAATTTTCATAGCTTTTAAAATATATTTCATATTGTTTTATAGGAAGACAGAATCAAACAAGAATTCAGACTGAGTAGCAAAAAAAGCTGGGAATTTGTTGCTGACTGTGAAATGTGCTAGGGAAGGGAAAATCTGGTGAGCTGAGATCCAGATGGCCTAGAACACAATTCTCTTTAATATTCATCTCCTTTACAAATAGGATTATTTTTCAAAGGAGTTTAAAATGGAGTTTATGTCTCATCCAATGATATGCACATGATTCTTTGAAACTATCATCATGAGCACCTCTTCAGTGTTTTTTCATCTTTTTCCACACCCTACAATACTTTTTCCAGTGACCTTGGAAAAATGACTGATAAAAGCAACATGATAAAAGATGTAGAAACCACAGGGAGATGCAATGACATCAATGTTTAGTAATGCATTCATTTTAAAAGATGGCTTAGTAAACTGCAATGTGCTGTATGGCACTTACTTCATCTACAATGACACCATCTACATCCAAGGAGGAACTTCATTAAGACAACATTTCCCCTTGCCACCCTCCAATCTGGCTCAGGGTGAAACTAAAGTTTAATCATTTAAGTCACAAAGAGTGAATGCTACCTTTTTTACTCTTTTCAGAATGCCTCCACTATTCTTTCTCCCTTTGCTATGAGGGAAAAATCATTGTAGTATGCAAAGAACTCCCCTCCCCCCCACATTGGGTCATACTACAAGCCCTCTTGTCACAAATAAATATAGTCAAACAAAATAAATCCACACATTAACCATGTCTGAAAATATATGTCTCATTCTCCATCTCTCTCCCCAATGGTGAGGAGCTTTGCCTCATTATCAGTCATCTGAAGCCTTCCAAGTTAAGTCATTCCAAGTTGTTTTCCTTTACAGTTGTAGTCTGCTATGCAATGTGCTCTTTAACTGAACAGCTCCATTCCATAATAATGATACTAATTCACAAATACTACTGTTCCCAACATCCTTCCCTCGAAACAGTGGGATTAAAGTATTATACCCATTTTATAGACGACAAAACTAAGGCAGAGAATAAAGCAGCTTGCCCATAGTCAGGGAATTAGCATTAAAGCAAGGGCTTAAGAATTTAATTCCAGAATTTTTTCCAGTATATCTTTTTGTTTCTATTAGCATCAGTAGTAATACATATGAGGTTGTAAAGTGTCTTTATGATGCCTATTTATATAATAGCTTGTAATATATAGCATACTTTATAATGATAAAACAGTATCTCTTTATTTAGGCTTTTCATTAAGACTGGCCTTCCCATGATTATTCTGAATTAATGAAACGACTATAAAAGTTTACAGTGATAGGTGTGTAGAAGAGACTTGAAGGTTTTATAAGATTTTGAAGTTGAAAAGGTCCATAGAGATCCATCTAATCCAAGTTCCTTTTTTTAAAAATAAGGCAACAGAACCTCCAAGAATTTAAGAGATGTGTCTGAAATAACAGTGAGCCTTCCTGAGAAAATTAGGCCTTAAAAATCAAAATTCTCATCCCTAGTAACCTAGAGTTCTTTCCACATAGCATACTGCCTTTGAGGGATACTTTAGAGGAAGGAAGAGATGATGAATGAGGAGTGGAGGCAGGGAAAAATTAAGTTCTTTCAAGTATTCCTATTTCTTCCTCCTTTGCCACAGGGCCTAGAATTGACCTCTGAATCCCAAACTATTCAATATCTATCCAACAGGTAAGAATTCTGTTAGAGGCAGAGCAGTGGTTCATGACCTAGGGTTCATCAGTAACCCTAAGAGGTATGTAGATAAATCCCAAGGGGTCCAAGCAATTTTTTTTATGTTTTAGTAAGCATATTTCAATATAACTGACTTCTTTTGTAATCCCATGTATTTTATTTTATGCTTTGAAAAACCATATTCTGAGAGGGATCCATGGGTTATACCAAATTGTTGAAGGAGACATAGCCTAAAAAAAAATTTGAGGAAAATTTGGAAAATAAGAAACAAAGGAAAAATAATTGGAGAGTATATTGGGTTAAGATTTTGGTTCTAGGTAAAAAAGCGATGGGTTCTTCAATTTCAGTTATTCCAGTGGTACCTTACCCTAAGTGAGTAGCTGCAAAGACGTTGGCCTAAAGAGCTCAGGGTCTCCCATTGCATCCTGGGTCATCTCCAGTCATCCTGATGAATATCTGGTCACTGGATCCAGATGGCTCTGGAGGAGAAGTGAGGGTGGTGACCTGCACAGCCCTCCCTCACTCAAAACAAAGTCAAGTGAGAGTAATGTCATCATTTCTCTGATGACACGGTCTTCTTCAGCAATGAAGGACGAACACAATTCCAGTAGAGATGTTATAAACCCCCCATCCACAACCCTAGAAAAATATTTTTATTATATAAAGGAGATTGGGGAATTTGGGAGAAGGAATAGTTACCCAAGAGAACTTAAAAAAAGAAACTCACTATAAAGAAGTGATAATAATTGTTAATCACTAACCAATTCTGTTCCAAATTCTGGATTTCAAAGCATATTCCATTTATTACTTATAAACTATGCTGCATTGGGCTATACAGTGGGATTTGAAATCCTTTTGCCTTACTTTTTTGCCTTTGGTCATTGCTTATTCAGCTTCTTTGTGGCTTTAAAAGTTTTCACATGAGTAAACAGTTCTGTTCTTGGGCGGCCCAAGGGATTCTCTGGAAACAGGTAACATTTTCAGCAAGTGTCATTTACAAGACCCTATGTCCCCTTTCATAATTCAAACAATTTTAGTATTTGGGGATATGGGGTCACACTCTTGACAGGACAGAACCTTAGTTATTTCACCCAACATTTAATTTTCAAAGATGTGACCAGAAGGACCTTAGCCCAATAAGAAGAAAGAGCTCTGCATTTGGTGCCAGGGTGGGTCTGATTAAAGCCTTATGTTTTCCACTAGAATTTAGTGATTCTTGAGTGACTTCTTCCTAGTTCCTAATCTCATAACTCCTGCTCACCTACCAATTCTTTTTATTAAAGGGACATCGAGAACCTATGAGTTACTACCTCAGGACATTAGGGAATTTTATGAGGTGGTTGAAAGGGAGAAGAAATGAGTTCATAGCAGGAAGCGATGGATATGTTTTACTATCAGTCTTTTATATCTGACATCTCGACATCTGCTCTACTCTCCTCCTCAAGCCTTTCTCATCTTAAGGGTAACCTTACTTTTATAATAAAAATATAGTTTCTGTTCCAGGAAATAATAACAATTGCTGTGAACTAGCATTTATATGGCAGTTTGGGGATTGCAATATACTTTACACATATTGTCTCTTTCGATACTCACAGCTTCCTGGGAAGGTAGACGCTATTATCCCCATTTTGTAGATGAGGAAACTGAAGTGGAAAGTAGCTAGGGCAGTGGCTAGAGCACCAGCCCTAGGGTCAGGAGGACCAGAGTTCAAGTTTGACCTCAGATATGTCACTCTGGGCAAGTCACTTAACCCTGATTGAGTCTAAAGATTAAAAAAAAAGAGCTTCAATGATCTTCCTAAAGTTAAACAGCTATTGAGTATCTGGGGTCACATTTGAACTCAGGATTTCTAAATTCCAGAATTCTATTCACAGCATGACTTAGCTGCTTGAAGTCATCTGTCCGATGCACTCAACCAATAGTGTTAGCACAGCTAAAATCTCTGTCTTTATGGAATGTTGGCTTAAAGAATCTGTTTACAATTTAACCTGAAAGCCATTGTTGTATTTACCAGTGTGCAAATCGGTATCAGTCAAAGGGCCACACTTGAGGATCTAGAGGGCTGCATGTGGCCTTAAGGCCACAGGTTCCCCATCCCTGCAGGACTTTCTTAAATCCTTGGCACTGTGGTATTCAGATTTTTTTCTGAGCTAATAATTAACTCTTTAATTACCTGGTCAAATTATACCACTGCATCCTTGTGCTGGATTTTGATATAAATGTTTGGGTTCCTTGGCCATTGATAATCAGAATAGATCACTATAAAGCACTTTCTGGTTCAGTTAGATGGGGCAGTCTTCATTTACAATGGTTATTGTCCTTTTAATCTCATCTACTAAGGTACATGAGGTGAAATTGTGTTGTTGGGTTTTACACCACGCTTTCTGCAGATTTATTTTCTCTTACACTTCTCTGTTATTTTATGAAGCATACTCCTCATAACCTTAAAACATTCTCTTCCCCTGTGTTTTATAAATCAGTTTATGCTCTATCTCATTTGTCCCTGACTTCCATGCCCCTGTTCTTGGCAATAAGATCAAATATTTTTACATTTCAGTAGTTTCTGGGTTCTTGGATGTTTGTTATTTTATGTTGGTCAAAGTGTGATCAGGTGCTTTAATGGTGATCAGATCAGTCTTTACTTTTAACCATTTCCCATTTTTTGGAGTGAATAGCTTATTTAAATGTGTCTGATGGGAAACACTCCAATTGCCCCTAATAACTTTTTCTCATCTCTATCTTTTCTTCTGCTCTGATGTTGATCGAGACCTTGAGAATACTCTGACAACACACAAATAGGTGCTTTGGGAGGTGATACCTTTATGAGTAATTAGTTCTTTCCTAATTTTAGAGACAGGATTATTCACATTTTTGTGTATGTCATGGTAGATCCTTTCAAGAAGTCTTAGGAATATTATGAGACCCATCTCAGAATAATATTTTTAATGCATATAACAAAATGCATAGGATTACAAAGAAAATTAATTGTATGAAATACAATTATCAAAATATTTCTTTCAAGATGTTTACAGACCTCTAGGTTAAAGGCCTTGGTTTTAGAGTCAGCATGGTATAATGTATGGAACTCTTAACTTGGAATCATAAAGACATGAGTTTGAATCCCAAAACAGTACTTCTGACTTTGGGTTTGAATTCCAAAATGGTACTTCTGACTTGTGTAACCCTGGGCAAGTCATTTAATGTCTCTTGGCTTCAGAAACCTTATCTGTAAAATGAGGGGTTTGGATTTGATAATGTGGAAGGTCCTTTACAACCTTAAGTCTGTGATCCTAGGATTCCATCTTAGAATCCATAGCCAATTTCATTGTTTGTGATGTGGTTTTGTTCTTACCTTGACCAGCACTTTATGGCTGTCTTATCCAATGTAGTCTTCACACGGCTAATGACAAGTCTGCAAGACTTTGGCCTTTTTTTCCCCCTTTTTTAACACTACCTTTCATTTCCCTACCAATCTACCTTGGGCTTGCTTTCACTTTGCAGTAACTGTTATTTGTTGATGAAGTTTGAAGAGCTTTTTTTTAATAGAATTTCTCTTCCCTTAGATCTACTACTGCAAATGGTGCATAGAGCTTCAGATGTCTGATGGTGGACTTTTTGCTTATAAGGCAAGACAAAATTACCAAGCATTCCCTAAAATAATGTTTCCTGTTGCTTTGGGGCGCATGATGACATCAACCACCCCATGTCTCCAAGGAGAATCTTTTTTTAAGAGTATTTTATTTTCTCCCCAGTTACATGTCAAGAAAGTTTTTTAGCATTCACTTCTATAAGACTTTCAATTCCAGATTTTTCTCTCTCCCTCCAAGCCCTCTCCTCTTCTAAAAATAGTGGCCAGTTTGATAATAGTTTATACGTTTTATCATGTAATATTAATCACAATTATGAAAGAAAAAACAGATCAGAAAGAGAAAAGCCATGAGAAAGAATAAGTGAAAAAAATACGCTTCAATACTCATTCAGAGTCCATCAGATCTTTTTCTGGATACGGATAGCATTTTCCTTCTTGAGTTTTTGGTATTTCAATGATTATATTGCTGGGAAGAGCTGAGTCATTCATAACTGATCATCAGGCAATGTTGTTAATGCTGTGTACAATGTTTTCCTGGTTCTGCTCATTTTGCTTTGCATCAGTTCATACAAATCTTTCTAAGCTTTTTTTTCTGAAATCTGCCTGTTTATCATTTCTTATTACACAAAAGTATTAAATTTTATTCACATGCCACAGCTTGTTCAGCCATTCCCCAATTAATGGACATCCCTTCAATTTTCCAATGTTTTGGCAACACAAAAGGACTACTTTAAATATATTGGCACATGTAGATCCCTTCCCCTTTTCTATGATTTCCTTGGGATACAAAACTAGTAGTGATGTGGTTGGATCAGTTCACAACTCCACCAACAGTGCATTAGTGTTCCAGTTTTCCCATACCCTCTGTAGTCTTTAACATTTTCCTTTTTTGGGGGGGGTCATTTTAGCCAATCTGATAGGTGTGGGACAGAATCTCAAAGTCATTTTAATTTGTATTTCTCTAATCAAAAGTGAGTTACAGCACTTCTTCACATGCATATAGATAGCTTAGATTTCTTCTTCTGAGAACTGCCTTTTCATATCCTTTGATTTCTTCACTGAAAATTGTCTGTTCATATCATTTGACCATTTATTAATGGGGATCAGTTGGGGAATGACTTATATTCTTATAAATTTGACTCAGTTCTCCATATATTTAAGAAATGACCCTTTATCAGAGATACTTGCTATATTATTTCCCAGGTCTAAGGAGAATCTTATAAACCATCCTTTCATTTAGCTTCAACTTCTTCACTTGTTCTCTTTATGTCTAGACTACTAATATTTATGTGTTTTATTATGTGGTTCCTCCAGTAGTATATCAACCCACTGGGCAGAGATCTCACATTTAGAATACCAACAGTTGAATTAATGTTTATAAACAGCATAAAAATTGTGTTATTACAATCACCTTCTGCCCCCTTTCCCACCACTTATAGAAGAGAGCATGCTGAATATAATTTAAATTTCTCTTTATGACTCGGGGTTATCATAATGAACAACTTATTATGCCACTGTAAAAATATAACTGTGTATATAGAGCTACGTCATATGGGACAAGGGGTTAAATGTATACTGACCTCAGTAACTTGATTTATTGAAAAAGTGTCTAATGTCAGCTTGTTTTTACTCTTTTGGCTCCTTCACACAGAGAAGGAATTAAGCATGTGTAACTTAATGGCTTCCTGAGCAATATAATATGTTTGCTTCCATGTAAAATAAAGGCTCTAGGCAGACTTACTTTTCTCATACCTCTTCTCCATTACTTCTTTGATGCAATCAAACCATGTTTTGGTTAGATAGCATTATTGAAGTGCTGTTTGTTATTTATGTATGTTTTGGGGTGTATGGGGTATTCAGGGAGGACTAGCACCTCTGGTGTGAGGGCCTGACTTCCATGACTACTTTGTGCAACTCTGCCTCACTGAAATCCAATTCACTGACAAGTCAGTCTATCATTCAGTGATACCATTCATTGGTTCTTTTTGAAAAGAGGGATAAACAACAGTTATTGTTATCACTAACACACCAGATCACGCGCAAACTTTTTTTGTTAAGATTTTTCCTTTCTCCCATCTCCACAGGATGTGAAAAAAGGACAGTTTGTTACTGTTTCAAGAATTTTTGTTAACATGTCTTAGGAAGTACTTCACAAGGTGTATATATTTTTCATGAAGAAAGACCATATGTGACAACAGAACATGATGACTTTTATTTTCAAATTTAGGTAATTTCCTAGACTAAGACACCATGTCATGGTGAGAAGCACATTTGTACTGGTATTAGAAAAACTAGGATCAAGTCATGGTTTGGTCACTTGCTATCTGTGTGACCCTGAATAAACTGCTCAACATCTCTGAGCCCCAATTCCACCATATGCAAAAGAAGACAACAGCTGCTCACATTTATACCATGCTTTAAAGTTGGTAAAATATTGACACATTTGATTTCACTTGATTCCTCCCAACAACTCTGAGGCTGGTGCTATTATCATCATCATTTCTAAAATGAAAAAAAAAAAGGAAACCTAGAGACAGGCCATTAATTTCTCTAATCCTGCCTTAATGTCTGATTTTTTGACAGAATAGAAAGCAAAACATTTTTTTAAATTGTTCTTCTAAAAGCATAACCACATTTAAAATACTTTTTTGCATGGTTTTTTGGATATATCCATTTTCCCATGAAATTCCTTCTGTCAAGCATATTTCATATTATAATAAATAACACCCTGACATGGAGTTTCAGTCAAACTGGAATGTGGTTAAAATATTCCCTGACAGTAGACTCTGGATCTTCCAGTTTATAGTTATCTGATGGCATAAATGTATGTACCGAGTTTATTAGGGAGAGGGAATACTGAATTTAGATTTAGAAGGCCTGGCTTCAAACTCTTTCTCCAACACTTATTACAAAGTTTTTTATCTGTAATATTAGGAGATTGTTTAGATTGAGAGTTCTTCATCTGGAGTCTGTAAATCTCTTTTAAAAAATATTTTGATAACTGTGTTTCAGTAGAATTTGTTTCTTTATAAAATCTATGCATTTAAATGCATCACTCTAAGGAAGAGTCCATGGGCCTCACCATACCAAAGGTATATGTGATGTAAAAAGAAGAAAAATAAGAATTCGTGGCCTTGAGAATTTCTAAGGTCCCTTCCAGATCTAAGCCTTTGATCCTATGTGCTCTGTTCCCATGACAATAGACTGGTTTTGAATAAAAGGTATAAAGAGTGAAGGTATAAAAAGTGAAGGAGTGTGTCATAAAACAGAGCCTTTGCAATCCATACCTGAGTCTACACTCTTGTAAGCAACAAACATGATACCTTAACATACTCTATGAAACAGTTCCCAAACTTTTTGTCTTAGGATCCACTCACATTTTTAAAAATACACATATTGAGGACCCCCTCAAAAGCTTTCATTTATGGGGGTTATATCTGTCAATATTTATCCTTTTAGAAATTAAAACATCTTAGTATTATTGTGAAAATGCTTTTGGTCTTGTAGAATCCCCTAAAAGTGTCTCAGAACCCAGAGATCCTTGGTCCACACTTTGAGTGCCATGGCTCTAGGACAATGGAATTTTTCAGTAACCAAACGTTCTATTTTATGGGCTGTTGCAGCATTAGCTGATGCAAACACAGTTTACCTATGCTTGTTTTGCTTAAAGCCAAGAGGATTTGGTTCACTGACACCTGTCAGGGTAGGAGTTGACAAGCATCAAAACAGACTGCTTTCCTCACCATCATATAACATTATTCCAGGAATAGACTCTGTTCACAAATGAGTTTTCAGAAAATGACACAGAGTTCTTCTGGAGTATCATGATTAGCTATTTTTGGCTGTCTAGTCTTCAAATGCTCTTTCAGTTTAAAAAAGGCAAAGCCAGTCTTCTGAAATTACACAACTCAGTAAATGGAATTTCCTAATAAAATCCAGCTTTTTCATTGAATATTAGAATAGAGAAAGGAACACTTTCAGATTGTTTTGTTTCTTTTAAATGGAAAACTATTAATACAGAAATCAGAATGTACGCTCTTTGAGGGCAGGGACAGTTCTTCCCCCCTCTCTTTTTATTTCCAGCACTTAGTACAGTGCTTGGCACATTTTTTTTCTGGTTTTTGTTTAGTAATTTTCAGTCATGTCCGATTCTGTGATCTTTTGTGAGGGGTTTTCTTGGCAACGATACTGGCATGGTTTGCCATTTCCTTGACCAGCTCATTTTACAGATGTGGAAACTGAGACAAACAAAGTTAAGTGACTTGTCCAGTGTCACACAGCTAGTAAGCATCTGAGGCTAGATTTGAACTCAGAAAGATGAGTCTTCCTGACTCTAGCCCCAAAAGTCTATCCACTGCACAACCTAGTCGACCATGCTCAGCACACAGTAGGCATTTACTAAATACTTGTTGACAGTTATTGACTAGAAAAATGTCTGACTTTCCTAATTTGAGCAGATATATGATGGGTACTTATCTTCTCCACTAAACTGAGTTCTGGAATATGTCTATCTTTGTATTCCCAGTGCTCAGCTCCATGCTTTGCTTATAGCAAATATGCAATAAGTACTTCAATTGTTGAATTAATGGGGCTTTAGATGACCTAGAATATGTAAAGAATTTTTACAACTTTCTTTTCTAAACCCAGATGTGATTTAATCCAATTTGGCTAGTATTTATATACAAGGTAGATTAACTAATGGTTCTGATTTATCATATTTTCTTGTTTACCTAACTTTTCAAATTGTATATAGAAGCTCCATATTCTCTTTTACCATTAGTAAATCTTATTACACTTATCAAAGATCATAGATTTTGAGAACTGTGACAGACCTGAGAAACCATGGAATGAAAACTCTTCCTTTTGAATATAACAAAACTGAAGTTGAGATATTAAATTACTTGTCCAGAGACACATATTTAGTGTCTGAGGTGGGATTTGAATTCTGGTCTTCCTTAATCCAGGCCCTGTTTCTACTGCACTCCCTAATTCCTTTTCAGCATAAGAATTTGACAGTAGGATACAGTCAGTTATGTGGACACTATGGTACGTTACCATATACTACTATGTATTGGTTTTTCACCATAATGAAAGTCATATCTGCTGCACCCATACTTGTGAAGTGTACTAGTTGTCATTTTATTAAATGTTTATTAAATATTTTTATAAAGCTTATTAAATCCACTGGTAAGACAATGCAAAGATGGCAAGGATCCACATTATGGTTTCATAACCTGTTTCTATTTGAGTCTGACACCACTGTTCTACCACTGCTATACTTGGCTTCCGTGTCTCTGCTTGGCAAGTGACGTCAAGATGAACTGGGGGAGTCTCTAGTTTTTTTGTTTTCATTGTGGCAACTGCTGACCATCAATTAAACTTCCCTTCTGAAACAGTGATAGTCTGTGTTGATCCCTTTTGTCCATTTCCCACTTTGGCATCTTGTTTAGATAGGCCAGGTTGGAGTTACTTCAATTGAATGCCACATATTCTCATTCTTATTCTTTTAATTTGGTATTACTTTTGATCTCCCTTCTAACAAGTCAGTGGTTCTAACACACAGATGGTTGATTTGGAAATGACTCCCACATCAGTAACTAGTCATTTCCTGCCGCTAAAATATAATCAATTTCATTTTTGATGATGTTATGTGGTGCTAATCATGTCCAGCACCTCTTGGCTCTCAAGAAGAAAGTATTCCTGATACATAAGAGAAATGCATTAATATAGTCTATAAAACTTTCACATCTCTTGTTCATTACTACTGAAACACATTTGAAGTTTTCCCCTCTTTCTCTATGCCCATTTTTGCTTTGAAACCCTTGAGTTAATACTGATTTAATTCAGAGAGTCTTACTAAGTTTTTATAAAATACTAGATGACCAAATGTGCTATGAAATCGTATTTCTTGTTCTCATTAGATACATGATAATTACTTCTACCAAGACCTTTATGTGCTTCTCCCAGAAAAACCTCTGAGCCAAGCTTTCATGTAGTTAGAACTCATTATAGCTTCTCACGTCATTTTTAGTAAGAATGATAAGGATTGTATGTGTATTTCCTCCAGTAACAGGTTCACATTGGGCTATTGTTTCATCATCTAAAAAACTGGGGGTTAGACTAGAAATGAGGTCCCTTTGAGGTCCTTTTAGGCTCTTGAGCCATTGTGCTATGACCCCACATTTGAATAAAACTTTTTTTTATTTTTAGAAGTTCTAACAACAGTGATTTTTTGGTATCTTCTAGCCCCTGTTCTTTTCTCATACGCCCCTACTGTTACTGTCTTCCCTGTCTCAATTATCTCCAATTTATCTGGTATATATCTTTGTACAGAGTTGTTTGTGTGTTGTCTCCCCCATGGGACTGTGAGCTCCTTGAGGACTGGAACTATCACTTAACTTTCATGACATGACCTGTGGTTAGAAATGTGCCTAACATATGGTAGGAATTTAATAAATGTTTGCTGACCATCATGTTAGAAGTGGAAGAGATCCACACAGGATTAAAGACTATCTTATCTTTATTTTCTTTTGTATCGTGAATTATCATATCTAAAGAATTCACCATCAAATGGCTAACCTACTGGGGAGAAAACTCTCTGAACTTAAGTAACAGGTACATAGGAGGCTAAACTCACTATAATACCTCACAACCCTTACTTAGGGTGACTACATGCCTATATACATCCAGCCTGGCTCACTTATGCCAATTTGCTTTCACACTGGAGGGTCTAAGTTCCCAGAGAATATTTTCTCTTGTGTTATATTTTGTTGTGATTTTTCTCATGGCTCCTCCCATTCATTTTAGTTTTTCTACGCAACATGACTAATGTGAAAATGTGTTCAATAAGTATGTATGTGTAGAACCCATATAAGACTGCATGCCGTGTCAGAGAGGGGGAGAAAATCTAAGATTTATGGAAGTGATTGTAGAAAACTGAAAACAAATTAATGAATAATTTTTTAAAAAATAAATTAATTAATTTTAAAAAAGTTCCCAGAAAAGAACTACCAAAACTTGGTGGTGCTACATATCCACACAGGGTCCTTGAAACTGTTTCTTTACACATATCAGTTCTTTTGATGCCATGTTATACTATCAGAATGTTTATATAAAATTGAGACATCATCCTACATTCTCCATAAAGTGGTTTAAGTCTTTATATTTGTGCCACAGTATATTTTCTATCCCTATGTTACTCAAATCACATTTGACAATTCTTTACATATAGATATATTTCTTTAAATAGATTTTAGCAGCAGTTCATATTAAATCAAAATTTTATTTCCTACTCCTTTCAGATAACAAACTGTTCATTGATGAGATAGGTAGTACCTTGAGTTCTTTGCCAATTCATTTAACTTCTTTTCATCATGTAAAAGGGTTTTTTTCTACTTCTGTCGTCACCAATTTGTTCCATATGAAATGCAGTACCTAAAGAGATAGTGCTTTATACTTATCTAGCAGAGTGTTCAGAAAGAAAACATACATTCTTATTGGGACCATACAAGTATTTCCAATTTCAGAGAACATTTGATGAAATGGAAAGCATCTGAACAATTGGAGCTATCCAAAAATAGAATGAATTGCCTCAAGAGACAATAGATTTCTCGGTATTTGTGGTCTTTGGTCAAAGGCTGAATTACCACTTATTGGATATGTTCTAGAGATATATTGAGATACATGGGACTAAGAAGGCCTTTAAGATCCCACCTCCTCCAGTAGATTCTGTGATGTTTTTTTATCTTGTTGGTCATTTTTTTTAATTGAACTTGATTCATCAAGGAGTTGGTGATGTACCATGTACTATAATTGTATCTTCAAGTTACAGTCTTTTTATAATTACTTATAAGCATAAAATAATTTTGTAAGATTACGTGAATATACTTTATGAAAGCATTTCATATTATAAAACTAATATGTATGCAAAACAAATAAAATTTTCTTTTGCTAATCATTCTTCTAATACAGCTGTTCCATCAGTAAATCATAGTTTCTTTAGCCCTCCCAAAATGCTGTTAGTACTCTACTTCCTCTTTGATTAGATGTCCGTTGCCAGATAAAAGGATCAGACACATTAGGAATACACATAGACACATATACATATGTGTGTATATATGTATACATATATACACATGTGTATATATGTACATGTATATACATATACATACACATACACATAGCCAGTTATCAAATGCATTGGACTTCCATTAATATCACCAGAGAAGCACACAATATAAGTGAGAACTTGAAATGAGAGTCAAAGGTGAACCTTTTCAATGTTGGTAATTAATTCTTGCTTTGCATAGGCTAATTGAGGGCAGACATTGAATACTTGGTGTCATTTCATTTCCTAGCTGTCAATGGGCTAGATCCTGCTTTCCCTGCTAAATCTGTTAACCTGTGTGCCTTCTTCTACCAGTGGAGGGGATGTTAAAGATATAGGGGCCACTGACAGCTTTGTTCTTTTTGAAATGTCAATATTTTTCTTCAAAAGAACTGGTCTCCTTTGACAGGATTTTTGTTCTTTAACATCTTTGTTACACATGTCAAGATAGCTGAAGTGGCATCATATTTTGTGTACTTTGAGTGCTAAAATGGAAAGAATAATCACTGGGCTTATTTTGATAGGTGGTCTGGCTTATCTTTATAGACTAAATAGCTCTCAGATACCCCCAAATACTAGCCAGTCTCTGGTCCTGTAACAGAAGCTGTATCAACACACCTGGTATCAGATATCTTGAACATCTCAGTTTTGCCCTCGGCATTCCTGCCATAGATGATGAATCTCTTCCTGCACTTTGTGTCCCTATCTCTCACATTTTCAGCCCTAAACAAAATACTTTGGTGTACTTTGCTTCATAATTTAGTAATACCTTCATCTCCTACCTCTTTACTGAACTTAGTACTAGACAATCATTTATATTTGGCTAAGGTATAAAATGAGAATATGTGTAAATTCAATAAAATTTATTAAGCAACTTCTGTGTACCAGATACTGTGTTAAAAAACTGGCTTACAAAGATGAAACAGACAGTCACTGTTATCAAGGAGTTTATATTCTAAGGAGGGAAGACAGTACACAAAAGGAAAGTGAAAATGGAGGGGTGATGAAAGTAGGGAAGGCAGCAGGGGGTATCTGCCCCACGGAACATGAAGTCTTTTGGAGCTGAAAGTAAGCAGAGCCATTGATAGAAAATGGAGAGCTATCTACAAAGTTTTCAACATTCTGTAAAGGAAGGTTTGGGGAGGAGTTTATTGCTCTGGCCCTCTAGTTAGAGAAGAGATTCAAGTGAGGGAGCTAAACAGGTTCTTAATTTCAAAAGCTCAATTAATCTGCAAGGTGAGAAAATTACAGATGCTCAATTTGTCCTGTTGTAACAGTAAGCACCCCAACATACACAGGGGTCCTGCTATCACAGGTTCTTTGATCTGCTTTTCTAAAAGGAAGGCAACTTTTGAGGGGTCAGCAATCATTTTAATCAATCACATGTATCATTCATTTAGTTCAGAGGAAAAAGTCAGCACCTTGAACTTCAGAGAAAATATAGAGAAATCTAAATCAACAAACATGCTTCCAAATTTCTGACATAAGCAATACATGCATCATAGATCAACAGACAGATCCAACTGTCTGACCATTACATACATACATAGTTACCAGAAAAGAAAGCACCAACATCTAGGTTTCCAAAGCCAGTGGCTGCTTAGTGGCTGCCCAGAGTCTCATCTGGCCAAACAAATACTTCCAATCAGTAAGCTCCAAAGTAAAACCTCATCCTCAGAGTATTTATACATTTTTTAGAGCCCAAGGGCATCACAACCCTGAAGAACCAGTGCCTCATTAGAAACTTAACAAAAGGTGTAGGCCTTCCAACAAATCTTCCCAGGTCCATTAATGGGTGGGGAAGATCTTCTCTCATTACATCATTCAATCAGAGGCACTTGATTATACTGAAACAAAAAACATATTATCAGAACACCTGGGAAGGCATGATGTTCCATGGAGTTGAAACTGAACAGAGTTTATCATGGAAAATGGAGGGATCTCTGGATGAGATGAATAGATATACCAGGATCCTTTAAATTATGTCAGTATGTACCAAATAAAGTGAAGAATGAGGGCACTTTCAAGCCCACAAAGTCATCTTTCACTGTAAGAGCTGATATAAAATTATTTTCTTCAACTCTGTAACATTTTTCTTCAAAATGCCAGCTTATGCACATAGACTTTGCTAATGTGCAAGATTGATAGGTATAAGATATCACTCTGTTACTTAGTTAAGGTCCATGGATCCTGGTTGCCTTTAGGATCAAATAATCTGTTTATCTTTTCAGGCCCTTGAGGTAGTAGGTTACATTAGAAAGAGCATTGAATTATGAGTTGAAATTCCTAGATCTGAGTTTGACTCTAGCTCTCTGGTCCTTTAAAATAAAGTATATGGATGAGATGAGCCATAAGGGCCCCTTCAACTATAATTCTTGATGCTACTTTTCCAACTTTGTTGTCTATTACTTTCCTTCAAATACTTTGTAGTACAGTCAGATTGGCCTAATTGCTATTTCTAACACCTAACGGTCCAGCTTTCTTTTACATGCCTTTGCACTGTCTCTCCCCTGTGACTGGAATGTTTTCTCTCCTCCATTCAATCTCTTAGAATTCCTTATTTCCTTCTAAACTAAGCTCACATGCTTTCTTCTACATGAAATAATTTCTGTTCCCTTCCAACATCTGCTAGGGCTCTGAATCTCCCCATCAAATTACTCTGTATTTATTTTTCATATAGATAGAATATAAGTTTCTTGAGGACAGTTGTATTTTTATTCTTGTGTCACTAACACCTAGTTTAGTGCCTGAAACATAGTAATAAAATATTTATTAATATGTGTTTGTATATATATATATATATATGCATATAGAGAGAATAGATGAATTTTGCCAAATATATCATCTAACAGTATTTAATTTACATTGTGACTTAATTTTCATATGTTCTTCTTACATATTGCAAGATTCTTGAGGACAAGAAGTACATATTCCATGATCTTTGTTTAATGCAGAATTGATCATCTGGTGCTTTCCAGATATATTCAATAAATTGTTCATTGTATTTTGATTACATTTAGAAGAATTTTATTGAAGCATATCTATTTACTGCTTTCTGCGTAACCAATGGAATCAAACATTCAGAATACACTTTTATGAATTTGATTGTCCTTTCCATCAGATTTCTTCTTCCTAGTCTTACTGATATTCATGGAAAAAGATTTTTAAAAATAAGGTATTTGGAATTCATACATAAACTGGAGGGAATTTGAAAAAACACAAAGTTCTTTTTTTTTTAAATGTTATGCAAAGTACGTATCATTTCTCTGAAGCGGGAGTGATATTAAAAACATCTAGTGGATAGATTAACTTAAATTTCATTCCTTTACCTTGTAATATTATGAGATTCTACCTTTACAAGTCCATTTCATGGAGATGGTTATTACTTTGAAATAGCAGTACAGCAGCTATATAACATATGTCATACTGTATTTTCTCTAATATTTACATTCTGTCTGTATCTATATGTGAGTACCTGATTTCTTTTCCTACAATAGAGACAAGCCTCCCATATGATGTGAACAGTCGATTTTTACAACTGGGAAGGTGGAATAATGCAAACCACAGCTTCTTTGCTCTAAATTGAAAAATCTCAGTTGGGAAGTGTGTGATGAAGTGGGGGTAGGGAGGGAAGAAAAGGCTTAATGCTTTTCTTAAGAAATGGATGGGGGAGGGGAGAGACAGCCCAGAAATGCAAACAAGATTGTGGTTCCTAATGGCTGACAGCCCCCTTCATCTACTCATAAACATACTGATTGGCTGACGATTGAGGCGCAATTAACCAAGGTCATTCCTTTTCCTTCCGTCTTGAAGAAATACAAGTTCCCAGTTGAGAGAGAAAGAGAGACAGAGAGACAGACAGAGATAGATAGAGAGATGGAGAAAGAGAGATAGGATGGAGGGGGAGAGACAGAGACAGAGAGAGAATCAGGTCCAGGACATGTATTTATACATATAAAGCTTAAAGGAAGAGAATTGGAGTGGTAAGGATATATTCTAGTAATATCCAGTTAAATATGAAAAATTGGGAATCAGAGTAGAACATAGGTGGGTGTGAGATTTTTTAAAATCCATTTAAAGGATTAATTAGTTTTTATGTGCAACAGAAGTATTCATGCTTTTCAAAAGAGTATCCAGAATCAATACAAAATAATTAAGCAAAGCCATTAATAGAAAATTCTGAAAACTATTTTTGTTTCTCAAGAGCAAATCTATATATCTAGGCTACCCACAGAGCAATTCATTTCCCACCACTTCAGATTTCACTAGATATTATAACTAATTAGCCCTATAATAACAGACTTTTTTTCAATTTCCTCATTTCCATATGACCTTTGACTTAGTCAAGTTGTAAAGCAACCTATAAAACAGCCCTGATGTCCCATATAAATGAGTGTGTAATGTTTTTCATTACTCAACAGCTGACATTACTGCTATATGAAATTCCTGGCTTCATTAAAACCACCTTAATGTCTTAACCAAATTATTTAAAACAAAGATTTGTAAAGGTTAAAGTATAACTGTCCCTCTTACCTGTGATACTGATATTTGAGGCAATCCACAAACTGAATTAAAGACTACCATTTTATCCTTAACTGGAAATATCATACTATTTTGTACCACCTTTTCACTTAAATAAAATTTATTTTGTTACTTATTGTGATATGAAAGCTTTAACAGTTTTAAAGTGGTCTCAATAGACCACCACATTTGTAAATTTTGAGTATGACTGGCTTTATTCATTCGGTCATATAGTCAACAGATATTGAATACCTACTATACAGAAGACATTATACTCCCTGGAAGAAAAAAAGTTGTTATCAGCCCTGTATATCTGCATTCAGGGAGGTTATTCTATAGGAGGGGAGATGAGATGTGTACATAGATAACAAACCATAAAATAAAGTTTAGGTAAAAAAGAAAAGATTATGAAAATGACATAGTCAAACTACTCCAGAACTCAAGGGAGACAAAGAATACTTTTACTTTCTTCAGTCAGGTAAGGTTGTACAGAGGTGGTATTACTGGAACAGGATTTTGAGGAATATGTGAGACTCTTCCATGGGTCTAGATTAAGGAAAATAGTCTTCCAAGTGGGGAGTACAACTTTAAAAAAGTTTATAAATAATACTAGGTAAGGCATGACTGGGGAATGACAAGTAATGTAGATTGTTTGAATTGTAAGCTTACAGATCTAGGGAAGTACTGGCCTATAAGAAACAACTAGGAGATGCGGTGAATGGTGTACTGCGCTTTGAGTCAGGAAGATGTAAGTTCACATTTGGCCTCAGATACTTGCAGTGTGACTATGTTCAAGTCATTTAGCCCCTGTTTGCCCTGATCTACTGGAGAAGGAAATGGCAAACTGTTCCAGAATCATTGCCAAGAAAATTCCTTGGAGAGTAACGGCTTGCTGTGGTCCCCAGGGTCAGAGTACGACATGACAGAATGAGTAAACAACAATATATTGGCCTATAAATTGGAAAGATATGATGGACCCAGTTTTAGAGCGCGTTGGATGACAGACTAAGTCATTTCTCGTTTGTTTCATAGGCAGTAGGGCCGATGAAAGTCTTTAAAGTGAGAATTTGACATCAACAAAGTAGTGCTTAAAGAATATTAGTATTTTCCAATATACTGTGTGTGGGATACATTGGAGAGAGACTAGAGACAGGGAAAATACTTAAGTAGCTACAGCAATAATCTAGGTATGAGGTGATAAAGGCCTGTGGAAAGGCCTATAAAAGGGTGGTCCCAATGAGGATGGAAATAGAAAATAATGATTAGAGGGATGGATATCAGAGCTCTTAGAAAGTTTAAAAAAATTTTCTGAGTTTTAACAACTTATTAAATGTAGTGGCTGAAAAAGGGGGCAAGAGCTGAAGATTCCAAAATATTTTAGTATGTTTGAAGTTAACAGTAGAATGTTTTCAAAGAGATAAAAAAATTGTTATCTTTTCATTGACAACAAAAGAGGGGGCTGGTTTAGGAGTAGCAGGAGATATTTATGGCGGTTAAGATAGTGTGAGTGTGTACAGGAAGAAATAATAAATTGGAAATTAAAAGTGAGGGAATAGACTCTAGAGAGGGGTCTGGTTTAGAAGTATGGGTGACCATTTCAAAAATGAGCGTCAGTGAGATTACAAAGGAAAACAATTATTTGGCGAAAAGAGCAGTGGACCAAAGCAAAAACCATGAAGAATACTTAGGGGCTCTGATAAGGAAGTCATCCAAGGAATGTTCATGGAAACTAGAGGAAAATCCAAAAACTGGTCTCATGTAAGCCAACTGAAGACAAGATTTCAGATGCAGAATGTTCCTCACTTGTGTTTAAGGGGTTCATTTCCATCAGATTTATAAGGATTATTTTGTAATAATTATTTTTCTATCAACAGCCTAAGATCTCATTTAAAGTTTCATTAAGCAATGATGGTCCTTTGCCAAGAGGATTCAATTGTATTCTCTCCTCTTTCTTCACTAATGAAGACATGTAGATGTACTGCTGGCCTAGCCCATCCTTCTACAGAGTGCCAACTAGTCAGCTGCAAAATTTTATGTTAAGAAAATCATTTTGTGCACCATTAAAATGCAATAAAGCATCTGAAGACAGAAAGCTTCTGTTTAGTCATAACACAAACACTAATGAAATTATTTAAGCACATCCAAGTTCAACAACAGTTTAAAGTCCTCTCTCATGACTAAACAACCTGGTATGGATTTGATCTAGCAGTTCTATGTATCCAGGAAAGTAGAGATTAAGCCAAGATTGTCATTGAACGCTTAACCCATTCTAATAAGCAGCAAAGGATTAGGCTTTATATACATATATATATAGCAAAAGGCAATATTCCTTCTAACCAGGATAATTTAGGAAGTCTGTGTCTCTACAGAGTTTTACATGACTTTAGGCTATTTGGAATGGATCTAGATAATATTTCAGCATATCATTGCCGACTGTTGTACATTTGAAGGATGTACTGCAGGTTACTTTCTAGTCTGAAAACATCAACTGACTGGGGACTACAGATGCTCCAATGTCAAGGGTCTTTATGCAAAACAGTGTCTTCTTGAACAAATTCAGTTATTGAGTAAATGGCTTCCATTAAGCTCAGACAAGTCCATTAGTATATTGGAGATTGGGGGGCAGGAGGAGTGTGAGTTACCTCACCCTTGCCCGAGGTCAATAGCTTTTAATTTTGTATTAAAGGTTCATGTCTCCTTCTATAAAAATTGCATTCATAATGTACAGATAAACTTACTGAATATGACTGAGAAATAAAATACAGAAAGGTGTCACTGCATCACCAGCTTATGATGTACACTCATTCTTAGTAGAGCTTTCCCTGACAAGTTTAGAGAAGATCTTTTATTATGAAAGCAGAAAAAATAGGTATAAATGTCTCGTTTCATTTACTGCTTCTAGACTGTATAATTTGCTGAATGAAGAAAGGCAGAAAATAAGGAATGATACTCAACTACTGTGGACTACGTTGTACTGATTTTCTGGGCACTTGGAGAAAGAAAAAGGAGGTAGAGTTAGTGGTAAAAGTACATTATCTCTCAAGGGAGATCAAGTGAGTGGCATCATTGAGGAGGAATGGTAGTTATTGTCTTGTTTAGGCACTTATTTCCCCTGTACTTCCAAGTGTCTGCATCCTGGGGTAGGTCCATCAACAATAACCTAGTGACCACTTTACTGTTCACCCAACATTGTACTAGAAACTTAAAGGAATGTTACCAAAAAAAGCATAAGTATGGTTTGTGAAACAAGGCTAAAATAGGAAACACACAATGACAACTTAACATATGCTATGGTACAAATGTTCAAGTGTGTAGTATGGAAGGCAGTGAGGAAAGACAAAACCTAGCCTCATTCCATTGGCCTCCCTTCTGGCTAGGAAATACTCTCCATGTATTTGAGTGCAATGAGTAACCGCAATGGGGCATGTCATTTCAAGTGGGACCAGAAAGCTTTGTTAGGAAAGCAGGTCTACATTCGTGAGTTATAGAAAGAACAGACCTCCAAGGAGAAGTCAGTGAATGAACCAAAATACAATCATGAATATTCTCTTGCTTTGGTTACCCCAGATCCTTATACAGTCATTGAAACATAGCAAAATGGATGCAGCTCCAGTTTGGTAAAGAGACAGCATTATCAGTTCAGCAAGGGAGATAACTTGTTTGGTTATCTCAGTGCTGAATGGACATTCCCTTGGTCAAACTGAGACCTGGGAAAGGTCTTAACCTTAAAAGGCCAAGATCTCCCATTACCTCTGGGGCCATCTCCAGTTGTCTTAATCTATATCTTGCCGCTGGACCCAGATGGTCCTGGGGGAGAGAGTGAGGCTGGTGACTGCACAGCCCTTGCTCACTTAACATCCAATTTACTTGCAAGTCATAGCATCACTTTCCTGATGTCATGGTTCTTTTTGAGAACGAAGGACAAACTGCAGTACCAAGTGCTTCAAGGCAAGAAGTTTACCAAAATGGTATTAAAATAGATCCAGTTCCCAGTAAAATGAAAATGATAAGAGCACTTTTGCACATAGGCTTTCTCATAACTTAATTTTAACCAACTGGCATTATTTCAACATTTTTCCATTCAGCATTTTGGAATGACTGTTTTGCCCCAAAATTCAGCACTGTATCTTAACCTCCCTCATCATCTGGGTGCTGTTATGCTAACCACAGAGCAATGCCTGCAGATTTATTAAAAGTTTGCATAGAGAGGCATAAAAAATTCAACCTTAATTTTCTGTGTACTGAACTCAGAGTAATGAAAACTTCTTGAGGTCAACTTTATAATGATGGCACAACTCTAAGAGGACAAAAATTGCAAGTTGGTGGTAAATTAGAACTCAATTACAAGGGAAGATGAATCAGCATCAATTTTGAGTAATGAAAACGTGCCATCAGATTATTTCTCTAAGTTTTGCATGAATAGGGAAAATATAATGTCCTAGTGAAAAGATATATTGACTCTCTGTCTCAAAGTAGTATGGACAGAAGTGATTACATTACGCTCACTTCTGAAACAACTCTTAATCGTTCTATGTAATTGACAATATCAGCAGATAAAGTAAATCTGTTAGTGATAAGGAGGAAGTTGGCACATTTTAAGGAGGGAGTTGGCACATTTTCCCTTGAGCTTGACAGTGTTTAAATCATACTTAACTGTTGTTATTTTCAGATAGGACAAAGGTCCACTATAAAATCTATAAGACATATATCCATATATCTATATAAGTGTCATGAATATATGCAAACATTTGCACATATTTACTGTTGTTCAGTTGCTTTCAGTCATGTCTGACTCTGAGTATTCCCACTTGGTGTTTTGTTGGTAAAGACATTCAAGTGGTTTGCCATTTCTTTCTCCAGCATTTGCACATACACACTCATTATATATAATACATATTATATATAATTATAAAATATAAATTTCATAAATATAATATATTATAAATTATTATAAATTTAATATAATTTAATGTGATATAATTTTATAAATAATATAAGTTACTCAAAATGTCTGCTAGGTAGAAAACCAAGCTAATAATATAATAAATTATAAATATAAATAAAAAGTATTATATAATATATATAATATGCTACATATATATATAGTAACATGAGGAATTGAAAAAATCAATCAAATCTTTGTTAAGTATCTACTGTTTTTCAGGCATTGATACAGGGCAGAAATGAAACAGTTCTTTCCCTACAGGAGCTTATAGTCTATCAGATAGTATTCCAGATTATTGCTAATATTCTTGGATCAATCACTCTACAAAAATTACTCTTTAAAAATGTTTGAATTGGATAACCTAATTTCCAATATCGGTTCTGATATTCACTATAAGTGTAAATGTGTCAAAATCATACACTGTCTCTGGGCCTTAGTTTCCTCACTTGTAAAATGAGATGTTTTGAATAGATGATATCAAAAGTTCCTTCGAGGTCTGCACATATGATGCTATGAACTTGTACCAGTGTGGTGATTAATTTTTTTTAATCTAACAGAAGTTCTGTACAACAATCAAGTATTTATAATTTAATCATGGTCAATGCATATATTGAAAGTAGATGATAAGTTAATGGCATTATATAGTTTTAATTTATTTTGTAAATTAATTACCTTGTTTTTAATAAGTGTTTTAAAAGATGAAATTGATGGAGTTACAAGGGTACTTCAGCTGGCTAACAGAATTAGGAGAGTGGCATGAAGAGGTAGATCTAATGGTCAGGGATTTTGATCTCCAAGCTAATATGTATTAAATTCTTTGTAAACCTTAAGCATCATATACATGTCAGTTGTCACTATTTTTATTCCCCTAAAAATCATAATTATATGACCAGAGATGTTAATGAACAGTTAGCTTGAAAGCAAATTTTAAATAGAAAAAGGAAAAGGGGTGTGTGTGTGTGAGTGTGCGTGTGTGTGAGTGTGTTTTATTTCTCCGTGGTCTTAAAGACAGGCTTTCTCCCCTCCCTCCCAGTGCCAATAATGTGTGCCCCCAACACATATATGTGCACATATACAAACATACACTATACATATACTATGTGGGAAGCTAAGACATTTGTTTACAAATAATCTGTGCCTAATTCTAGAAAAATGAAACCTGAAATTCAAAGCATGCTATTTTCCTTCCCTCCAGAAGAGAGATTGACACTTGAAAATAAAATGGCAATACTTAAAAAGGGAGAGGGAAAAGAAAGGGGAGGTGGAGTGTTTGCTACTTCAACAGAGAAACTGATCTTAAGTTTGTACTTGAGTCTGCACGTGTATCTTACTTTTAAGATGAAGGCTGAAGGAGACATAATCATTACGTGTTTAAAAATTCAACTAGAAACAACATTTAACACCAATTCATTTTCTTCAGACTCCTGAGTAGTGTTAAGTAGAAGCCTAACAAAACATTTCCAGCCTGAATCTGCCACTACAGAGAAGCATCTCAACACCCTATTGTTGTTTTTTTTCACAGTACATTCATTAAATTATAAAAAAAACCTGAAGACATCTTTGGTTGTTTTCTTTGTGTTGCTAAAACAGAATATGAAACCACCACTGACACAAAGATGTTCTATTGCCTGCTTACCATTTCAGAGTTTTAGGCTCTTTATTCCATTTGGAAAAATTTCAGAATTTTTGCTAGGTAGAAAACCTGCTTATAATAAGAAATTAACAATGGTGGGAGCTAAGTTTGACTTAAAATCTTTTCTACCTTAGTCCTTTGAAATTTTTCCCCATCTAGAATGCTTAGAAATTTTCTTTCCAATCAACAATTTTCTCCAGTAAGGCAATATTTGCCTAACTACACTCCACACCTTAATTCCTGTCGATTTTGGCATCTGTTGTATGATACTTCAAACACATTCCAAAAGAGACAGTATCGGTATCAGCAATAAAAATCACAGCACATGGATTGAGGAATTTCTCCAAGCGTTGAACTTTATGACTAAGAACCGTGCCATTGCAAATATCTGCCCCTTTCTCTATCCTGCAAATTCTTCATTTGACACTCTAAATAGAATCATCCACTTAGAAATCCTTCAGACTGTTTCATCTTTTTGTTCAGAAGATATTCTTCAAATGCCAAGAAGCAGAGAGCCTTCCTTTGCCCATCTCACAGACAGTCTACTAAAGCTGAATGCCTCAACATTACATGGCAAACGAATGAAAAAGCATTACAGTCTGTCGGACCTGTGGGACACAATAGCAGATACTTTGTGACCCGCTAATATGCTGTGATGTGTAATCATTCTCTGTGCTTTCTATGTTGTCAGGAAGCAACATTTAAGGCAAGGGCCCCTAACCTGGGGTCCAAGAACCTATTTTTTTTCATTATTGCTTTTGTGGATTTTTTATTTCTGATTTAATATTCTAAGTTGTCAAATCTATTTGTTTCATTCGTAATCCTTTGTATTTTATTTTATTCTTTTAAAAATCATTAATGAGATGAAGTCCATAGAGTTCATCAGTAATCCACAGAGGGGTCCATGACATACACACAAAAGATTAAGAACTCCCAATTAAAGGTATTTAACTCAAAGCAGAACATAGAAAGAACAAAATCAACCTCATGTATGCAAGTAACATTGTGCTCATAAAACAGGGATGGTCAGGTCAGGATAAATTTAAGGGGCCAACATACTCTTCAAGAAAGAAGAACCAGGTGCACTGACCCTGGCTAAAGAATGCAGTGGCCACCTTTTTTGGTGGTGGTAGTTAGTATTGCTTCTGATGGTAATAGATGCCATGCTATGTAGTAGACCTAATAATAAAATCCACTTCTACCAGGTAAACTCTTTGTCTAGATTTGTATTCCAAATGAACCGAATGTACAACCTCTTTGAGAAAAATAAAGCTTCTGCTTCCTTTCACATTACCTAGACATGCCCAAACTACCAAAGCAGACTAAAACATCCCACTAACTGGGGTCATCTTCAGAGGACAGAAAAGCATGTGGGTGATACAGTGGAAAGAGAACTGGATTAGGAGTCAGGGAGACCTAAATTAAAATCCTGCCTCAGACATTTCCTAGCTGTGTGACCCTGAGAAAGTCACTTAACCTCTCTCAGCTTCAGTTTCTTCATCTGTAAAATGAGAGTAATAGCAGCACCTTTCTCCTAAGGTTATTGTGAGACTAAAATGAGATAATATATGTAAAGCATTTTAAAATCTTAAAGTGCTACATGTAAACCACTTTGAAACCTTAAATTTGTGGATAAATGTTAGCTATTATTGTTGTGATTGCTATTACTTAAAAGAGAACATACATAGGAACCCTAGACCAACCCCCACATTTCTAGAAGAAGAAACTGAAATCCAGAGAGGTTGTCGTTTTTCCATAATCACATGGGTAGAAAATGGCAGAACTGAGATTGGGACCCAGGGATACCAGCCGTATTTCAGTTGTACCATGCAGTCTTTTATTTCTCAAAGTTGTCATGAGAAATGCATTGTAAACCATAAATCACATGAAAATTATACCCTTTCCCTTCCACTATGAAAGCAGACCCCTTTAACAATGGAATGGACTGCCTTAGAGAAAACCTGCTTGTTTACTTTGGGTTAATGTATCAGCAAGGATCTGGACCTATACAGGAGGGTCTGCTGTATAGGTTCTTAGATCTGCTTTTCTAAAAGGAAAGCAACTTTTATGGGGTCAACCATCACTTTAATCAAGAGCAAATATCATTCATCTAGTTAATGGGAAAAAGTCAGCACCCTGAACTTCAGAGAAAATGCAAGCAGAGAGACAAAGATCAACAGACAGGGTTTCCAAGTGTCTGACCATAAGTAAAATGTACATCACAGATCAACAGATAGATCCAACTGTCTGACCATACATACATAGTTACCAGAGAGAGAAGCACCAACATCTGGGCTTTCAAAGCTCTTTAGCAGGTGCCCAGAGTCTCCACCACTTCCAATAAGTAAGCCGCAAAGTAAAATCTCATCTCAGAGTATTTACACACTTTTCAGAGCCAGAACCTTGAGAACCAGTGCCACATTACAAATTAATGGAATGTCTGGGCCTTCCTACAAAATAAATCTCCCCTAATCAGAGTTCCATTAATGAGTGGGAAAGATCTTTAACTCTCATAATTACCATTAGAGCTAGATTGCACAGTAGATAGAGCTCCATTCTTGGAGTCAGGAAGAGCTAGATCCAAATCCACCCTCAGATACTTACTAGCTGTGTGAAACTGGTCAAGTCAAATAACCCTGTTTGCCTCAATTTGCCTCATCTATAAAATAAAGAGGAGGAGGAAATGGTAAACCATTCTAGTATCTTTGCCACAACAACCCCACATGAGGTCATGAAGAGTTGAACATGACTGAAAAAAAAATTCCTTGACTTTCAATAAAACTCTTACATCTTATTCAAAAGAGAAGAAAACAATTTCTAGAACTTTTCATGCAAATGCACATAAGAAATCAAAAATGATGAGCAGGCAGACTTCAGAAAAGTCTTGAAAGATTTATACAAACTGATGCTGAGTGAAGTGAGCAGGAGAACATTGCATGCAGTAACAGCATTGTGCAGTGACTAACTTTGATAGACTTAGCTCTTCTCAGCAATGCAAGGACCTAAAACAACTCCAAAAGACTCATGATGGAAAATCCCATCCACATCCACACAAAGAAATATAGAGTCTGAATGCAGATCAAAGCAGACCATTTGTTCTCTTTTTTGTTTGTTTTGTTTTTTTTGGTTCTTCCCATACGTTTTAATTCTTCTATACAACATGACTAATGTGAAAATATGTTTAATAAGAATGAATATGTAGAGCCTATACCAGATTGCACACTGTCTTTGGGAGGGGAAAGGAGGCAGAGAAAATTTAAAAGTTGTAGAAGTGAATATTGCAAAATAAAAATAAATTAATGTGTAAAAATAAATAAATAAAATAAAGGAATTAGATTTAATAGGATTATATAGTTATTTACTAAATATTCCCTGCTCTCTTTTATCAAGCTTCAAGAATTTTTCTTTATCGAGAATTTTTCTGTTGTACTGTTTTGATAAGGTTAAAAGTATTTTTATTCGATAGCCTGTTTTCTGGGAAGGTAGTTAGATGAGGCAAGCTGCCCTGGAAATGTGGGAAGTTTTCAGTGGCCTCAGGGTATATCTATTATCTTGACTATGAAAGAATTTACCTGCCTTTTCCACCCATGTCTCAAATGTACTTTTTTGTAAAGATGCCTTATCCACAGTTTTTTGCCAGTCTAAAGACCAGAAGATCATTGGGATGGGAGCAGAAATAATAGGAAGAAATGCCCATAACAATCCAGAATTTTCATCCCTTATCTTTTTTATTTGTAGCCCTCCCACCTTGACTCCAGCCCAACTCAGAACAATATTTTATTGTACTAAATAACATTTTAAATGCATTTTAAAATGTAAGTTAAAGTGTAGTTTCAAAAAACCATTAAAAAATCTGTTATAAAAAGGACTGACACCTGTTAGCCATGTGAAGTCAAATCTAGACCTGAACTTGCAGCTTACTTGGGGAAGGGAATGGGGGAAGAGTAAGTGTGTGAAGTGAATAAACCCAAACACAGAGAGGGACTGCCTGTGGATAGAACCTGTGTAACTTGGAATATTTCTCTTTGTTATTCCTTTTTCCTTTTCTTTTCATTTCTTTTCCTTTATATTCATGTATGTATTCATATATATTATATATGATATTTATTTATATATAACATATATAATATTTATTTATTTTACACACTTAAAACCATTATCAAGAAGGGATTTGCTGGTTTCACCAGACTGCCAGTGAGCTTTATGACAAAAAAAGATAAGGAAACACTTACTGAGAGTCTAGAACATTGACATGCAAAACAATTTTATTGAAATGCAATTGTCAAAATATTTTGAATAGTCAATCCAGAGGCTTCAGGTAATAATGATAGCCAGCATTGCTCTAGTGCTTCAAGATTTGCAAAGCATTTTACAAATATCTCATTTTATCCTCACAACAAAAATGGAGGTAAACTCTTATCATTATCTCCATTTTACAGATGAAGAAACTGAGATAAACAGAGATAAACTGATTTGCCCAGGTTCACACAGATAATAGGTGTCTGGCTGGATTTGAACTCAAGTGTTTCTGACATCATATTGACTGCTCTACCCACTGTGCCAACTAGCTGTTAAAATAAAGGACAGGGTACCTGATAATCCTAAATTGTTTCTCTCTCCCTCTCTCTCTCTCTTTCTCTCTGTCTGTCTCTCTCTCTCTCTCTCTGTCTCTCTCTCTCCTTCCCTCCCTTTCTTTCTCTTATATATTTATACATTTGCATGTATTTCCATGTTTCAGCCCTGCAGAATTTAAGCTCTAAGGGCAGGGATTAGGAACTGGATGCTCAGGCACACCCTGGGGGAGATTTCCATTCCATCTTGCCTTTCATTTTTCTCTCAAAGTTAAAAGATACTTCTTCTAGTTCTCAGTGGGGGATATTCCCCTAGATTATACCAGCATAGGCTCTATTCTCTCTTATGGACAGGAACTATTTTTTTTTCATTTTATCTGCATGATCCACCTACTATATCTAAAAAATGCTTTGGAGGATGGAATAGCTACCATCTGAGTGTAGAAAACTTGGATTCAATACCTGCCTCCTACACATACTAGTTTGTGAACCTAGTCATAAAAGGACTCTCCATTTCCCTGGGGAACTCTGTAAGAGTAATATGGAATTCCAAATTGATGAAATCCTAGGTCTGAACCACTATCTTTCTCTATAAAAAAAAAAAAAGGAAAAGAAAGAAATCCCTAACCATGGATTATTTGATTCAAGCACTTCACATAATTATAATCTTGTCTGGGAGTTGTGGGAATGGGAAGAATTTGTCTTCTTTAACCTCTTTAATTGATTAAAAATGGTGGGGGTGGGAGATGGTCCATAGGAGAAGAGCTTGAATAATCTGATAAAATTACTTTTTAATGCAGGAGTATTTAACTTGGGGTCTGTGAACTTTTTGTTTTTATTAGTTTTTTTAATAACAATTTAAATGTAATTGGTTTCTTTGTAATCTTAGTGTTCTCTATATGCACTTAAAAATATCATTATGAGAAGTGGTGCATAGGCTACCAAAGAATGCCAAAAGACATTTAAAAAGGTTAAGATCTTCAGTGTTTGCCCATTTTAAATAAAGGATATTTAAAGCAATCATTTATTAAGTTACTGGGGCAATGAATAAAAAGATAAGACAATCCCAGCTCTTCATCTGTTTCCTTTTGGGAAAAACATAGTTGTAAGTATTCAGATTAATTTCTTCAAGCAACATACAAAATATTGGATGGAGCACATTTATCTAATAACTGGTGGAATCAGGAAGGAAGTGACATTTAAGATATGGCTTGATGAAAATAGAGGTTCCAAGAAGTAGAAGTGAACATGAAGAACATGAAATGTTATAAATTCATTGGTTGTTATTGTCATGTGCCCTCCATTCTCAAAGTAGACAATGACATCAGGATGTTTGTCAGTTGGTAAATGGCTCCTATTTTTATAAATTTGACTCACTTCTCCATATATTTAAGAGATGCGACTTTTATCAGAGAAACTTGCTTCAATTTTTTTCACAGTTATGATTGCTAACTGTATTTCCCTCCATCCTTTTCTTTGCCTCCTTCTATGAGCACCCCACCTACCTTTCTCTTATCTTCTTTCCTTTCTACTTTTCTGTAGGGTAAGATATATTTCTGTACTCAATTGAATACGTATGTTATTCTCTATTTGAGCCAATTCTGATGAGAAGAAAGTTCACTCGTTCCTCCTCACTCCCCCTCTTTCCCTCCACTGTAATAGCTCTTTCTTGTGAGATAATTTACCCAATTCTGCCTCTCTTTTCCCTTTCTCTCAGTGCATTCCTCTTTCTCACCCCTTAATTTCATTTTTAAAGATTTCATTCCATCATATTCAACTCACACCTGTGCTGCCTGTCTATATGTACTCATTCCAACTGCTCTAATAATGAGAAAGTTCTTAAGAGTTACAAATATCATCTTGCCATGAAGGAATGTAAATAGTTTAACCTTACTAAGTCCCTTATGATTTCTTTTTCCTGTTTACCTTTTTATGCTTCTTTTGAGTCTTGTATTTGGGAGTCAGATTTTCTATTCAGCTCTGGTCTTTTCATCAGGAATGCTTGAAAGTCCTCTATTTCATTGAATATCCAACTCTCCTCCCCCCCCCCCAAAAAAAAAGATTATATTCAGTTGTTCTGAATAGGTGATTCTTGATTGTAACACTACATTCTTTGTCCTCCAGAATATCATATTCCATATCATTTTAACATAGAAGTTGCTTTATGTTGTGTTATCCTGACTGTGAGTTCATGATACCTGCATTTTCTGACTGCTTACAATGTTCTTTCCTTGACCTGAGAACTCTGGAATTTGGATATGATATTCCTGAGAAATTTCATTTTGGGGATCTCTTTCAGGAGGTAATTGATGGATTCTTTCAATTTCCATTTTACCCTCCGATTCTAGAATATCAGAGCAGTTTCCCATAATGACTTCTTGAAAGATGATGTTGTGAATCTTTTTTTAATTATGGCTTTCAGGAAGTCTAATGGTTTTTAAATTATCTCTCTTGGATGTTTTCCAGGTCAGTTGTTTTTATAATAAGATATTTCACATTGTCTTCTATTTTTTTCATTCCTTTGGTTTTGTTTTGTTGTTTCTTGATGTTTCATAAAGTCATTAGTTTCTACTTGTTCAATTCTAATTTTTAAGAAATTGTTTTCTTCAGTGAGCTTTTGTACCTCCTTTTCCATTTTACCAATTCTATTTTCAAATGAAGAATTTTTGTGCCACTTTTTCCATTTAAGCAGTTCTGCTTTTCAAGACATTCTCCCCATTGGATTTTTGTACCTCTTTAACCATTTGGCCTAGTTTGTTCTTTCAGGTGTTATTTTCTTCAGTATTTTTGTACCTCCTTTACCAATCATTTTCCATGACTTTCTTGCATCAGTCTCATTTCTCTTACCACGTTTTCCTCTATATCTCATGCTTGATTTTTAAAATCCTTTTTGAGCTCTTCCATGACCTGAGATCAATTCACATTTTTCTCGAAGGCTTTGAATGTAGGAATTTTTACTTTGCTGTCTTCTTTTGAGTGTGTTTTCATCTTCTTTGTCACCATAGTAATTTTCTATGGTCACAATTTTTTGTCATTGTTTGCACATTTTATCAGCCTATTTCTTGACTTTTAATTCTTTGATAAAGGGGGCCTCTGCTTCCAGGGTTGAGGGCACATTGTTCCAAGTTTAAGAGGTTTTGTGCAGCTGTTTTCAGAGATACTTCTAGGAACCTGTGAGTTTTCAGTTTTTCCAAAGGGGTGTGATCTGAGAGAGGTGGGTTCACTACTTTCTTGTCCTGTGCTGTTGTTCATGAATTATCACAAGCACTCTTTTCTGCCCTGGAACTGTGATGAGGGTCCCTGATCCACTGTGGCCATAAGCTCTGCTGTGCTAGTGCTCCTCCTCACCCTGCAACTGCTACTCAGAACTGTGACCTGGATCTGAGTATGGTCAAAGCAACAGGGTCCAAAGTCAATGCTGTAATCTCCTTCTGACCAATAGTTTGACTCCCTTACCATCTGTGGGCTGAGAGCTCTAGAAAAAGCCACTGCAGATACTGATTCATTGACTCCCAAGGCCTGTTCCTAGTTTGAAGGAGCCTCTTGTCTGTGCTGGTATGTTCTGCGCTGGACTGCATATCATTCTTATCCTGGTGAGACAGACCTTTTCTGCCAAATTTTTAAGTTGTCTTGGGCTAGAGAATTGTTTCACCCTGTCTTTTTGTAAGTTGTGCTGCTTTGGGATTTGTTTTAGGGAATTATTTAAAGGTCTTTGGAGGGGTTTGGGGGAGAGCTCGGGTGAGTCCTTTCCTTCTCTCTGCCTTCTTAGCTTCACCCTCATATGACAAGTACTCTAAGACAAATTATATGGGACAAAACTTCACATCATGTGCTAATTAGCTACGAAATCAAATCCCGTCCATAGAAGTGAAAGAATAAAAATCAATCCTCCCAGGATCTAGAATATACAAAATAGCTGGCCTATGTTCAGATTGATAATTTTGTCTTTTGATTATGAATAGTAAAGCATATCGTTTACCTCCAACACCGAGATATGAAAAAAAAAAAACATTCACAGAGAAATCACTGCCTAATTTGCCTCTCCTTTTTATTTTCTAAGTAAGGAGATGAATATCAAATATCCCTATCCCAGATTATTAGGATTAGCCAAACAAAATGTCACTTGGTGCAGATGAAGTATGTATAGTCCCTGAAAAGCTGATCAACATTATGTGAGCAATATTTAGCGTTCTATAGTAGCTGTTGGAATTTATGTATAAGTGGAAAGAATTTAAAGAGGTAACTTGAAGCTCAAATCAAAATCACATTCAGTGTATTAAATTCTTTGAACTAAACAAAAAACTTTTTTCAAGTAAAAATGAACAATTTTTGTTTAATTTTTTTTTAATGAGACCTAGTCCTAGCAATTTAGTTTCAGATGTTTCTTATTTCTGGAAGAAAAAATGTCATCTTTTAATGCTGGTAATTATACAATATTTATCAGGTGTCTCATTTTCTTTGCATACTTTCCATATGGAATTTTTGTGCATTTGTCATGTTTACAATATCCATTTGACTCATAAAAATAATTTTAATAAGTTTTCTATCTGTTGATTTTCTTGGAGGTGATTTCTCATACTTATGCATGGTGAGGTTAGAACTGTTGATTAGCTTTAGTAAAGATGGCATTTTGAGAACAATAACTTGACTTGGAGGGTGTGTGAGAAAAAGAACTCTTGCCATAGCAGCTCAATTACTTGAAGGGTACAGGAAAAAAATATCAAAACAGACAGAAAAATTGGTATTTTTCTCCACTGGAAAAACATAACCTTTTCTCTCCTTGCTTTGATAATAGGAGCACACTGGTGTTAACCTTTTCCTGACACTCCTCTGAATTTACTGTTCTGAAGAGAGCTAACGAGATTTGCATAATTTCAGAAACCACAAAACAATAACATCTCTTTTATCTTTGGGTACAAAGCTAGCATTTGCCTTAGGCTTAACCATTGAGAAAAGAGTTGGGCTTTTTTTCATTTTAACTAAGATGCATAATCTTAATTTAAAATGTATGAAATTTGCCCACATGGGCGACTGGATCAGTTTCTGCTATCTGTATCACCAGGACCAAAACTCGGTACTTTTCTCCAACACAAAGAGATGAAGTGTGAATGCCATGTCAGTATAAACAAATCTAAGCAAAGTGAGAATATACCTCAAAAAGAAGCTTCCCATAAAGCCAAGCAGATCTTAGCACAGGATAGAAAGTGCCTGCATTCTAATTCTGGCATTTTGTGTAATAAATGGCACCAAAGAAGTAATGAAACAGCTGGAAACACCTGCCATTTTCCCTACTGATATGTAACCGTATTTCAAAGACATTACTTTTTATGAAAACTTGACACTTTCACTCAAGTTTAGGCACATTTGAACCTAAGAGAAGAAACCAGTTATAGCACAGTTAAAGTCTGTCTTGAGACCTATGGCACTTATCTGAGTATTTCAAATAATAGAGCATCTCTAAATCAAGGGTTCTTACCCTGAGTTGCATAAATTTGTTTAAAATATAGATATATCACAGATAAATAGCTGGATGAATAGATGATAAAAATCATATTTCAATATAATTGATTTCCTTTGTAATCCTATATATTTTTATTTTGTGCATTATAAAACATTTACAGAAGTCCCTAGGTTTTGCCAGCCAGCCAAAGGAGGTCCATAACACAAAAAAGGTTAAGAAACCCTGCTCTAAATCATGTCAAAGGCACACAAAATATCATTGTTAACATAAAGGAAATTTAATTCAAAAGGTATAGTAAAATTATTTCATGAGAATGAACATCAACCAAGAAAATTGGTTTTGTATATTTTGTATATTTTAATAGCACATAGGAAGTTTAATCCAAGGGGACCAACCAGAAAGTCATAGTAGTAATAAGGTAATGAGGTTTTAGACAAAAATGGTAGCTGAATATGTGAATAGAAATGATCTAATTTGAGAGATGTCATGGAGGTAGAAATGGCATGATTTGACAGTTAGTTGAATATGTAAGTTGAGGTAGAGTGAAGGATCTAGGTACAGGGATGGAAACTTGCAGTCTCTAGGTGACATATGGCCCTGTAAGCCCTCAAATGTGGTCCTTTGACTGAATCCAAACTTTACAGAACAGATCCCCTTAAGAAAAAGATTGTTATGTAAATCTTGGACTCAGTCAAAGGGCTGCACCCAAGGACTAGAAGGCCATATGTGACCTCAAGAAAGTCAAGGATATGAAATTGGGAGTTTAATAGCATGACTATAGTGAAAATATACTCAATAGGAAAGTATATGTAGAATCTATACAGAATTGTATGCAGTCGTGGGGAGGGACGGGGGTAGCAGGGGGTAGGTGTGGGGGGGATAAAATCTCAATTGTATGGCAGTGATTGTTAAACATTAAAAAATTAAAAAAAAAAAGAAATTGGCAGTTTAGAGGAATGATGGTACCTTTCTCAGGAATAGGAACAGTTAGAATGGCTAAGGACCAGAGATAATGAGTTTCATTTTGGACATGAACTATCTCCAGAACACCAAATTTGAAGTAACAATAAGCACCTAGTGATGTGGGACTATGGCTCAGAGGAGAGTCTGGGGCATATGTGTGTATGTTTATACACACACTCGCATATTTACATACACCTATGTGTTTGTACATATAAACATACGTACATATACACACTCAAGAAAGAGACCGACACAGGCAGGAAGAGAACGAAGAACAAGCAGCATCTTTAATACCCAGAGAGAAAGGAGTACTCAGAATGAGAAAGTGACCAGTAGTATAGAACTCAGCAGTTACAGAAGGTTGAGCACTGAAAAAGGCACATCAAATTTGTTCATTAAGAGATGGTTGTGAATGATGAGAGTTGAATGATGAACCGTGTGGAGTTAGAATAGAGGGAATGAGGGCCATTGGTGTAGACAGCTTTTCCTGGGAGTTTGGCAAGAAAGGGAAGGGAAATAAGGGATGATAGGTTTTATAGGTAGATTTAACAGAATTCAGAAAATATGTCAGAGAAGCAAAAGTTGTAAAGTATATATGTAATTTATTTACATTAACAAAATAAAATTCTTTAAAAAAGTGTATACTTTTCTTTCACTCAGTATCTCCACAATGAGGGTTGGCATTTATGGCTACTCCCCAGAGTTATCCAGTGACTTGCTCTTGAACTTACAGGCATTTTACCTGGCCTAAATTTGGCAAAATATACTCCATGGAATATTTTGGGGATGCTTTATCCTCTTTTTCCAAAGAGATGATAAACCGCTTGACAACAACTTGTCAAGATGATAAACAAGCTTGACAACCGCTTGATCAATACATGCTCATTAACAATGGTACCTCAATTCAATCACAAAGTACTTGGTGGAACTATAAAATCCTAGATTAAATATAGACATATTCTTTATCTAACATGTATTTACATATACATGCATATATGTATATCACGTATGTATACATATATGTGTGTGTATATATATATATGTATATATATACATATATATAGACCTATAGACTTCTCTTGGCAAAATTCAGCATTCAATAATTTCTACAATTTGGTCTTACCTAGGAAGAATTACAACTAACTGGGCAAACAAGAAAATCTTTCTGCTGATTCTTAGTATTTTCACTAGCTGGCCCCCATTCCTAGAGTATTCTCCCTCTTAGTCTCCTTTTCCTGGCTTCCCTGGGTTCCTTTAACTCTGAGATAAAATCCCATTTTCTACACGAAGCCTTATTCAATACCCCTAGCTTTAGTGCCTTCTCATTGTGGATTGCTTCCAGTGGATTCTGTATAAAGCTTGTTTGTACGTAGTTGTTTGCGTGTTTTCTCCCCCATTAGACTGTGAGCTCCTTGGAAATAGGGACTCTTTTGTCTTTCTTTGCATCCCCAGGGCTTAGCACAGTGACTGACATAGAGTAGGAATTTAATATATATTTAGTGATTGACAAATAAGGGGAAAAACAAAGCAAAACTATTGTCAGCTCCATTGTTTAAAACTGTTTAGATGTGTGTGTGTATGTGTGTGTGTGTGTGTGTGTGCGTGTTCCAACTGTGGTAACAGGTAGTAAAGGCGTGAAAAAAAATGCAAACTGAACCTGAACCTTTAAAGATTTGATTGCTAATTGATACCAGATTTTAAAATTACAGCAAACCCTTATAAACCCCTTTAAAATTACAGCAAACCCTTATAAACTGGATTGTTTAATTAGAACATGTGCATGTGCATGGTATGCAACATTTCACAGGGTTAAAGCTGAAGGTCCAGTCAAATAAGTGATAAGGAGTTGAATTTTAAACCCTATAAAATTAGGCCAGTCAACCATATAAAAGCAAGATTAACAAGCAGCAGATGACATTTCATCTGACTTCATTAAATTTTGCAGCACAAAAACATTATGGGAGGTGCAAATCATATATTTGTTACAGTGTGATGAACTGACTTGGCAACCTTTCCTGTAACTATTCTGAGCATACTACACTTATATGTCAGTCCTTCAAGGATCCATGGTTTCGTTAATTTAGTTGTTACCTCTGCTGGTGCGGACTCCATGCATACAGTAGAACCTTCCATGAGTTGCTTTGCCCTCCCCATTCTCTGCCCCACAAGATAGACAAGAAACATATGAGAGATAGATAGATAGATAGATAGATAGATAGATAGATAGATAGATAGATAGATAGATAGATGGAAAACAAAAACAAAACCTTTATCAATAGGCATCCCTTTGGTAATAATGTTCTCTAAACTTAGCCATATTGAACTTTGACACAATCCTTCACTAGGTTTACCTCATGTCTACTGAGGTAAGGACTTGCCAGAGATGTTGGGGTTTTTTAAACATATCTTTTGAAAACCTATATTCTACTTCCTATCATGATGAGACACCAAAATTTCTACCTGTCATAGTTTGTTCTTTAGCCTATGCAGCAATAAGCTTTCTGGTTTCAGTTTTTCATTTGCCACTCTGTTGTATGGTATAACAGCTAAAGAGCTGATCTCAGAATCAGGACAGCCTGGATTCAAGTCCTGCTTCTGACATGGAGTGCCTATGGGCAAGTCATACTAAGCAAATCATATAATTTCTGAAAGTTCCATGTACCTTTCTTAGACTAGAAATTGTAGAACAGTTGTAATCAGTATTGAAGGTTTTTGTTGTTTCATCATTTGCCATCATATCCGACTCTCCATTACCCCAGATTTTCAGAGCAGAGATACTGGAGTGGTTTGCCATTTCCTTCTCCCTCTCCTTGCTGCTGTTCAACTCTTTGTGATCCCATGGACCATAGCAAACCAGGTCCTGCTATCCTCCACTATATCTCAAAGTTTTCAAGACACTGTCTATCCATCTTATCCTCTGCCATCCCCTTTTCCTTTTGTCTTCAGTCTTTCCCACCATTAGGGCCTTTTCCCATGAGTCCTATTGTCTCGTTATGTGGCCAAAAGTACTCAAGCTTCAGCTTCAGTATTTGACCTTCCAGTGAATAAACTCAATTAATTTCTTTAAGTATTGACTGATTTGATCTCCTTACTGTCCCAGAGATTTTCGGAAGTCTTCTCTAGCACCACAATTAGAAAGTATCAATTCTGCAGTTCTCAACTTCCTTATCGTCCAACTCAGCCATATATTGCAACTGTAAAAACCATAATCTTTGACCATCGAGACCTTTGTCTATATAGACCTTTGTGGGCAAGGTGATGTCTTTGCTTTTTAGGATGATGTTCATTTTACCATAACTTTCTTTCCAAGGAACAAGCATCTTTTAATTTCATGTCTGCAGTGATCTCTGAGCCCAAGAATACAAAATCTGATACTGCTTCCATTTCTTCTCCCTCTCTTTGCCAGGAAGTGATGAGATCAGTTGCCAAGAGGTGCGTCCATAGCTAGTATATGTCTGAGACCATATTTGAACTCAGGTAGATGAGTCTTCCTGACTCCAAGCTTAGAACTCTATCCACTGCACCACCTACTTCACTGCAATATGTCGGTGCTGATGACAATAATGATAACCAGTATGTAGATAGCGCTTTAATATTTGTAGAGCCCTTCCACAAAAATTATCTCAGTTGGGCCTTATAACCACCTTGAGAGACAGGGACTGTTTTTATCCCCTACCAGTGAGAAAACTGAAGCAAATGGAGATTAATTAACTTACCCATGGTCATACAATTGAGATTTTCCTGACTCCAAAAGCATTTCTTTATGTACTAGATCACTTAGCAGCCTCACCAATAAAAAATTCAACTTTTAAAGCAAATGTGAATTTATTACATCTTGAGACAATTTTTTGTAGGATGACATCTCTAATTACATAATGGAAGTAAGTAGGAAAATTTGGTTCCATATATAAAGAACTAGCTTAAAGCTACTTTTATAGAAATCCTTGCTTCCATATATTGAGGGTAACCTGCATGTCATCATCAAATCACATGGTAGAACTGTTGATTCACCCCCCCCATTGTACATATCCTTTAGAATTAATGACAAAATAATATTAACAACAATAATAATAATAACTTGAACTTTTCACCCATTTTCACTAGACAAATTTGGAGATCCTGATAGCATCTGTAAAATATAGAGAATATTGATTACCATGTAATGGTCCTTCCTAAATTCTGTGTTCTAAATAGATTGACAAACAATATTTTCTCTCCTGAGCATTTGTGGGAATCATATAGTATGTTCTAGGTCTTTTTTAAGAAGTATCCATGAGACAGAGGTTAAGATTATTAATTTAAAAAAAAACTCTATGTTGTTATGAAGATGGTGACCTAGAACAAATGAGAAGAGTAGTGTGTGTTAATATTGTATTTTCAAAAAAAAAAATATTTGGTGAGCTAGAATTGTTTAAATCTCTCTTAGAATGTTGCCTATAAAACTGATTATGTTTTCCCAAGTTATTCCATCTGTAAGCGATGTGCATGAAATATGTTTTGTTAAAATAAAGGAAATTGAATTCAAAGTGCACACTAAAAATTATCTTATCAGCATGAACATCAGCCTAGAAAATTGGATGCAGTCACATCCCATATTTCACATTTCAACATTTCCCAATATTGTGGAGTGTGTGTTCTGTTTGTGAATCCATCTGCCAGTATGGAAGTTGATATGATTTTAAACCTTACCATGTAATCTAGAAGGCTTGAAGGGGAGTGGAGGGAGAGTGGATAAGAAGGTAAGATTCTGCGATTTTCCTGTTATCGCTATATTATCTTCAGGTCCAAAAGTAGAACTATGAGGTATAATTATTTGAAAAACACAAAGATAGCAAAGGCATTACGGACCATATTCAGACAAGTTCCAGATTAAAAGCAAACAAGCAAACCACCTTTCCACTTGAGAAAGTTCATACTTCCCTGAAAATTATCTAGATGCTTATGCCTCAAGACAGGCTCCTTTACCACTCAGAGCAGGAAGGCCCAAGAGAGCTTTGGAATCCTTTGAAAATTTAGTTTTCTGCTTAGAAACACCTTAACAATCATTGACTTTAGACAGTCTCCCCTCTCTGACTTCCATAGTGTAAATTTTGACCTGCTACTCTTACTTATCTGCTTAGACTTTTACTCTCAGCTCTGCCATTATTTTAAAGTCTATTGTAAATTCCTGTCTTTCCCAGAATAACTTTCTCTCTCTCTTACACCTTACCTAGCTGCTTCATGCTTGTCTCTAATAACCTGTTATCTTCCAAAGCCACTTAAACCACCTCAGCTGCAAAGGTCTAGCCTCTCAGTAAAGAGTCTCCGTTTTTAACTTCCCACTAGTGGTGATAACATAGACTATTCCTTTTCTGATTTCCATTAGTTTCAAACAATATCACCAGGAAGACTAGAGCAGATAGAACTCAGAAGGAAAAACAGGTGGGATGATGCAGACACCTAATCTCTTCACTACATCTCACAGTGTAGCTGGATTTCAGCTAGGCCTTGCTGGACAAGATGAAAAGTTAGAGGGATTTTTTTAGTCTTTGTTTGAAGTTTAGTATGAGTTATCAGAAAGTGACTAGATTAACAGTAATTGCACTCAATTCCTTTCCACAGTACATTAACCCTCAAAAAAGGAAGAACTTTTTTTTCTAATATTTTATGGCAGATCAACAACGGGATATGTTTGGCGGGAACCCAAAATGAGAGTTATTTGGAAACATTTATTATCTTATTTTTGATTCTCAGAAGGATAAAAGATGGGGTAAATGATTCTGCACACTTTCCACTCTCTTTTGCTCCATTATCAAGCATACCTCATCCCCTAAATGTGACCCTACAGCCAACACTCTGTTTTAGACTCTTCTCTGACTATACTCTCTCTTTTACTGATTTCATCCACTCCTATCCATTCAAATGATATCTGCATACAAATGACTCCCATGCCTATACAGGGTAGCCCCAAAATCTTAGTGTACTTTGAAGCTTTAATAGCTTAAATTTTTAAACTTGAGTGACTAGATATAAACTCAATATAAACAAGGAAGTTCAGAAAAGAGAACAGTATGGGGTGGGGAGATGGAAAAATGAGTTTTGTTTTGGACATAGGTGTAAGCTGTTCAAGCTTATAATTCCATTAAGACATTCAGGACATCTTTTATATTTAGCCCTGTTTAATGTTTAATCTTTTTTTCCTAAGCTCCAGTCCCATGTCACTGCTGCCTATTCAGCATTTCCCATTGGATGTCCCATGGCACTGAAGTCAACATGCTCAAAATATGACTTGTTATCTTTCCCCAAAACTGTTCTCTCTTTTGAAATTTTATGTTTATGTTGAGTTTATTTCTAGTCTCTCAAATTCAAAACCTCAATGTCATCCTTGCCTCTTCCTTCTCCCATTCTCTTCATATCTAATCAGTTCTCAAATCCTGTTGATTCCATCTCAACACTGTCCCTCAAATGCATTCGCTTGTCTCCAGTCACATGACCACCACCCTAGATGAACCCATCACAAACTCTTTCCATTGCATTCACTTCCTAATTGGTCTCTCTACTTCAAGTATCTCATCTCTACAATTCACAGTTGCCAAAGTAATATTCTTTGAATCCATATCTAAATGTATCACTCCTTCACTCAAGACAACTCTAAAACATTTCCAAAGGGCTCATGATGCTGTCCACATCCAGAGAAAGAACTATGGAGTTGGGAGTCAGAATGAAGCAGACTATTTTATCCTTAGTTATGTTTTGTTTTGTTTTTTTCATGGTTACACCTCTTAGTTTTAATTCTTCTATGCAATATGATTATTGTGAAATTGTGTTTAATAGGAATGTATGTGTAGAGACCATATAGGATTTCATGCTGTCTTGGAGGGAGAGGGGGAAAGGAAGAAAGGAAGAGGGGACAATTTGGAATTTATTGAAGTGATTGTTGAAAACCAAAAATAAATTAATAAATTTGGAGGAAAAAGAGAGACAAATGGAGAAAGATACACAAAAAAAGACAACTTACGTCTCTATTGCTTCTTGGATAAAAGGAACTCCTCTTTTTGTTACTTCGAGCCATTTTTAATTTGCCTCCAACATACTTTCCCAAACTTATTAGGCATCACTCCCCTTCCCACATTGTGCAGACCAGTTGAACTGACCTTCTTGGATGACATATTCCATTTCCTCAATCTATACAGTACCTTTGAGTAGGTAACACTATATGCCCAGAATCCATTCTGTCTTCATCTCTACCTGCTATCATAAATGCTATTGCCTACATAAATCCTTTCCTCTTTTTCTGTCCTCCAGTTGCTTTCCTTCCATTTGGATTCTTATACTATTGATGTACTTCCATATATACATGTTGTCCAACATGAAAAATGCAAGGTCCTTGAGTATCAAGTTCATTTTTTTTCTTTGTATCCAGCAAGTGCCTGGAGGATAGTAGGCACTTTTTAAATATTTGCTCTGTTTATTGTTAGCACTAATTTGCCTGCTCCAATCATTCCTTCCCCCATCCACTGGTAAACACTACTCCTCCTTTCCCTGCTTTTCTTTTTCCTGTTGCTATCTCCTTTTGTTCTCCCTCCCATTTTGCTTTCCCTTCTTTCTCCCTTCTACCTTTTCACTCATCTCAGAGACTTTGTGACTTTGGCCTCTTTGGTACTCTTTCACTTTATGCAAAGGAGAAGTATTTTTTTCATTGTATTTGGGGGGATAGGTCTACTTTTGAACATTAATTGTTTTGTGGATCCCTTGCATAAACTTTATTTTTCAGAATATCATAATGTTCTTCATTACCAATATGAAATTAAAATTGAAAATCTATAGTCATATCAATCATTGAGTCTTGTATCACATGGATGTATGTGTAAGAGACTTCTTATCTGTAGAGAACCATCAAGGTTACATTTTCTTCTTTGTCATCTACTTTAAAAAAACTTCAGTGAGCAAAAAATATGGCCAAAATTCCAAGCAGTTTCTAGTGCAATGAATGTGAAATCCAGAAATGAGGAAGTTTTTCGAGATACCTTATAAAAATTATTCATAAAATTATCTACATCTGCAAATTCAAGTCTTGTTCATGTTGTATTTTTCCATAAAATATACCAACTTCTTATAAATTTGACATTTTTCTTGATGATTACAAAATATTTGCACTTAAATGAGATAAAGACTAAGAATATAGAAGTATACACAAAAATAAATGAGCTAGGTAAACATGGACTTCTCCCCAGTGGAAACCATATCAATCTTTCAGGTACAGATGCAACTCTTTACTTCTATTCTGACGATCCTTAACCTTGCACTTAAAATTCTCTCCCCTTCCCTGAGTATTTGTCTCATATCTCTATAGTTTTACAGTACTTTCACTTGAATTTCTGTCATTGCAATTCAACATATCAAAGCCCAAACACATCATTTTATTTAGCACTCTAGCTTCTTTTTTCAACCTCCTGATTTCTTTCAAGAGAATATATAGCTTTTCTATCAGGATCTCAGCCCTCTAGGCCATCAGATCTTCTTCCTTTGTAAGATTTCTTCATCTGTCCCTTATTTCCATTTAAACTATCCTAGATTAGTCTCTCATTTCCTAAAATTTACATTGCTGTAGCTGTCTCCTAGTGGATGCCTTTTCTAGTTTTTTTCATCTTGCTATCCCTAACAGATTAACCTTTCTAAAAAAACACTACTTTATTCATTTTGTCACCTTCAGAACCTTAGATGTCTCCCTATTGCGTATCAGATGAAACCTAACAGTTTTAAGTTGCCATTAGCATCCCACTGTTCCAAGTTTGTCTTATCAAACTTGATCTTGAACAGACTTTTCCACACAGACTAAGATTTCTTGTCAAATTTGTAAGACTTGTTTATGTCCTTCCATGCTGCTGTACTCACCATATGATATGTTTGTTCATTCCTTCAGCAAACATTTGTTAGGCATGTACTGTACACAACAAATGGCTAAATGAATGAACAATAATTTATTATGTACTTTCTATATCCTTTGTACTGTACTAAGCTCTCAAGACATAGATACAAAGTAGAAGCAATACCTCCCCTCAAGGATCTTACATTCCAAGAGGAAAGATAACACAGAGGAGTTGTCACCAAGGAAGGGAGCTTTGTTCTGGAAAGTCATAGAGCTGATAAGTAGACAACATAGGCAATCGATTGACACATACTTTCCACAATCATTGAAAATGTTGATACAGTTACTGTTCCCAGAACAAGAGGTAGGGACTGGGAGTAAGCAGTGGAAATGTGTGAAGCAGCGGACCAGAACTACCACCTGTAAGGACAACACAACCCCAGATGAAGCAAATGAAAAGGTGACATGATTAAAGTTGGCAATGAAGCATGGTTGAGTAATTAAGGCTGACTTGATTTGGTGAGCTCTCCCCAGGGAGGATAACAAGGCACCATATTTTTCGATTACATACCTTTGTGTTCGCTTATGCTACTATCCTATCTAGAAGACCTTTCTGCTTTTCTCTGCCTGTTCAAAAACTACTCACTTCTCCAAGTTTACCTGAGTACTTACTCATCAGTTGCATAATACTCTTATCAGATAAACCCTTATAATTATGATCTTTCAATTCCTCTGCATCACTTCATCCCTTGGGTGCACTCTCTGTACAATATGTTTATGCTTTTCTATGGTAGTGGACATCGTAACTATTCCTTCTTACTGTACATGATTCTTGTTCATGTCTTTCCATAAAGCCTTCATTTAAAAGAAAATCTCCTTTCAGTCAGGCCTGGTTTATTGTTGTTTCGTTTGTCTTTGTATAGCCAGCGTAAATGTGCACATGGTAGGCACTTAACCAGCGTCGGGTGACATGAATTCGTATTTGCAACTGCAGTTCTACTCAAAAAAGATTAATAGGAATAACTAAACAAGTCTAAACTTTGTATTAATCATAATTAATGAATTGGATGGAGGCTGTCATCTCCTTTTCCCCTATAATTCTGATGTCTTGCCCATGCCTGGAGACATTTGCTGTATCTGAGTACCAACTTATTCCATGAGATTTTTCACTTGGTTTAGCTTTTGCCTCAACCAAGTTTTATATAAGGTCTACCTTAATACCTGTGGACAGACAGAGAAGAAACACGATGTTAGAATTCTTGACTAACAAGTGATACTGCCAAATGATAAAATATTAATTCTATTACTTTGTGTGCAGATATGAGAGAACTGGAAGCAATTACCCTGACTCTAATTGCTTCATAGATGAATACAATTATGATGTTACACTCATTCTGTCTGTGTTCTCTGTATAAAATAACATCCACATAAGATAGTCAGAAATTTCATTTAAAAGTAAACCTTACCAATGTGAAATATATTAAGGCAATAAAGCAAGAGATTAAACTTTCATAAACAGCAAGAGCTCATTGTTTTGTAAATGAGTGTATAATAATATCTTTGTAGCTCAAATGAAACTATAAAACTGACTGGGGGCCTCACTCTTTCTGCAAACTTTTGATTTATCTTTTTAATCTGTTGTTAGCATTGTAGAACAATTGAACATTGAAAATGGGCTCTAGTCTTCTTGCCACACTGCTCTCCTCCCATTGCACCCCTGTCATTTCTTTTATAATGACAAGCCATTTAGAGGAGAAAGAAACAATTATAATGTAAGTAGCTCCTGCTGTTACAGGTGTTTTGTACTAATGAATAAAAATGACTGGGATTATAGGAAAGTGAGACTTACCAAGAGACCTCCTTTGGGTTTCGAAGATCTCACAAATTTCAGATGTCAGTCAAGTTATTTTACTAGGTTTCCAAGCAAATTTGATGTCACTTTCATATAGTGTGTTTCTAAGAGTAGTTTTTTTTGGTGGGTTTTTTGACAGGTCTTAAGCAGAGAATGTTAGAACTGAAATTGATCTTAGATTCCATCATCCCCCTCTTATTTTATTGGTGAGAAAACTGATCTTCAGAGAGAGAGAACTGATTCGTCTGCAGATATATAAGTAGGTAGAGATGCAGGCAAGGGTGGCTGCAAGCAGCTTGTACACGTTTGCAAGAACAGTTTGTTAAATTTTCACAGTGAGTTTTTATACCTTGGAAATTTTAATTGTTATGAATTGGGGCTTGATTTATTGTTTTGCTGATTTTCTGAAATTAAGAAAGTAACGGAGAAAATATTAATAATAAAAATTAAATGTAAAAGAGTGTGTATACATTTAGGTTTGTTTTTTTCCCAGAGAACCAGTTGTTAAACATTTACTAGCCCAATTCTGGACTCAGATCAAGTTAAATCAAGTCAACAGACATTCATTAGGTGCCTTCTGTAAGCTAGCTATGCTCTGAGCTAACCACTGGAAATATTAAAAGGATAAATCAGTCTCTACTTTCAAGGAGCTTGCAGTCTCATGGTAAGGGATGTATATGACCAATGGGCAAGGGAGAGACAACATTGAAAGGTACAAACAAGATGTAGAACTGATAATAAGACAAATAGTAATGAAAGGAGTAGTAGTAGTAGCAGTGGTAACAGTAATAGTAGTAGTAGCAGTAGTACTACCAGACTCTTCCTGGATCGCTACCTTATCATAGTGGAAGGGCCTGTGTAGCTCAGGAGAACTAATGAACCCATGCAGGGTTACCCAAGATGAACAAGTCACAGATGAAAATTCTATAAAAACAGTGATCCACTGGAGAAGGAAATGGCCAGCCACTCCAGTATCTTTGTTAAGAAAATCCCAGGGACAATCAACAAAAATTATCTTGGACAGACTTTAGGAGATAATGGAGGACACAGTGGCCTGGAGTGGTATGAATCAAGAGTTACAGAGTCGGACACAATTGAACAACAAGTAGTACTAGCAGTAGTAGTAGTAGCAGCAGCAGCAGCAACAGTTGACATTTAGAGTGCTTACTATGTGCTGAGGGCTTTACAGTTATCATCATTTGATTTGATAAATTGGAGACAATCTTAGAGAGTTTTTCCCACTCTGCTAATGACAGTTTGCCAAAGAAACAGAAAGTGTTTTATGGGCATTGCCAATATCATTATCAAACATACCACCAATGTATGTAAATCAGGTAGTATTATCTTCATTTAGGGGAAACTAAGGTGAAAATGATGCACTTACCTGAGTGATACATTTATTTAAGTTTAATACGGAATAACCAAGTACTTTTCACTTTCAATTCAAGGATCAACAAATTACTTCCACTGAAAAGAAGTTTCCAGGCATGGATCCTCTTTCTTGCAGCAGCAGTTTAAGAAATTGTGTGTGTGTGTGGGAGGGGGGTGTTGTTTATAATTCAAAGTCTAAACTAAAAGAGAGCAGGTGTGGAACTCAGGCAGTGTGGTAGTTGCAAAGTGAATGGCTCATTAAAGCAAGCTTCACTTTCATGAATCCCGAGAGTGTCTGTTTAATACGGTTGAGCCCAGACAGCTTTTCACTCATAAACCCTCAATTCCAAGTGTTAATAATTTACCACCAAAAACTAGATTAAATTAGCTTTACAAAGTAGTCATCTAATCTTCATAGCCATATCTGTATGTTGCAGAAAAAACACCTATTATAAGTTAGAACACTTTTCATTGTGTTCTATCTCAAATGTTGACCAAAGGAGATTTTTAGCCCCTCTGTTGGTAAGGTGCTTTAGAGGCCTTCTCTATCTTTTCTTTTCCCACTTCAGTGCTTTTCAATCTAGAGAAAAGAGTTTAGTTGTCAGTTATGAAGATTTTTTATGAACTTGGAATTCCTCTTCTAACTTCAAATTCTCCCTAAAATAAAAGAACTCAATCTGAGGTCTTCAAATGCCCTCTTTTAGTTGTACTGCTATCTTTTGGTTTTACATGATTTTTGTTTGAGATTATATTCCCACCTTTCCTTTCCCCAGTGAACTGTCCTGTGTAATAAAGACTTTTTTTAAAAAGGGGGAAAAACAGTTCAGGCAAACTAAGCAGCACTCTCACTGTATTTGGCAGCGTATGCGGTATTCTCCATGCATAGTCTACTGCCTTGGCAATGAAAGGAGGGAGAATTATTTTCTCAACTCTTCTCCATCAACAGGAGGCATCATTATCATTACTTTACATATAAATACATATAAACTTTACATATACATTTTACTTTACATATTACAAACATTATATTATTATTACATTATTATTAGTTAGTGTTCATTTTTGGGGCTCCACTTGCTTTACATTGTTATAATCATGTGTACGGTTTTTTTTTTTCTGCTTTTATCATTCTGTATAAGTGCCTAAAAGTCTTCCTAGGATTCTCTGAATTCTTTAAATCATGTATTTCTTGTGGCTTCAATCCAGCAAGGATGTTCCTGGTCTTCATTGATCCTCTCAGGCATTAAATCACCTAGGGTTGATCTTCTGAAGTATTCCGGTTCATTTGTTCCAATTTCTTCAAAACTGAAGTGGGATAGTTAATACAGACCCAGAGTAGGTGTATCAGTAAGCACTCCGACATACACAGGAGGACCTGCTACCACAGGTTCTTAGATCTGCATTCATAAAGGGAAAGGAGCTTTTGAGGGGTTAACAATCACTTTAATCAAGCGCATGTATCGTTCCTTTACTAAAGCACGTATTTTATTCACCTAGTTCAGGGGAGTCAGCACCCTGAACTTCAAAGAAAATGCAGAGAAATTAAAGATCAACAGACATGGCTTCCTCTGCCTAACCATAATTCAACAGAGAATCCAACCATAGTTAGCAGAGAGGGAAGCATGACATCTGGGTTCTCAAAGCTGGGGGACTTCTTAAAGCTGCTTCCCAGAGTCCTCATCTGGCTAAACAAACACTTCCAGTTTGAAAGTCCTAAAATAAAACCCACACCTCAGAGTCTTTATACACTTTTAGAGTATCACATCCCTTGAGAACCAGTGCCTCATTAACAAAAGATGTTATCCCTCCTACAAATCTTCCCAGGCCAGACAATGGGTGAGAAAGATCCTCCTTAATCACGTGCAAATAGAGTCATTATACTTCTTGATTATACTAAAACAAAAACAGCAAAAGATCCTAGTTTATGTGCTATTACAGTAAGTCAGTCAAAGCACAGATTTCATGTCAATGATTCACCTTAATCAAAGAAAAATCAAACTTGTGACAGGATTGGATTAGCTGCTACAACTCCAGACAAGTAAGGAGGCCAAAAGGTATAAAGGATAATAAATTCCAGCTCCTTCTATTTTTAATGCTCTCTTTTCCTAATATAAAGAATGATTGATCACTCAAAGCACTGAATAAAGGAGTGCAGTGGGAGGAATCCTTGGTTTAGAATCAGAGGATCTAGGTTTGAATTTTGATTCAGAAACTTACTGACCAAGTGACTGTGTCAAGTTGTATAACTACTCTGATTTTGTTTACTCATCTGTAAAATGAAGAGTGGAAGTATGGCCTAGAGTTCAGGGCTTCTTAAACTTTTTCCACTCGTGGCACCTATTCACATCTCAGCAGCATTTGTTGGCATTGGGTAACATGATGGCATGCCCAGTGCCAAGTGTACATGCTGTGTGTTCAGAACAAAGGCTACAGTAAATTTGCAAAGTACAGCACAGGCAAGTGCTGCCAGAAACACGTTGGATTCATTATGTGTTTGATTTTTAATTTTTGGTTGTTTCACATTCAGAAACAATTTTACTGTTGCCAAATGTTTCCCCATATGGGTTGAGACTTGAAACTTAAGCAGTACTGACCTAGATGACCTCTGACATCCCTTCTAGCTGTGATCCTAATGTCCAACTGAAATGATCTGCTTCTCAGAATCAATAACCAACCAACTCTACCTTCTCATTTGTGGAATAGAAAAGAGGGTGGCATATGAGGTGAAATGTAGAAAGAGTAAAATGGAACTAGATTGTGGAGTTCTTTAAATTAACGAGATGTTGTCCCTGTGCCTCCCCAACGTAACAAGATTCCATAAGAATGTTTTGACCTCTACAAATTCGAGGTACAACCTCACCGTTATTTGAATGTAATGGTGGGGGTTGATTTTATTCAGGGTTACATTGACACAGACAAACTTTCTAATTAATATAATAAAAGATGGCATTTTCTTTTACGAGATCTAAAAACTACTTGATAAATTTTTATCATGTTATACCTCAGAGAATGACTTATAATTAAGCCACAAAAGGAGACATTAAAGAAATGCTAAATATCTGTTTCAACTGCATGAGAACAAAGAAATTCAAAGTTAATACCAAACAGTTTTAAAAAAAACAACCTAGGTAATACTTTGTATGGTAGATGATTCTGTTTCCAAGGGGGAAAACTAATTGACAATTAGCATAAAACTCTATATGGATCTACTCCACCATGAAGTTATACAAAAATTGGCTTTTATTTTAAATATGCATTTGAAATGTATGTGTGATATTTTAGAGAAATACAGAAATGTTTTAACATTTATATAGTTTCATTGTAGATTCCTAAGAATGAGAATAAGATGCCAATGAGGACAATTTCTGTGAAATATGATTCCTAGGCTCTTTTGTTCCCCCATGACTTTCAGGTAGTTCAACTATTCTAAATTATCTCTCCTCAGTTTATTTTGCAGGTGAATCTATTTTCCTATGTGACATTTCACATTTATTTTTTGTTTCAGTCTTTTGACTTCCCTTTATTCTTTCTTGGTGTCTCTTGGAATCATTAAGTTGCATTTGTCCAATTCTGATTTTTAAGGAGTTATTTTTTTCAGTAATGTTTTGTGTCTCTTTTACAAAGTTGTCAGTTTTTTGCATAGCTTTCTTGCATATCTCTCCTCTGTCACTCTTATTTGATTTGGGTTTTTTATTTTCCTCTTTTTTATCTCTTGACCTCCTCTAAGAATTCTTCTCAGGCTTGTTTCCAATCTGCAGTCTTCTTTGAGCCTTTGCTTAGATGTTTTTCAGTAACTGTCCTCTTCTGTGTTTGTATCTTAAGGTTCCCTGTAGTAGGTCTTTATGGTTGGATTCTTTTTTGTTTGTCTGTTTGCTCACTCTCCCACCTTACTTCTTGACTTTTAGATTTTATATTAGAATTGAGCTCTGCTCACTCTGGGGTGAAGGGGTGGGGGTGCATAAAGGGTTCCTGTCCTGAATTCTGTCTTTTTATGTCCTTCTGCTGTTTTCATAGCTCAGACGGAGGGCCTGCAATTTTCTGGTGCAACCACAGTGGTAAGATCTGGGAGTGGGGGAGTTTGGCAGAGTGTTATTTGCTATTCTCCTGGTATGAGGTCTGCAAGTTTTTATCACAAGTTTGGGTCTATTAGATTGTGTGTGGTTGTGTTCCAGTAGCCTCCTGCAGGACTCAGTCACTGTTAACTCACTATGAGGTTCTGCAGATTCAAACTGACTGAGCTGCTTGGCTCTGCTTTGATGTCAGTATTCCTGACCTAGTTAATCCACTGTAACTTTATGGGTAGGGCTGAAGGTTAGAACTGAGTCCTCTCAGTCACAGCTAAGTTTTGGACCTTCACCTTCACTCTCTCATGATCATGACCATTCCTTTCTGCTGGGAAATTGTGACCTAAAACCAGGTAAGGGGTGAAAGAGCTGCCACCTGGCACTCATTCCTGCTCCTAACACTGGTTCGGGGTCCCTTGAAATGTCTTTCTGCCTCAGTACTTACAGCCCTGGTATTTAGTATCTATCCTGTTATTGCCCCGAAATGAGCTAAAATGTATGCCTAAATGTGTGCTGAAATGCTTTCGCCAAACACAGGTCCAGAGTCTGTAGACTTTTCTGTCTATTGTCTAAGCTGCTCTGGGCTAGAAAAAAATGACTCACTGTGATTTTTCTTGGCTTTCCTGAGAAGTGTTTGATGTAGTGTGTTTTCTACATTATTGTGGAGGTGTGTTAGGTGAGTTGAACAAAAATACTGATTCTCATTCCATCATCTTCACACAGCCTTTTAATGTGGACCATTTGATTAATCCATCCTCCTACTTAAGGGCAGAAGACTTAACATTCAAATCCTTTCAGAAGTAACTATCTGTTTCCCAAGGTGGAGGCTGATGTGTTTAACTTTGAAATAAGCAGCTCAGCTATGTTTAATACAATACCCAATTACCTTTTGGCTATTCAAGTGAATTTGAGGACTTGTGGAGATCTGGCTCATTTTCAAATAACTGGGGAAAGGACACACACCACATGCTATTTTAAGAATGGGGGAAAAAAAGGAGATAGCTGGAAATTAATGACTTGTTCGTTTAATGTCCAGACTTGGAAAGATTCATTAGGTAATCAATTTGCAAGCACCCAGAGTGTAACAAGGTGTGAAGTAGTAGCCAACGTGGACTTATGAAAAACAAATCATGCCAAACAAAACTAATTTCCCTCTTTGAGAAAGTGAGTAATCCTTAGACCCAGAGGCACATAAAGAGGGACAATTTAACCTTTCTATAATTTACGCTGTTCTTTCAAATAATCCTTTCAATGACCAAATAACAAAATATGGTTCAGTAGGATATTAACAAAATAGATGTAGACAGCTACTTATGAATATCCACTTAAGGGAGTGATACATTAAATTGGTAGAAAATTATGAAGAAGATTGTAGCAATACTATGAGACACTTGGGACTCAGTTTCTACTAAACAGATCTTTTGATGGCAGTGTGAAGAACATGCCTCTGAAGATTAAAAACAGATGCTGCTAAAAGAACTTTTAGAAATCAGATTTCAAATTTAAAGTTACATAAATTTTAGGAATTTAATAAATTTATTGTTATAATATTGTGTAATAAGCTTTATTGTCTCTTATTTTTAAAAAGGAAGAATAATGAATCATAGAATTCCAAAATAAGGGTACATATTGTGAGTATTGATGTGGTTCTGTATCCCCCATAGCCTTCCTGTCTCCTGTCCTATGCCAAATATGGCTCAGATATGACTATGAGTACACAAAGAACAGAGCAGAATATGTGATTATAAAAGAACCAGAGCTCCTTTTTAAGACGCATTGATAGCTATATTTCATTTTAGGTCCCATGTGAGGGTAGGCTTTTTGAGTCAAATGTCATTCAAACAGAAAAGTAAAAGGAGCCCATTGGCTTAAGTGAATGGGGAAGGAGACAAAAATCTTGCCAGGTAGATAGCCAGTTTCTTATATGCTTTGATTTTCTAATAAAGTGATATTGCTTGACATGACAGCTAACTGAACACAGCAATTGGATTCACGCAGCATCAATACATTTTTTTTTATTTGATTCATAGCAAGACACTTCAAAAACGCATGCTACAGAGTAAGACCATGTGTGGGGAAAGAACTCTTAATTTGGAGTTAGAGGTCCTGATTCCTGTTTCCTTTGCCTGGATAACAGTGGGCAACTCACTTAATATCCCTGGGCTTCTGCTTCCTCATTTAGAAACTATGAGGGGCAGGGAACCTCACTTCAAAGATGTTTTCTACTCTGTATTTATTATTCCATGAAATAGTAAGAAAGATCACTGTTCTCTCCTACAGGCTATAGAAAATTTCAAAGGGAAATATTTAGTTCCTTTAAAAAGACATTTCATTTACTTTAGTTTTAAGAGCAAACCTGTTAGATATTTTTCCCCACAATCATTTATCTTCTTTTTTTTTAAATATATTGAGAATCAATCCTTCAAAATTATTTTCTGTAACAAAGACTTTTGTTTCTACTTGATCTGGTCTAGTTACTCTTACAGTTTTTTTTCTTTTCTTTCATGTCTTTTATACGTCCTCAGCATGTTATGAGACAAGATGTTAAGGGCTGAAATGGGGTAGGTTCCATTGTCACTGATAAGGGAAATACTTTATCATTAAAATGTTAACAGATCTTTTCCATTTTTTATTTCCTTGTTTTTCATCTCTTAGTGTCATTTTTAAATGAACTTAAATTGGGTTGCAACAAATTTTCAGCAAACTTCTTTTATTCTTTACTCTTTCTCATTCCTTCTCACATTCTTCTACAGGTTTTTGTAAATCATTTTATGTTTTAATTTATCATTCTCTTTGGCTTTTATATCTTTTCACTTATCAGAGAGATCAATTGGCCTTCTTGTTGTGGCAGTTATTGTACACTGGTTAAACTTCCATAGAAAATGGAATATCTGTGGATAACCCATATCTTTTAGCTCATCTTGTCCTGAGGTGATAGAAGGCTATATCTATAAAGACGTAGCAGACTTAGACATCACAAAGCATATATTCTTAAATCCTGGTTAACTATATCCATTTTAAATTTGTGATTCATTAATGAAGTTTAATCACCAAAGAAGAGTCTAACATATTGTTTAATTGATACAAAAAAATCATTCTTAGCTTTAGGCTAGAAATTTGTTTATAAGCTAAATGTCCATATTGCATTCAGAAGGAAACTGACATAATTCAAATTACAAGATTAATAATAAAGCTAATATTTCATAATATATGACTTGACTCTTCACTTGTTTTTTTCTCTGTGACAAAGTGATTTACAAAATAGTTATCTGTCCCCCTTCTTGCACATCTGATTAGCTGCCACATGTGTGTGTGTGTGTATGTATGTGTGTGTATGTGTGTGTGTGTGTGTGTGTGTGTGTGTGTGTGTGTGTGTGTGTGTGTGTGAAATTCAACTGCATGGCCATCACCCTACTTCAGATCCTCATTACTTCTCTCAGTTGGACCATTGGGTTAGTCTTCTAATTGCTCTTTGTGCCTCAAGTTCTTCCCCCACACGAATCCATGTTCCACATAGCTAACAAAATGCTTTTCATAAGCACCTTGCTTGACCATATCATCCTCTTACTCATTAAAATCCAGTGGGTCATTGTTACATCTAGCATATTATATAAATTCAGTTGTTCATTTAACACCCCTCAGAGCCTGACCCCTTCCTACTTTTCCACAGTGTTCTTATACACTGCTTTCCTTACCTCCATCTGTAGTCCAGCCATACCGGGCTACTTGCAGCTATTCGTACCTGATACTTCATTTTCTTTTCCTGTGCATCAACTGCTCCCCATGCCTGGGATGTTCTCCCTCTTAACTTCCCCTTCTTGGACAATTTGGTTTCCTCGAAGACACCACTAATGCAGAAGGCTTTTCTTGGTCCTCTCAGCTCCAAATTCCATCTCCTCTAAGATTGCCTAGTTGTCTCTTTGCATGGGGCTTGTGTGATATGAAGAAGCACTAATATGCACATATTAGGTGGTGACTCAATGTTCGTGGGTTTACTGAAATTTTGCCTATAAGAAAGGGGATTAAAACCTTTCCAAATAGTGTCCATCACACAAGCATAGACATTCTCCTCCTCTTTTCTTAATAAAAGGTAACTGTATACTCACAAATGACAAAGAGTATTCTTTTTACCAGGAAATAGTAATAATAAATATGCATTATTTTACCTATGATTACTTCTTTGACTGTATTACTTGAAGGGCATAATAAAGAGAATGGTAAAAATGTTTGCTATAGAAAACACATGGAAAAATGAACGCCTTCTTGCTTTGTGGGAGCTGGCTCTTATTAGCCTTGCTCTTTCACTTCTCACATACAATGTAAAACCGAGGCACTAGGTTAAAAATAAAAGAAATTACTTTATCTGCTTGAGAAAACATTAAGCAAATATGTACATAATTTTCAGAGAGGACCATATGTTTTCAGCCCATACTTTTTAGTTATCCACTTGTTTTTTTGACTTCCAATTAGGTATACGTTTGAAATGGAAATCTCTGATCTTTTGAAATTCATAATTAGCTGTCATAATATTGGCAGTTGTACTAGATGATTAGCATAGTTGAGAAATTCAGCCTTGATTTGCACTCTCTCAACTTTACAATCAATACTTATAGCAGATTTTAAGCAGAGAGAGAGTCTCTTGGCCAGGAGAGTTTTTAGCAAGTTTGGTAAAATAAAATCATCAAGTTGTCACCAACACCAACTTCTGAACTCTGTCATCTGAAGATCACTTGATTTGAAATTTTTGGCACTCCATGGGAAGCCAGACCAAGAAGGACACAAAAACTACATTGGCAAATGATCTGTCAAGTGACCCAAGAACAAAATCGAGATTGAGTTGCCCTTTGAAATAAACCTATTTGAATTTTATTATCTCCAGAGCACCTTGTGTCTCTAATCTTGTGAAAGGTTAGTATTCCATCCATCAGAGTAAGATTAGAGCACCAGTTGATGTCTGTTCTTGATGATAACTGAATACCACAGTTAGGACTGCAGGAAGAAGACTCGTTATCATCAGTAGTGTTTTGTTTTGTTTTGTTTTGTTATTTTTTAATTGTTCGGGTTTTTTTAAATTGAGTAAACAGGTGGTGGTGTTTTTTAACTGGATAAACAAGTCACACACTTACACTATAAATTGCTACATATATTTCCAGGTCAAGACATATGTTAAAAAAATTAAACTTGATTGCATTGAAGAGCCTTTTCACATAAGCTCCAAAAGGTAGTCATGTTTTATTTCTATACCTTTTTGGACACATCTACTCTTGAATGCCACTTCCTATAGAGGAGAAAAAAACAAATTAAAGAAAACTAGAGTGTATGACTAATAAATTTCAAGACAACCAATTAAGCTTCAAAATCACAAGCCAATAATATTTCTTGTTATATTAACTATGAGCATTAATTCAATTAAATACCTTTGTATCGTTTTATATATTCCTTTAGAGTATGGTAACCAGTTCAGGAGTTATTTATAAACCTCAGAGCTTTGAATCCAATAAGTGATTCTAAGTCAAATTCATATTTATGTCATACTTAATTAAAGATCATTATCCTGATAAATCTAAATAGGTTATTATTTTATTTCATTAAAGAGTTTTCCATAGGAAAGTTTCAGTTTTTCAAATATTTAATATGTATTACTTTAATTGGATATATTTAAATATTCAATGGGAAAATGTCTGATAGTTAAATACTGATATAAACATAGTCAGGAATTTATTTTGTAGCAGAAAAATCCTGTAAATGACTTGTAAAGGGATATTTTTTCTTTTGCAAGAGAAAATTAATGAAGTTTTTCATCTATTTCTTCTTTTTGTGTACACTTAATGGTACATCTCTTCTGCATTACTAATAAAAATATAAAACTAATCTTGAACAAAGAAAAATATAATGTGTCATGGTACCCATACATCCCTGGTGATAGATGCCACCTGATTCATTACAAGATGAACTCCCCAAAAAGGGGCTCAAAGAGCTCTGTCCGATATGTTCCACGTACATAGGTGTCAGTGACATAGATGGATGAAAGCTGTTTTGACTCCTTTTTGGCTGTCACCATGAATATGGTACCATTGATGTTTTTCTTCTGAAATTACAAAAATCAATAGCCCCTTGCCTATACTCATCATAGTCCCTCTGAGATAAAAACATGTAGCAATTTGAAGTTTAAGGTGTACAGCTATAAAAGAAAGAATGGTTGGGGGATTTTTGTTGTTGTTTCGTTGTGTTTGCCATTTCTGATAGCGACCAATGGGAATGCGTTTACTACTGGTTTCCTTTTCTTGAAGGATATTTTTGTATATATCCTTGAATCAGCAGAGAAAAATTTCTGTCAGTTAGATAGAAAGCAATTATTCAAACACCAATGGCCCAGATGTTCTTGTTATCTAAGAATAATTACCCTATGGTCTTAGATCATTCTATTATTTTACAGCTAGCATGTTGTCCTTTAGAGACCAATTCTCCTTTTTTCTTTTTTTTAATTAATTGATTGTTCTTACTAATCAGAGTACTATTACTGAACTTAGAGTCAAGAGATAATCCTGTTCCCTCCCCTCAGCCTCCCAAAACAATATTGATTTGTCTGTGGCTTGGGACATATCTCATATTTGCTAGGTGCCTTCCCTATCTTTCCCCATCTCAGTTTTTGACCCTCTTTCAGTAGGTTTCTTTGTCCTTCTTTGTACACGGGGGAAAAAGAAAAAAGAGCTTTCAAGTGAGACCAAAGACTTGTTACTTAGTCTTCTCTTTCCATTAGAAAGCTAGGAAAACCCATTTCCTCTATTTTTATTTTTTAACATATATTTTCTCCAGTCAAAAAACATATTCTTTCTTATCTCTTTTCAAGTGATTTTTTTTCTTTCATCAGGATTATTTACTGAAGCATACTATATGGTTTTCTTCAAATATCTAGACTTCTCAAAATGCTGGCAATAATATAATGGAAGAAGCCCTTAAAATTTTAAAAAGTCATTTATTTATAACAATGGCCAAAGAAAAAATAGGTGTGGGTGAGGAAAATGCATACTCTCACTACTCATTTTCAGATAAACTTTATTTTACCAAATTTGTTCTTTTTGAAGTATATTTCCATTCAGTTAAATTTCAGTCTCGTGTTTGATCTCTTGATCAAAGCAAAACTTTCTTGTCATGGCTATTCTGACTCAGGCCCCTTCACAGATTTTCTACATCACAACTTTTTGGTGAATAGAAAAATATATAATTCAATTTATTTTTCTACTTTAATAGGAGATGAATTAATTTCTAAGAGATTAAGATCTTTTGTAATGAATCAAAGTTTTCTAAGTGTCTGAATACATTAGTGAAACTTTCGTATAGGTAGACCAAGTGACTGGTCCCATTATCTAATGGTCCATGTGAGTTAGAAAGGAATTTCAGAGAAAATATGTGCAGCTCTATAATTATAAGTTTGTCTGGGAAGTGTGGTATAATGGAAAGAACGCTGGATTTGGAATCAAGAGATCATAGATTCAAAGATGGAAAGGGTCCTTTGAGGTTATCGGATTCATTCTTTTCATTTCATAGTTGAAGAAATTGAGATGCAGAGATGTTACCCAGAGTAACACAGAGCATAAGTAGCAGATCCAGTATTTGGACCAGTTCTTCTGACTCCAGATATATTACTTTTCTTATCTCATTAACCTAGGTTCAAATACTACTCTTCTATCTCTGTGACATGGGCCAAGTGATGATTATCTTCCCAGATATCAGTTTCCTCAAGTAAGGGGATTGGAAGGGCTAGTTGATATCGTAATGTCCCTTCCAATTCTAAATCTATCAATGCATGATTTCTTTGTCTGTGCCTCAGAAAACTTTGCCATTTTCAAATAAAATTAGAAAATTCTATATATAGAAAGCTTTGTAATAGTTTTCATTCTATGTCATGTCGTTTTAAAAATGTTTTGGTATTTTATATATTCATACGTGTGTATATGCTAGAATTGTACAGAATATATTTGTGAACCTCTCCCCATTCTCTGTCTCTCTTTGTCTGTCTCTCTGTCTGTCTCTCTCTCTGTCTCTCTCTCTGTCTGTCTCTCTCTCTCTGTCTGTCTCTCCCTCTGTCTCTCTCTCTCTCTCTCTGTCTCTCTCTCTCTCTCTCTCTGCTCTCTCTCTCTCTCTCTCTCTCTCTCTCTCTCTCCATCTGTCTCTCTCTCCCTCTGTCTCTCTCTCCTCTCTCTCTCTCTCTCTCTCTCTCTCTCTCTCTCTCTCTCTCTCTCTCTCTCTCTCTCTCTCTCTCTCTCTCTCTCTCTCTCTTTCTCTCTCTCTGTCCCTGTGTGTGTAGGCAGCTTGATGGTACTGGTTACAGAAGTGGGCCCACACTCAGGAAGATTTATCTTCCTGAATTCAAATCTGGCCTCTGATACTTACCAGCTGTGTGACCACCTCACTTATACAGGGGGAGAGACAGGAAGAGAGAGAGAGAGAGAGACAGAGAGAGACAGAGAGAGATAGAGGGAGGGAGGGAGGGAGGGAGAAAGAGATGTATATGTGTATGTATATACACACAGAAAGAAACCTACCTTTCCTCAAACACTGCTAATACTGGCACTCTGAATGTTGGCAAGTAGAAGTGTGTTGCACCTCTGAGGTCTGGGTGGGAAAAATAAAGCAATCAACCATATTCTGTATTGGCAAATTATGTATCACCAATGCAAGATTTTCCTCCTGGAAATTAAATAGATTTAGCAACTTTAGGCGTGACAGTTATTCCTGTAGTTGATAACAGAACACTAACTTTGTCTCCCTCTCCTAAAATAGTTGGAAACAGTCATTTTATAATAGAAATACAGGTTGAGGTGTGTCATGCTGCCTTATGAAGCATATTATATTAGCCCACGTTTTGGTCTAGAATGGTGTTCCACCGTAGTGGGTACTGACTACTTGGAAACTAATTATTATATGAACTTGTGATAGTTACCATTTCTTTACCTCAATATTTCAGCTACTTTTTCAATTCACCATTCAGCACCTAAAGGATTACATTAGGAAACTGAATTTCTCAATCTCTGTGGGGTAAATTTTATTTAATGAAAGCCCAAGTTCTCTGACCTTCATAGTCAAAGACCCCATCATACCTTCCATGATCCTGTTCTTCTCTCACTCTCTTGTGGATTCTGATTCTCCCAAATCTTAGGCCAAGTAAGATCCTTCCTGTTAGCTTTGAACTAATCATTGACGACAAACATAAGAAAGCGAACGCAGGACATATTTTAGAAAATATTTTTGTCTACCTTTTGGCCTCAAGGGAGTGAGGAGAAAAAAGGTGTGGGTCACTGCATTCAGTTATTAGATTATAAAGGGATTACTAGGGGGAGAAAAAAAGCAAAGCAAAAAAAAAAATTTGAACTTAATCTCTCCTTTTGGATATTTTGATATTTTAAATATGACAATCTGCGGCCATAAATGATCTAAACATTTTGCTAGATGATAAGCTACAAGAGAGAAAGTACCGTATCTTATTTATTTCTTGGGTATATTCCTGAGCTTCATTTAGTGCTCTGAACATAGCAAAAAATTAATAAACGTTTATTGAATGAAAAACAAATTATTGCTTTTAAAATATACTTTAATGGGACCATTCTACCCATAATTTCTAAAAAGCATTTTAATGAATAAGCTCAATAAAAGGAATAACTAATGTGCTCTAAGATTATAACCTTGCAAAAGAAGTATTCGAATGAACTACTTCTAATCTCCTTTGCTTCTCAAAATCCACTGACCCAAATGACTGGAGGACTAGTTGCCAGGAGTCTTTATTTTATGCAGCAAAATTAGCACCTGTCTGTTGGAAAGTCTCAAATGGCATTTTAAGTCCTTTCAAGTGACCTTATTTAAATATTCTTTCAACAGAGAAATGTTGCTCTACTATATTGATTCTTAAAGTGTTTTGTGATTGCAAATTGTCTTATGGGTTTCTATTAAAAATCTCTGTGTAAAAGTGGATTTGATTAGATTCTATCTACTGGGAATATTTTAAGATCAAGGTCCAAGAGTGCTGAGTAGTGAAAAAAGCTTTAGTTTTTCTTTGGTGGCCTCAACTTTGTTATATGATTTTTGCCAGAATCATTTCATTTTCATTTGCTAAAATCTAGCTTCAAGAGGATCTGGTTGGAATTTTAAAGCTATATAATAGAAATGACAGATAAATAAGTAGAGTGATTACTTTTTTATTATTATTATTATTATTATTTGTTTTTTTCTTTTTTTATTAATTTATTTATTTAACTTTCAACATTCATTTTCACAAAATTTTGGGTTCCAAATTTTCTCCGCATTTGTCCCCTCCCCCACCCCTAAACACCAAGCATTCTAATTACCCCTGTCACCAATCTGCCCTCTCTTCTATCATCCTTTCCTTCCCTTGTCCCCATCTTCTCTTTTGTCCTGTAGGGCCAGATAGCTTTCTATACCCCTTTACCTGTATTTCTTATTTCCTAATGGCAAGAACACTACTCAACAGTTGTTCCTAAAACTTTGAGTTCCAACTTCTCTTCATCCCTCCCTCCCCACTCCTTCCCTTTGGAAGGCAAGCAATTCAATATAGGCCAGATCTGTGTAGTTTTGCAAAAGACTTCCATAATAGTCATGTTGTATAAGACTAACTATATTTCCCTCCATCCTATCCTGTCCCCCATTACTTCTGTTCTCTGTTTTGATCCTGTCCCTCCCCATGAGTGTTGACCTCAAATTGCTCCCTCCTCCCCATGCCCTCCCTTCCATCATCCCCCCACCTTGCTTATCCCCTTATCCCCCACTTTCCTGTATTGTGAGATAAGTTTTCATACCAAAATGAGTGTGCATTTTATTCCTTCCTTTAGTGGAATGTGATGAGAGTAGACTTCATGTTTTTCTCTCACCTCCCCTCTTTATCCCTCCACTAATAAGTCTTTTGCTTGCCTCTTTTATGAGAGATAATTTGCCCCATTTCATTTCTCCCTTTCTCCTCCCAATATATTTCTCTCTCACTGCTTGATTTCATTTTTTTAAGATATGATCCCATCCTCTTCAGTTCATTCTGTGCACTCTGTCTCTATGTGTGTGTGCAAGTGCGTGTGCATGTGTGTATGTGTAATCCCACCCAGTACCCAGATACTGAATAGTTTCAAGAGTTACAAATATTGTCTTTCCATGTAGGAATGTAAACAATTCAACTTTAGTAAGTCCCTTATGACTTCTCTTTGCTGTTCACCTTTTCATGCTTCTCTTCATTCTTGTGTTTGAAAGTCAAATTTTCTTTTCAGCTCTGGTCTTTTCATCAAGAATCCTTGAAAGTCCTCTATTTCATTGAAAGACCAATTTTTCCCCTGAAATATTATACTCAGTTTTGCTGGGTAGGTGATTCTAGTTCCTTTTAGTCCTAGTTCCTTTGACTTCTGGAATATCCTATTCCACGCCCTTCGATCCCTTAATGTAGAGGGTGCTAGATCTTGTGTTATCCTGATTGTATTTCCACAATACTTGAATTGTTTCTTTCTAGCTGCGTGCAATATTTTCTCCTTGACCTGGGAACTCTGGAATTTGGCCACAGTGTTCCTAGGAGTTTCTCTTTTTGGATCTCTTTCAGGTGGTGTTCTGTGGATTCCTTGAATATTTATTTTGCCCTCTGGTTCTAGAATCTCAGGGCAGTTTTCCTTGATAATTTCATGAAAGATGATGTCTAGGCTCTTTTTTTGATCATGGCTTTCAGGTAGTGCCATAATTTTTAAATTGTCTCTCCTGGATCTCTTTTCCAGGTCACTTGTTTTTCCAGTGAGATATTTCACATGATCTTCCATTTTTTCATTCTTTTGGTTTTGTTTTGTGATTTCTTGGTTTCTCATAAAGTCATTAACCTCCATCTGTTCCATTCTAATTTTGAAAGAACTATTTTTTTAAATTATTTTTTAATGTTTAACAATCACTGCCATACAATTGAGATTTTATGCCCCCCCCCATCTACTCCCCACTACCCCCCTCCCTCCCCACGACTGCATACAGTTCTGTATAGGTTCTACATATACTTTCCTATTGAGTACATTTTCACTATAGTCATGCTATGTAGTCGGACTAAAATAAATGGAAGAAATCATATAACATATCAAAACATGATACACAAAAACATACACATACACAAACATGATCTGCTACATTCTGCGAATGACTTCCATATTTCTTTCTCTGAGTGTGGAAGGCATTTTGCCTTAGAGAACCACCACTGGGATTTTATTTTATTTTTTTTTAAGAAGTTCTTGCGTTATTACAAAATTCCAAGTCTACCAGAAAAAACTCTCACACACTGTGGTCGTTGCTGTGTGCAAAGTTCTCCTGGTTCTGCTCCTTTCACTCGGCATCAGGTCATATAAGTCCTTCCAGGCCTCTCTGAAGTCTTCTTGTTCATCATTTCTTATGGCACAATAGTACTCCATTACATTCATATACCATAATTTATTCAGCCATTCCCCAATTGATGAACATCCCCTTGACTTCCAGTTTTTGGCAACTACAAAGAGTGCTGCTATAAATATTTTTGTACATGTGGGACCCTTTCCCATTTTTATGATCTCTTGGGGATACAGTCCTAGTAGCGATATTGCTGGGTCAAAGGGTTTGCACATTTTTGTAGCCCTTTGGGCATAGTTCCAAATTGCTCTCCAGAATGGTTGGATGCGCTCACAGCTCCACCAACAATGAATTAGTGGAAAGAACTATTTTCTTCAGTGAGCTTTTGAATCTCCTTTTCCATTTGGCTAATTCTGCTTTTGAAAGCATTCTTCTCCTCATTGGCTTTTTGAACCTCTTTTGCCAATTGAGTTAGCCTATTTTTCAAGGTGTTATTTTCTTCAGCATTTTTTGGGGTCTCCTTTAGCAGGGTGCTGACCTGCTGTTCATGCTTTGACTGCATGTCTCTCATTTCTCTTCCCAGTTTTTCCTCCACCTCTCTAACTTGATTTTCAAAATCCTTTTTGAGCTTTTCCATGGACTGAGCCCATTGAGTGGGCTGGGATATAGAAGGCTTGACTTCTGTGTCTTTGCCTGATGGTAAGCATTGTTCTTCCTCATCAGAAAGGAAGGGAGGAAATGCCTGTTCACCAAGAAAGTAACCTTCTATAGTCTTATTTCTTTTCCCTTTTCTGGGCATTTATCCAGCCAGTGACTTGACCTCTGAATATTCTCCTCACACCCACCTCGCCTCCTGATCCTTCCAGCCAGCGCTTGGGGTCTGAGATTCAAATGCTGCTTCCAGCCTCAGGGCTTTTGGCGGGGGCAGGGCTGCTATTCAGTGTGAGATTAAGTTTAGGTGCTCGGGTCAGGGCAGGGCCACCTCACAGGCTCAGTTCCCTTAGGGGGTTTATGCAGAGACCTTCAACAATGGATCCAGGCTCCTGCCTGCTTTGGGAGCCCCTGTCTGCTCCCACCTCCGCTTCTGCCTCCTGAACCCACACTCCCCTCTTGACCCACCAAAGAGACCCTCTCACCTACCCCCGTCACCTGTGGGTGGAGGGACCTGTGCAGCTGCTGGAAACTCTGTCCTTGAAGCCTGCTTGGATCTGCTCCTCTTGGTGCTGTGGCCGCGGCAGGGCTGTACTTGGCTCCCAGTCCACGGCGCAAAGGTCCTTTTGCAAGAGGTTTGCAGGTCCCTCTGGAACAGAAATCTCCTTTGCTCCAATGTTCTGTGGCCTCTGGTCCTGCAAAATTCGCAGTGAGTTGCTATTTACAGATGTTCTATGGGTTGTGGGTTTGGAGCTATGTGTATGTGCGTCTTTCTACTCTGCCATCTTGGCTCCGCCCGGGGGCCGAGTGATTACTTTTTAAAGTGGATAAGAATGCACACATACACACATATCTGTAGTTTCTAAAAATAATTGTCATGCTTTCATGGTTGGCAGAGATACCAAAGTGACTTGACATTTCCTTCTCCAGCTAATTTTACAGATAAAGAAGCTGAGTTTAACAGGGTTAAGTGATTTGCCCAGTGTCACACAGCTAGTGAGTGTCTGAAGATAAATTTGAACTTGGGACCCCCTGACTCTAAGGCCAGAATTCTATCTGTTGTGCGACCTATCTTTCCCTACACTTTTACTGTATTCCCTTATGTTAGACAATGTAATTGACTTTATTGTAGTCTCTGTCCCTCCTCTCTAAAGGCATTTTGATATTTAAATCTAAAGGTCTTCCCCTAAAGTCCAGTGCTTCATCAGGTCCTGGAGATGAAACTGAGCTCTAGATCATGTGAGCAAAGAGCAAGTAGTGCTTCTTAACTTATTCCATTAGGTTTCTTGAGACAGATCAGTTCTTTTGTTTATTTCCAATGTTTAGCACAGAACTTTGCCCAAAGATGCTCAATAAAATTTTATGGAATTGAGTTCCCTACACAGGACCTATCCTGACTCCCTATACTATTACTGGAAATGGATAATGCCATTTCTTAAACTGATCCAGATGATCAGTATAAAATAGAGCAGATTTAAATCTAGAAGATAGTGGTATGGTGCAGTAGACTTTGGATCAGGAGTTCAAATACAGCCTCAGACACTAGTTGTGTGACAGTGGGCAGATTACTTTAATCTCTCTCTACTTCAGTATCCTCAACTGTAAAATGGAGGTAATAATTCAGCATTCCTCCCAGGATGGCCATGAGAATTAAATGAGATAATATTTGTAAAGTACTTAGCCCAGAGCATACATATAGTAGGTGCTTAATAACTGCAAGTTTAAAAATGCATGTCTTTCTTACTGAATGAATAGGGAAAGGAATTCTGTAGGTAAGCCAATATTTTTTTTTAAAAAAAGCAGAGCCTTTTGGTTGTAGTAAACAGGAACTATATATAGCAATAAAAAAACTTAATGATGGAATATTGTCAATAAATACAAGATCACCTGCTTGCATAGCATTTTTAAAAAATCTTTTATTTCCAGTCAAGTTTGTGAGTGTTTGTTTGCTTCCTAAAGTGTTAAAGAAGCAAGCTGAACAAATAAACACAGATTTTAAAATAACAGAAAGCTATATCCTAATGAATGTCAAAAATATTGTTTATATCACTTCCCAGTGGTTTACAGAGTGACACCTATTTCCAAGGGCAGTAGTTCAGTTATCATAACTCCCAAGCTAAAACAATGAAAATTGCCATGTATAATATTTCATGACACTTGTTATGTTATTTTGGAATTACAGCCTTTCATTAACTTCTAAGTTGAATTGAGTTATGTGAATCTCCAATGCCCATTAAAATATACTAAGAAAAACTGGTATTTGGCAGACAAGGTAGCAACAGAACACGCACATCTATTTTTGCAAACAGGACAAGTCTGACTGTCAGTAATTAGAACACCTGCTTAACAGGGCTTCTTTTCTTTTCCTGAACAAGTTTTCTCATGCAGAAAATAATTTTTTGCAATTTAGACCTCATTATTTGTAAAAGCACCAATTATGAGCCCTACTTGAATACTCAAGTAGTATTTGTAATATGAGGAGATTAAATCAATATAATCCATTAAATGACAAAGGAAAAAGGAGGGAGACTCCAGACTAGTCTCTTTCTCCCCTTAGTCTTTTCTAAGTGATTATTCTTCTTTTTGCTGTGACCTTGGAGTTTTAAATGAAGCCATTATCAACACTGGAGTCCTTTGAGTTAAACTAGACCTCCCAGCTTGATTTTTCCATTGCAAAGATTGCAACTCTAAAGTTTTAAGTTTTAAGCTAAATTAACTTTGGGGGGAAAATGGTTAAAATTGTATTCAAAGCAAACTATGCATATATACACAAATATATACAAATGCATACATATATGTATATATAATATATTATGTTACCCTGAATGTGTGGCTGATCTTTAAAGAATTCTTTTTGATTCTACCTTAAATAATCAGAACCTGAATGACATCACTTCTTGACTTCCTACTATGAGCAAGGTACTATGCCAAGCTCTGGGAATACAGGAAAGGCATAAAACAGTTCCTGCTCTCAAGGAGCTTAGTATCTAATGTGTAAGGAAATATGGAAACAACTAGTTACAAACCAGACTGAGAAAAATTAGGGATAAAGCACCAGAAGGGAGGCATTAGCATGACCAAGGATTAGGAAAGGCTTTTTAGAGGTGAAATTTTTTCTAGGACTTGAAAGAAGCCAAGCAAGGCAAGGGAAATGATGAGGTAAAATAGAATTCAAGTCTTGGAGAACAGTCATTGAAAATGCCTCGATTTGGGAGATGGATTGATTTTTGACATGAAAAGAAACAGGGTCAGGGTTATTAGATCACAGAGGACGTATAGGGGATGTGTGTGTGTGTGTGTGTGTGTGTGTGTGTGTGTATGTGTGTATAGAAAGAGAACCTTGCCACAGCTAACATGTCCACTCTCCCTTCTCATTTGAAATAAAGTAACCTCCCTGACCCACTACATCCCATCTTATTCAGTGTATAGATGAGGTACCTTGTAAATCTGAAAGCATTTTTATTTTTATATTATTTGATGATATGCCTAGTATAGAGTAACTGCTTAATAAATACTTGTTAAATTGAGTGATAAGAGACCATATGTTATCCACCAGCCATTCTAGGTTGGATATTGTAGTTTTGTAATACCCTTTCAGGCATGAAAAATCATGGTAGGAGGGGAGAGCTAATGGACAATTAACTTCTTTTTTGTTTTCTTGCATCAAATTTCACAATCCTCTGTTTTTTTCATGAGATTTATTTTTGCATCACTTTTCAGCTACCTAGTAAGACCTCCTGCCTTCTCCTCTAAAACAAACAAACAAACTCAGGTTCTTGCATGAACTTCTTGATTTCTCATACTCTAGGGTGGATTTTTATTAGAAATGGATATTTCCACCTTCAGGAAGTCAAACTTTATATGCGAAGACAGCTGGTGTGCTGTGCAGTACAGTCATTGTGCACATGCAGTTTCCACTTGGCTAATCAGACTTCTTGCACAGGTAGTATTGTTTGCAATGAGCTGATGGAATTTTTTTGGTGGCATTGTGAAAAATCTTGCTAATGTAAACCATCATGGAAGAGACATTAGGCATAAGCAAGGAACAGGGGGCTATGGAAGCTCTTGTTCATCATGAAATCACTGGAATTCTCCTGCCTCATACTTTCTGTACCATAGAAATCCTTTGTAATTAATAAGAAAGCAGGCACTTTGTGGCACTTTATACAAGGAGAGGTTTTTCTGTGATTCTATGATAAATACAAACTCCCAGAGACCCTTTGAAGGCATCCTTTTTTTTTCTCCTCCTAACTCATTCTCTTTGTGCCTCTAATTCACTTTAGGAATCTGTCTGTCTGTGTCTTTTAGTGAAGTTCCTTGTTTAGAGTCTTTCTTTCATATCCTTAGGGTATTCTTGACTTATAGGAGTTAGCCTGCCCTACAGAGGAATCCCCAAATCATCAGACATTCCCCCCTCCAATAATAACAGTTTTATGTACGTGATTTTTTCACTTGAGGCATTCTGCCCTGAAGCAAGCAGATGTTTGCCTCCAGAACTTCCCACTGGATGAATAAAATCCTCCCAAATGCTTAAATGAGCTAAAGAAGGTCTCTTATGCCTTAAAAGAGGCAAAGGGGTGGCCAAAGCAAACACCTTTAATGGATGCTTTGTGACTGGAGAAGAAAGAGCAATCGAACAGTGTTTCTTTCAGCCAAACATTCTCTACAGATGAGGTTTTTATGCTAACTGAAGGCTTAATCCAATTTGAGCTTTGCCCTCTGAAACTGGGGACGAAGGGAAAATTCAGATTTTTTTCCCACCTAACTAGTTGATAACTCAACGCTATTGTTTTACACTTAACACTTTGTCAGCCACACAGATCATGTTACTATCTTCTAAATCTTCATCCTGTTGGTATGATTAAAGACTAAATACTCCTTTCTCTAATGGTCAGATGACATGAACAGACAGTTTTCAGCTGAAGAAATTACAGCTATCTATAGTCACATGAAAAATGCTCTAAATCACTATTCATTAGAGAAACGCAAATCAAATCAACTCTTAGGTATCACATCACATTTGTTAGAGAGCTAAACAGGACAAAACAGGAAAATTATAAATGCTGGAGAAGATGTGGGAAAATCAAAACACTAATGCATTCTTGGTGGAGTTGTGAACTGATCCAACCATTCTGGAGGACAATTTGGAATTATTCCCAAAGAACTATAAAATTGTGCATACCCTTTGACCTAGCAATCACACTTATAGGTCCATATCCCAAAGAGATCATCAAAATAGGAAAAGGATCCACATGCACAATAATATTTATAGCAGCTCTTTTGGTGTTGGCAAAGAATTGGAAATTGAGGGGATGTCCATCAATTGGGGAAGGGCTGAACAAGTTATAGTATATGAAAATAATGGAATACTATAGTGCCATAAGAAATGCTGAGCAAGGAAACTTCAGAAAAACCTGGAAAGATTTAAATGAACTGATGCTGAGTGAAATGAGCAGAACTAGAAGAACATTGTACACAGTAACAACCACATTGTATGATGACCGATTTTGATCTACTTAGCTCTTCTCAGCAATGCAAGGTGTAACACAACTCCAAAAGACTCAAGGATGGAAAATGGTGTCCATATCCAGAGAAAGAACTCGAGTCTGAATGCCAATGGAAGCATATTATTTGCTCTCCTTTTCTTTTGTTGCTTTATTTTGTTTCTTATTTCTTGTGGTTCCTTCCATTAGTTCTAATTGTTCTTTACATCATGACTAATGTGAAAGTATGTTTAATATGAATGCATAAGTAAGTCCTTTATCAGATTGCACACCATCTTGGGGGAGGGGGAGAAAAAGTAGGGGGAAGAAATTTGAAACTCAAAATCTTGTGGAAGTAAATGTTGAGAACTAAAAATGAATAAATTAATTTTAAAAAAAGACTAAGATACTCTTCAAAATTCCAAAAGAAGACAGGCTTTGAGAAGTATCTGAGCACACTGAAAATCAAATAAATGCACCAGAGTTTACAGGACATGCTTTTTTCTTTTCTGCAATAGTACCTTGAATTCGTCACCTTCTGCCTGAATGAAGATCGATGCTCTTTAAGGTGGCAGCATTTGTCATAATTGGCTGAAACATTAGTGTCTTCCAACACCAAATATTGGCTTTAACTATAAGATCACTAAACCATATAATGACTTTGTACAGAGAATAATAGTTTGACATTCAAAGATCAGTGAAGCTAATAGCAAACTTTTCTTTGCTGTGAGTACTTGATACAAGGATACACACGAAGGATTAAACATCCAGGGAAGCTCTTAGACTTGTGATATAAAGAGATACCAAATGATAGCCTGTATTAAAGAACATAAAAGAGAAATAGCTTAGTGTGTTAGAAAGACCATGGAATTTGGACTCCAGGGACCCAAGATGTAATTCTAACTCTACTACCTATACAACTAGAATAAGTTATTTCGCCTCCATGTGTTGCAGATTCCTTATCTTTAAAAAGAACAAGTTGGACTCCATGGTCTCTTCTGTCTTTAATTCTAGGATCTCATCTTTTTTTTTTTCGATTATATATTTTTGTTTATGTCAATAAATAATTCCCAATTATTAGTATCTCATCGTAACAGGGTGGGGCAGGGGATGCTTGAGTTTTGAGGAAGAGAAACCAGATTCATCAGGGTTACAAGAACAAGTGACATCTCTTTTTGCTTTTAGTGAGTCACAAAGGTGTATGGACACACTCTCTGGAAGAGACATCATTCATTTATTCAAACCACATTAATTAAGCAACTACTATGTGCAAGGCACCAAAAGAAATGAAATTGAGAATTGCTGCTTTGAACTTGAGACAGAAAAGGAAGCTCCCATTCTAAGAGAGGCATTTCTTCACCTGTCAGTGGGGATTAGTGGATAAGAGAGGATCAGTAGTTTTTTCCCCTCATTTTTTGTTTAGCCCTTTAAAAATCTAGACCGCACTATTGATTACTGACTATTCATTGCTGAAGGCAGTACTCTGTATTCAATAAATTAAGCTTTAATTCCTGAGCCTAACAAAATAATTGACCTCAAAAAGAAGATAAATGAATAGCCCGTCCCAAGCTCATGATTAGAATCTACTTTCCAGTCTCATTAAATTAATATTTTTCAGTTGGATGATTTCTACTTTCTTTGCAGCTTCTTCCGATATCCTTAGAGCCCTCTCCTTTACTGAGTATTGACACTGAGGCTCAAGTATTTTTGTTCTTGCTTTTGAAATTTAGAGACTTGCATTGACCACTTGCAATCCTTAGTACTTTTTAATTAGATCTAATCTGCCATTTAATTTTTGTTATATAATTATTACTGCTTTATGACCTTCCTTTTAATCTCAAAGATTTCCTTGGTTTTTAATCATAATAATACTAGACACAAGCATCAATACTACTACTAATGTGATAATAATAATGTGTGATTCTTACTGAATATGGACTTTTGGGTGTCTCTTAAAAGATTATACTGGCAATTCAAGCCTCATCTCAACTTACTATTAATGTTTCATTAGTAATATTTGAAAGAAAAGTTTTCTGACAGTGAAGTTGCAGTATGATCATTTGGCAAACATTTTTGTTTTAGTTTTTTAATTTTAGAACCAGAAGACCTAAATTTTAGTCCTTACCCTCTCACTTGATAACTTTCTGACCTTGGGTAAGAAACTTCGCCTCTCCAAACAGTACTTTCCTAATCTAGACATGACCATAATAATGACTACAAACCTACCCTACCTGTCTCACAGGGTTGTTGTGAGGACCAAATGAGTTACGAAAGTATTCTGTACATAGCATTCCGGGTCATGTTCATGCACTTAGAAAAGTTAAACAAAGTACCTGGCTAGCCTTATCATGCTATTTATTAAGATAATTATTTTCTTATATCAGTATATTAATGCTTGATGCATTTTATTTGGGAAATTGTATTATGTGTTAGTGCCACTTACAAGAAAAATCATAGAATCTTAAATGATGCTGTGGAAGGACCTCTGAAGCCACTTAATCCAAAACTCATTTTATAGAGTAGGAAGTGGAGTCCCAAGGAGGTTAAATGACTTGTCCATGATCCTAATGGTAGTGAGCTTCAGATACAGTGCTCTGTAGTTAAATAATGAAAAAAAGAACTTTTTCTTGATAATACCAGGACATATTTAATATTCCAACCTGCTGCTGTTTAATTGATAAGACAATAGATGGAATGCTAAATTGGTGTAAAGAAGACATGAGTTCGCAACTTATCTTACATATTTCTTAACTGTTTGATAATGAGCAAACCAATGAACTACTTTCAGCCTCAGTTTCCTCATCTTATAAATAGAGATAATAACATCTACCTCACATAGCTGAATCAAATAAGAGTGTGTGTAGATATAGAAATATACACATATATTCATGCATATATGTATATATACACATATATACACATATACTTATACATGTACATGTGTGTGTACATTCGTGTGTATGTGTATGTTTTGCAAACCTTAAGGTTAAGGAAAAATTTAAGGTTAAATAATTGTTAGTTAGAAGTAGCAGTACAAGTAATAGTAAAGATAATAGAATATTTCTAAAGAAAAATCCATTACCTCTGCTTTAACAGCAAGTTATCTTCAATGGATAGTTTATATTTATTTTTATTGTTAAAGATACATTAACAATATGACCACTGACTTAAAAACATAAGAGATTAAATTTAATGCAGGTATTTTCATTTTATTTTGCTTTTTTTAGGTATAGTCAGATCTCTGGGGGTTTCTGAACCTTATTGATTTTGCTTCTATTTTCTTGTGTTTTTTTCTTAGAATTTTTCCGAGAACTCCTAGAGAATGCAGAAAAGTCACTAAATGATATGTTTTCCCGGACATATGGAATGCTATTCATACAGAATTCTGAAGTATTCCAGGATCTCTTTGCAGAGTTAAAACGATACTATACTGGAGGTAATGTGAATCTGGAGGAGATGCTGAATGACTTTTGGGCTCGGCTCCTAGAGAGAATGTTCCAACTCATAAACCCTCAGTATCACTTCAGTGAGGACTACTTGGAGTGTGTTAGCAAATACACAGACCAGCTGAAACCCTTTGGAGATGTACCCAGGAAATTGAAGATACAAGTGACAAGGGCCTTCATTGCTGCTCGGACTTTTGTTCAGGGACTGACCGTAGGCAGAGAAGTGGCAAACAGAGTTTCCAAGGTAATGGAAAAGAAGTAGCTATCTTTCTTTTGTCTTTGGATTATCTTTATTTTTCATATATAGAATATAACACCTTAATAAGCACCTTAAGGTGCTTGTTTTTTAATATGAGCAATTATCTTTATTGTGCCTCAATCTTGGACAAATTAGTTGATCTTTTAAGGTGAAGTCTGTGTATTCTTCCTATGGGGAAAGCCATTGGATTGATAATGATTCTGTGTTGTTTAAAATACAAGGTCAATGTTTATCAGCAGTGTAGCTTACAAGCATTTGTCAGAAGTGATACAATAAGAAATGCCTTCCAATTGTAATCGATTGGCATTGCTAATGAGGAATTTAAAGATGACAAATGCTGGTGACCCTATTCATTGACAGGGTACGATTCTCTAGGAAGTCAGAAGGTGACAGCTGTCATCAGGATTGTAAGTGGGACAAGCTGGGGTTGTTTCTAGGAGTATGCAATACCTGGCACTTTTTCATAGTCATCACTCTTGTCAAAATAGTTCTGGTTCTTTAATGGTTTAAGAAAGGCTCTACCTATACTGACATTTATAGAACTGATGCAGGGAGGATCTAGTGATTAAAAACCATAGCTTTTGGCATGGTAGTGGTACTATGACCCATTATCTTTGTAACCCAAGTGCATTGTATTGGATCAATGAGAATAGTAAGTCAAGAATACACTTTCATATTTATCTTCAAGGTTTGTTTTTAAGCTTTCCTATATTTCTTATTCTCAGACACTGTGATTCTTGTTTGAGAGAATGTCTGCCTTTGTTTAAGTTCTGTCTTGACATTTATCTGCACTTATGAGAGAGTCCTACCCATGTATGAGGTTGGACCAACAAATAAACTGAAAGATGTTTGCGTTTGGGGCCAAAGGAAAGGCAATAGATGAAAGAATCTGTTCCCTGGCACCAGAAGAAGGTCATATTTGAACAAAGGTGGTTGCCAAACATTGAGTTTTGTGAGTTTTCAAATTTTGTTTTTATTTTTGTAATCTTTGGACTGTGGCACAAAAGGGAAATTCAACAAAGTTTCCTTCCACATGCACTGATAACCAAGATGCTTTCAACTTTACCCTGTTCACAACTTCTTAGATCTGAAAATGATATTCACTTATTTGAATTCATTAACCTTTCAAAATGGGCTATGTGTGCCCTTGTCTTTATGGTTCTTTAAAAACTTGACAAGTAAAACAAGTTTATTGGACTTTAGTTGTTATTATAGTAGTAGCTATAATAGTGATTTGTTTTTTGTTTTCTCATATTGACCCAATTTTTGTTTTTAAACTAAAAGAAAGTGCTTAAGTAATTGGAAGGGTTATTTGTGAGAGGGTTTTTAAAGCACATAAACATGAGAGATTCAGTCACATAAAGGGGATATTACCATTTTCCCCAAAATAATCTATCATTGAAAAACAATGCTGTAGTCCTCCAGGGGATTATAGGGTTAGACATAATCCATTTCCAACAGGCTTGAATTCCCCAAAGAGGACAAACAAAAAAGCCAGGTAGGAAAGCAATGAGAAACATGGCCAAATAAGAAAAAGGAACTTCAGGCAGTAAGTTTAAGGAGAAAAATCATTTTGAAAAGCAGTGCTCTGTTCTGTGATGGGATTTGGGGAGTAACAGAATGTCATGGCTACATTCATGAGATTATTGCGCCTAATCCTTAAGACAATTTTGCTGCCTAAAATGAGCGATCGAGCAGGGCCTTCAGAATTTGGACATATATTATAAGAAGTAAAAATATCAACATCGCACATTTGGTAAAAGGAAAAATTATCATTTATATAAGTACATTACAGGTACATCATTTATGCATACATGGATATTTCAGATTCTGAAGGTTATGCACTCTGTGTGTGTCTACATATAGTCTGTGTGTGCATGTGTGTGTGAGTTCTATATTTACATAAAACTTCATAGGAATTATGTTGATTTCTGCTTGGAGGTAAATAATATTACAGTGTCTTGATGTGCTGTTATCAGGGGAGGCTACAGTAGGTTAAGGAGCCAATATATCAGCAAATGTCCCCCAAAAGTAATATTAATAATTATTATATTTATATATAATATATATGTAATATATGTAATTATAATAATTAAAAATTATAATAAAATTATAGTGTGCTTTTCTGCTTTCCCATTCTTGTTCATAGTTACGTAGGGGGGATCGCTGTCACTGACGTTGGCTAGGGACATGGATTTTCCTTCTGTAGTTTTGCCTACCCTGTAGTTCTGTCTAGTAGGTAGGATGGGTGTAAAGACAGTTCATATCTAAGTTCATGTCTTATGTTCATATATATATGTGTGTGTGTGTGTGTGTGTGTGTATTTATACGTAATATACACACATATGTATGTATATGTGTATTTATATATAAATATGTATATATGTGTGTATATACATGTATGTGTATGTGTATATATGTACATGCATGTGTGTATATGGGACCAAGGACCCTAAAACCAACAGAGACAGTAGGCCCCAGATATTCAGTAGGTGTTCTGTATCAAACTACAGATGATAACTTTTTTAGTCTAATATTTAACTTGCATAATCAATAGCAGTCATGTCACAATGATTCTCCTAACCTCCAATATGTTGCCCATCTTCAAAATCCTCATTTGTACTTTACCCTCTTTTAGTAAGTTCCCTTTGTAGCCAAGATGGATGTGAAAGGTGACTAGCTGGGATCTGGGATTTAGTTTGCGGCCATGAAACGAAGCTGGCTCAAAAAGAGATTGATGACCTTCCTACCTTCCAACCTTGGCCTCATTAAGCTCCTCATGTACCAGCCAACTGAAATATTGACATCTGAGACACTGATTTTTAATATTGAGCCAGTTCAGTTAAAAAGAGAGGAGGAGTGATTTTTCAAATAATTTAGAAGCCAGCAAATGTAAGTGGTTCACTGATGAGCCAGGCTCACCTAATGCCTAACATATGGTAGCTCACTAACTAGACAGGAGATATATCCAGCACTACTCTATAGAATTTCAGCACCCAGACTAATTTTTTCTTTGACATTTGTTTGACAGCAAATTATTCCACAAGACTATTAATATTAAGAGAAAGGAAAGTACATGAAGTTTAAGTTGCATTCACAAATGATTTTTTTTCTGTATTCTCCTCACTGACAGTAATTTAAGCTGGTATAGCCTCTTCATAGAGAAGAAGAGATTTCTGGGTTGTTTAGAAAGACCAACAACTTCAATTGAAGTGGTATATGTGTTGGATTTTTAAAATAGGGGTATGGTACCTATTGCGCCTAATCCCTAAGACAATTTTGCTACCTAAAAATGACCTACTTCAATATTCATGGTGCCACTGACTTTAGAAAAAACTATTTCAATTTCCACTTCAAAGTTATTGGAAAATTCAGACCTATATGCATTTCTAAATGTACTTATCATGTTTCTCCCACACATACCTGCTGAAATTAGAACTTTCATTTTTTCCTTATTTTTATTATTTTTTTGATCAATCCTCGAATTTTCAGCATTAAAATACATATAACAAATAGGGTCAAAATAATTAATTAATGCTATATAATATAAAGGACAAATCCAATACTTCAAGTCGTAAAGGAAAATTGATCAAATGATTCACAGATGGCCACCTTTTACCCCAACAAAGAACTGTGCAAACTTAATTGCAATTTATAAATACCAGCTGCTTTGTGTTCTTGTTTTGTATATTGTTGCCATCTTATGCTGCCCTGATTCGTTCTATCATCGTGGACCACTGGGAATAATTTATCTAGGGTAATACACACTTCCCCAGCTTTTCCTGTTTTTAGTGAGAGCAATGTAACCTATTTGTTAAAACTCTGGACTTGGTATTATAAACACAAAGTCATGGAGAATTTACAGGTTACCTAGTCCAAAACCCTTAATATGGATGAAAAAACTGGTAAACTTTGGGAAAACTGTGATTCCAACCCAGCTCCTCTGAAGCCAAACACAGCTATTGGTAACATACCAGGAAGGACCTGTACTCAAATCCCACTTTATATGTTTGCTAGCTGTGTGACTTTGGACAGATCACTAAAGCTCTCTGAGCCTATTTCCTTATTTACTAAATGGAAATAAGTAGTAGTATCTACTATTGTTGTGAGGAGCAAATAAAATAGTGTATGAATAGAGCTTTATCCATCTAAAAGTGCTATTATTGTTGGTATAATAACATGGGAAGAGGATGCCTTTAAAAAGAGTGTCCATTCTTTAGTATAACTAGAAGATATACAAGTGAGAGACACCTATCCAAGTGTGCTGTACAGCCTTGGGTTTCTGTATAACAAGCTCTTTAAGATAGCTCTCTGTCTCTTTCACCTGAGAAAACTGACCTACCTTAATAGCACCTGCCTCGAAAGCAACATAAGCACAATAAGTATGTCATACATGTTATTAACAGATTTTGGCTGGTGTTGTAGTGGAACAAATTCTCTCTCAACGATTATTAACTTTTTGTGGCATGAACTCTTCTCAGAATAATGTGTTCAAATACATAAAATTAAATTCGTAGGATTATAAAGGAAATCAAGGGTTAGTGAAAATAAAAATTATGTGTAATATCAACATATTTATACCTTTTTTCTCTCATCTAAGCTCACAAACCACCAGAAATCTGTATGTGGACACTTTGCAAAGTCCATTGAACCCAGTTTAAGAATCGATGTTATTAAGGAAATTTCATAAAAATACATTTTTGTTTCTGATTCAGATCTGTTATGTTATTGGTGTAGGTAACTTCCAACACAGAAGCCCCAAGACAGGTTAGCGATTCCTGTAATATCTAAGCATGGTCTCTGACACTAAGAGTTTAAGTAATTTTTCCATGGTCAAATGCATAGTGTGTAGCAGAAACTGGGTGTAGCAGAACTCCTGTCCTTCTGACTCAGAGATCAGCTATGTCTCTGCCGTATGCTGCAGTACCTCACTCACATCATAATTATAGGCACAAAAACATTCCAAGAATTTTGAAAAGAATAAATAAAATTTGGTATCATTGGCCGTTCTTAAAAGTTTGGAGGATTTTTCTTTTATTGTCCCGTCTTCAAAGATGTGATGCTTCAAGGACATTCCCTTAGGTAATATCAATGCACTGTAGAGGTTTATGAGCCAAGATACACATCAAAAAGAATTTTAATAAAGGTTGACAGATAAATTGCTTGAATAGTGCTGATATAGTGAAGTAGGAGCCATGTAGGGTATAAGGCATTCCTGCTATTCCTCTTTTTAGTTAAGCGATGACATCTCACAGATATTCATTTGTAGAAAAGATCCTGGAGAAAAACGTATTCCAGGACATGCTATTGATTATCTCCCTTGCTACCTTCATGATTGGATTCAATGGTTGGTTCTCTCTTAGCACACAAATATTTCTTGGCCTTGATGAGAGGAATTCAAGGCAGATGAGTAGACCGTGCATTCCCAGGTTCTTAGAAAATACTGTTGATCCTATAGAGCATTGAAACAAAACTTTTTTTTGGTCTTTCTAAACAGGGTAGCCTCCAGTGAAAATGGATAGTTCAGAGTGTCACTTATAGGGTACTTTCAGATAAATGTAAGGATAGAATCCAGAGCAACAGATACTAAAGAATAATGTCCATTGACCCTTCTGACCCAACATGAGTAGAATTGGAGAATTTATAGCAGTTCCTTGAAGGAATATGTCATTCTAGGAAATTTAAAAGGGACAGGGGATTGTATTAAAATATATAATAGAATTTCTCATTCTTTCAACTATATATGAATGAGCATATAGAGGTATGAGGGAGCAGAGCTCTGGTGTGGCCATTGTCCATGGGATTTCCAACACCCCCAAGTTATTCATAAAATCTCTTACATTTTCACAAGAATGACAGTCTTAATTTGATCCTTATTCTTCATACATCCAAAAAAAGGTAAGCTCCTCCAGGGAAGGGATAATTTAGTCTTTTGTATTTGCTTTTCTTTGGACAACACCTACCAGAGTGACTGAATGAAGTACATTTGATGAATATTTGTTGAATTCTGGATATCTTGTTTGGAGAGTGTCATTAACATGGGCCTATCTAGCCCATACTCATGCTGTACCTCCCAAGTCAAAGAATAACTGCACAGACATTAGAAATGTGTTTAAAAGTTTTAACCCCCTTGCTCTTTTGTAAAAAAAAAAGTCCATTATTTTGTACACAGAAAAGGAATTTTGAGTGAAAAAAATAAAGTTGCATTTCACCGTGCTTTCAATGAAAATTGACAGTCCTTTTAAGTTTATTTTAATGGTACTTTTAAAGGATACACAACAAAGCACTGTAAAAAAAAAGAAAACTCCCCTTTAGCATTTTGCTGCCCGTAATCGAGGCAAGCCCAGGGAGAACTCAAAAGCATGTGCTGTAAAATATTTTATTGAAAAGATGAACTCTATAATGCTCCCCTGCATATGTAGACAGAATATAAGTATATAAAATATTTATGGCACTATTTTCATAAAATATTGGTGACATCTTTTTCAGGATAGCAAAAAAATACGTTTTAAGATTTTTTTAGCTAGTATGGAGGATGGAATCTACAGTGGAAACCTTTCAGAGAAAAGCCTAGCCTGTACTTTTTTAGATGCTAAACTGGTAATTTCATATATACCTTTAATCGACCACCTCATCTTTGGCTTAACTAAGGTACAACGTACCTTAGTGAAGTTAAAGAATTATATAGATCATCAAAAGACACACACACACACACACAAACACACACACACACACACACGCACAAATATTTATTTTTTCCCTGAATTATCAGGAAATATCAGGTGAAAATGATTACTTGGGCTACATTGTCTAGATTAACATTCTCAGTCCAAAGGCAGTGGACACATAGATGTCTTCTTGCCACCAGTACAGCCAGAAGTTTTTCACATATATTTACCCCAAAGAATTGTTTACAAAGGTGTCACAGGAAAAATTGCATCAACTTATTCAACTATCTTTTAAAGCAGCTACTTGACTTCCTGAAAATATATTGTCTTGATCCTTTGGGCCTGCATTGATTTCTTTCTAAGCCTGGCATATGATAATTTGTATGACTGCCTTACTGAGTATATAACACAGCTGTGATGGACATTGGCCAAAATTGTCTTTTTGTCAGTATCCATGTGTCATCATTGTCATTATTAAATAGCGTTTAGATGTCAGAGCTCATTGCTGTTAGATGAGAAAACAGCAATCTGGAATAAAATGAAACTGTTGGAACAAGGTTTAGTTTGTAACATCAAATTATTCATGGTAAGTATAAATTTGGAACTCATATCTGAGTCTAAACTTTGATACTTACATTTTAAAAAAATCATTTCTTTCAGGAATTCCATTAGTACTTCTTGCAATTTTTTTTAGGCTTTGCCTATATGTGATGTGGAGTTGTTGCTATCTTCTGTGTTTGTGTCTTCAGCATTGCTAACTCCAAAAAACTTGGGTGTACTCATTTTTCAGTCATTTTCAGTTCATTTGTTTAAGTCATTTCCAATTCCTCATGATTCCATTTGGGAGTTCCTTGGAAAGGATACTAGAGTGGTTTGCCATTTACTTCCCCAGCTCATTTTGCAGATGAGGAAACTGAGAAAAACAGGATTAAATGACTTGCCCAGGGTCATTCAGCTAGTTAAGTGTCTGACATCAGATTTTAACTCAGGTCTTCTTAACTCCAGGGCCAGCACACTATCCCCTGCACCATGTAGTAGTCCTTTTCATTACATCCTGAATGGGGACTGTGGCAAGGCCAGGCTCTGTATACTTCAGGAGGAATAGTAAAGACTTCTGTGGTACTGGTTTATATTACCAAAGGTATGGTTTATGAGTATTGTGTTCTACAACTTCATTTAACTTTAGCCAGTACACTGAGCAAGAGGTTGTCTACATTAAGTAGTATAGAGATTCCTGTGCCAGGCAGACTTCTGTCCTCGGGGCAAGCTTCTGGTTTTCCATCCAAGTGACACAGCTGTAGATTTGAGGCATCATTACTGGGCCTTGGTCCCTGCTACCAGCACAGAATTGCAGGCTGGAGGCTTCCCTGGCTCCCCTATTTCATGAGTATTCCTATCAAGCCAGGTTTTTCTTTCTGGATCCCATTCTCAGTGCCTAAAGACTTTTGATTATTCCTTTCGGTGGGCTTTTGCTGGCCAAATGCATTAAGTATACTTTCTCCTTTGATTTATCAATCATTTCTCCATTAGAAGTTTTTTTTTAAATCCTTGCTAAAGTAATTGTAAGAAAACTAGTGTCTTTTGCTTCCTTGAGGATGTCCATATTTTTTTCTTCATGCAATCAATCAATCAACAAATGAACAAAGTTTTATTAAGCATTTATGTACCAGGATTTTTGCTATTTACCTGGGATGTAAAGACATAAATGGACCATTCCCTGCCCTCAAGGACCCTATATTTTAACAAAGAAGAAATAGAAATAAATAGTATATCTATCTGTATGTATCTTTATCTCTATCTATCTGTCTAGAAAAATAGAGAGATATAGATAGATAGATAGATAGATAGATAGATAGATAGATAGATAGATAGATAGATAGATAGATAGATAGACAATAAATACAAATAGATAGTTTTGGGAAACAGTGAAGTAGCAGCCTTGGGTTATACTGAAGGTATAAAAATATTCACTCTTGGTGTTGTGTTATTTTTGTCTCAGTTTGGAGCTATATTATATGATCAGCTTCTGGAAATTTTTGTTCTGCCTTGTAACCTAAGAACCATCTTCATGCTTTCTTTTGTAAAGTTATTTTCTTCAGTATTTTTTGGATCCCCTTTAGCAAGTTTTTGACGTATTTTTCATGATTTTCTTGCACCAGTCTCATTTCTCTTCCCAATTTTTCCTCTACTTCTCTTATTTTATTTTCAAAATCCTTTTTGAGCTCTTCTGTGACCTGTGACCAATTCATGTTATTTTTAGAGGCTTTGGATGTAGGAGCTTTGACTTTGTTGTGTTCTGGTTGTATGTTTTGATCTTCTTTGTCACCAAAGTAAGATTCTACAGTCATACTTTTTTTCCTCTGTTTGCTCATCTTCCCAGCCAAATACTTGACTTTCTAACTGTTTGTCAAGGTAGGACTCTGCTTCCAGTAGAGGTGGGGGTTGGGGTTGGTGTACTGTCCCAGGCTTCAGGGGGTTTGCATTAGCTGCTTTATCCCCCATGGTCTGTGGCCCCAGAGCTCCAAAAGCTGCTGCTGCTTCTGCTGCTGCTGCCACCACTGTCAGAGGCACCCACAGTATCCAACTCTGCCCTAGGGCTGGGGTCTTACCCCAGTTGAATTGTGACCCCCCCTCACTCAGGTCCCACCAAGTTTTCCCACTGACCTTCTATGCTGACTTTGGCATTTGTGGGTTGAGAAGTATGGAAAATTCTTGATCTGCCAATGACTCAGTCTCCTGAGACCTGCTTTTACCCTCTCTGTGCTGGCATGGCCCACCCTAGACTGCGCTCAGCTCCGCTCCTACCTCTGTGTGATAGATGCTTCCTTACCCACCTTTCAGGCTCTCTTGGGCTGGAAATTTGTGTCATTCCATCATTTTGTGGGTTCTGAAGCTCTAGAATTTGTTTAGAGTCATTTTTACAGTTATTTGCCCAGTTTTGGGGAGAGAGATCAAACAGGTCCCTGCTTTTACTCAGTTATCTTGGCTCTGCCCCCAGCCCCATCTTCAAGCATTCTTAACCTGCATTCTGTAGACTTTTTTTGTTTGTTTTGATAACTCTATTTGAATATAATAGGCTTCCTTTGTAATCCTTTGCCTTTTACTTTATACATTTAAAACATTCTAAGAAAGGGTCTAGAGGCTTCACCAAACTGCCAGTTAGGTCCATGGCACACACAAAAAAGATTGAGAATCTCTGATCTAAAGGCGTGACCAGCATTACCTCATTGTGGTCTTCAAGAAGACCATAATGATTCAGATGGGTCAATCACTTCAGCCTTTTGAACTTTAGCTTATTCCTACAAACAGAGAGGGAGTTAGATTGAATAGCCTTTGGAATATATAGGGAAGAAGGTCATGAAGGTCATCCATGAAGTATGCATGCAGATGAGCTGAGCTTCCCCTGTCACATCTGGCAACATAAGTGCTCAACAGCATCTATCTTCCATAGGATTACCTTTGCAGGCCCATGCATAGGCACTCTCCATGGCTGGGATGCAATCCAACCTTTTCATAGTAAGCTTGAGCAATACAGAATTGTATGCAAGGATTTTGTACTAATGGTACATCCCAAATACTTAGAGGATGTATGGAAGTTTAAGAAACTAGGGACAGTGACTTTCAGTTTCAGTTGCGATTCCCCAAATCACTCAATGCCCTTGTGTAGATATGACTTTCCTGAAGTGTTCTTGGATTTCATACCTTTGATAAGACTGTTACTTGTCAAGTAAAGACAGCTTTAGATGGAGCATTTACACTCTTCGAAATTTTTAGATTAGTTTGGAAGACTGCTTTAATAAATTACTAAATTTCAGCTTTAGTAAATTACAATTCTGTGTGCAAAATGATGCACTAGAAACATGAGGAAGAAAAGGTAGGCATTTCTTCCAGTGCGTCTATCACGTTTACAGAATAGCTTATCATGCATGTGATGCTGTTCAATAATTTCTATTAATTTTTAAGTGAGTACTGTGAAATTGCCACTTTCATGCTACTATGAAAATCATGATTCATTACTGGTTTTCACTTTCTAATCTGGAATAAGAGCCAAACTTGGCAAGAGGCACTGGCTCCCTAGCAGCAGTTATTTTCTGGTTACACCCAGATTCTTTGATGGGTCTTCCCCCAAGTGGATAGTTTGCTAGGAATGGAGAGCTGACTTTAGGACTGCTTTGTAATGTCACTCATTAAATTAACTTAGAATATGTAAACTGATTTATTTTAAGGTTTAAAGCAATTCCCCTTAAGATGTCCTAGAAGTATTAGATTAGCACTTGTGTGAGCAAAAGTTTGACTCAATTTTCAGAGGCATGTATTTTAATGATGGCATCTCATAGTCTTGGCTCTGGGGGATCATTTTTCCTCTGTAAACTTCCATGCTGAGTCAAAAATGTACTCGGTAGCTAACAAGTACATCAAACTGATTCTAACTAAAAGGAAAAGCAAATTATTAAGAGATAAATCCTAAATGTGGATCTCCAATCTGAGCTTCCTCTCCTATCTTCAGTTTTGGGGTTTTTTGGGTTTTTTTTAGTTTTTTGTTTGTTCATTTTTGTCCACAGAGTATGCACTCTTTGGTAATTCAACCATCAAGAAAAACCTTACAAGTCAAATTGGCTTTCCTCTTCTGCCTTTAACTTTCCAACATTCAATATAATGCAATGCAAAATCCTCCTGATCATTACCAAATCTAAATCCTCACTTTTATTGCCTTAGACAGTTACATGGCATAGTGATAGATCATTGCACTTGAATTCATAAAGACCTGAGTTCAAATCATGTATCAAAACGCTTACTAGCTGTACAAGTTACTTAAGCACTCTCAGCCTAGGTTTCTATAATCCTAAAATAGGGATAATAATAGCTCCTACTTCAGAGAATAGTGGTAAGGGTCAATTGAAATAAAACATATAAATAGCTTTGCAAAATTTTAAGTGTTATATGAATGTTATCTTTATTAGTTAGATTCATTACATAAAATCCTTGAGGGCAAAGTCTATTGAATTTTTGTCTTTGGCTCTTCAATGGCTAACAAAATGGTTGACAAGCAGTAAACACTTAATCCCATTTTCATTGATTACCTGCCCCATAGCTAAGGCCCATAACCTTTGCTATCCTCTAGCTCTTAATCCACACATTACCTTCACAGCTCTTATTTATCCATTCTTCTGCCCCTGTTCTTTATTTATTTATGCACTCTACTCAAACCATGCCTTCTTTTCCATTCCCTAGCCATTAACATGATCCAAGCCTTCATCATGCCATGTTATATTATGACACCATCAAGGAAAGTCTCCCAAGCCTTTTCCCGTATAATTCATTCTCTTTCCTATGATCTGTCCCAACCCAAGCCTCACTTGGCCATTGTTTGGGGCCTGCTGGGTCAGAGTGAGTGAAAACAGCAATACTTTCTGTTTTGATGAAAAACCCCTACGGTCTTCCTTTCCCAGACTGATTTTTTTTTGACTAGGTAAAAGAGGGCATTCTTTGCTCCATTTCTTACCTAACTTAGTCATTGAATGGGTAGTGCCTCAGTCAAACTGAGACCAGGGAAAGACCTTAACTTAAAAAGCTCCAGGTCTCCCAATCCATCTGGGGCCATCTCCAGTGGTCATGATCTATTTCTTGCCACTGGACCCAGATGACTCTGAAGGAGAGTGAGAGGCTGGTGACTTTGCACAGCTTAAGTCCAATTCATTTTCAAGTCATGGCATCACTCTCCCGATGTCATGATCCTCTTCAAGAACAAAAGGCAAACAAGCTACTAATTTTACAGTGATTTTCTTTGACTTATCTGTAAATTGTCTCCAAGGTCCCTTTCCCTAAGATTCTCTAGTTTGCTGTTTCTAGGTTTCAGTTATTAAGTTAGTTTGTACCACTGAGGGGGTTATGCCAGCTAGGTGGGCCAGTGGGCAAAAATGCTGAGAGTGAGCATTTAGGTAGTATTTTAAGGCTGGCTATGTGTGTTACCTCATCTAACCCTCACAACAACCCTGTGAGGTATGCGCTATTATCTCCATGTTACGGATCAGTTGTTATTGTGTTCTTCCTTCATTGCTGAAGAAGACCACGCCATCAGAGAAATGAGGACATGATTTACACTTGACTTTGTTTTGAGTGAGGGGGGGCTGTGCAGGTCACCAGCCTCACTTCTCCTCCAGAGCCATCTGAATCCAGTGACCAGCTATTCATCAGGATGACTAGAGATGACCCAGGATGAGGTAATTGGCATTAAGTGACTTGCCCAAGGTCACACAGCTAGTGAGTGTCAAGTGTCTGAGGTGAGATTTGATCTCAGGTCCTCTTGACTCCTGCACTGATGCTCTATCCACTGCACCACCTACCTGCCTCATCACACATCAATAAACTGAAAGAAGTTAAATAGCTTACTCAACCTAACAGTTAATAAGTGTCTGAGGCAGGATGTGAGCACAGATTTCCCTATCTTCAAGTCATCCCCCAACCATTTTGCTCCTGGAAGCAGGAAGACCTGAGTTCAAATTGTGCTTCAGTCAATTATTTTCAGCTTCAGTTCCTAACCCTAAAATGGGGTTATAAAAGCACCTAGCTCACAAAGTTTTTCTTGTGGGGATCAAATGAAGTTACATAGGTAAAGTCCTTTGCAAACTTTAATGTCCTCTGAAGATGCTATGTTAGCATTACTCTCAGGATAACATAATGAAAAGATATGCAAATATGGGACATGGATTTGAATTCAGGCCCCACTGCTTATCACCTGCATGACCACTTATCCTGTGCCTGAATTTCCTGGTTTCCCCATCTGTATAATAGGAGTTAGGTGAGTGGATTAGAGAATCTCTAAGTAGTCTTCCAGCTCTAAATCCTATCTTTGGAGGAGATGAATGAGAGCAAAATATCTATTTGAAGGCATTTTGTAAGGGTTAGAAAAGGCCATAGTCTTACCAGACTTATCCCTTTCATATTATACTGAAGTTTTTAAAATGTATTGAAAGCTACTTTTGAAGTGATTTTAGCTAGAGGTTGCAGGGGTGATCGTTTATAGCAGAGCTATTCCCTTCACAAATATGCCTTCATTCGGACTCTTGGGCTTCTGCTGCCTAATTTGTGTAAGTCTTGAAAACTGTTCTTAACATTACTTGGAATTACAGAGAGTTATTCTGAGCAGTAGAACACCTGTATTTTTTAATGGGTTTCCCTGGGCCTTCTAGAATTCAGGCTATCCATTTGGCAGATGCAAATGCCCATGCCCACTGTGTCATATTTTCTTCCCCCAGTTGAAATTTTCATTTTGGCACTTGAGAGATATTTGGTGTTAATGTGTTTTACTGCCAGAGATAATGGACTTCCTGCTGAAGAAATGGCACTTCTGATGCTTTTGTATTGAAACCCATATTTGATTGGCATCTGTGTCCTAGAAAAACTGGCACGGTACCTTGCTAGGGCATGGTACCATCTAACAGGCAGGAATTTAGGTGGTAAAGTGATCACAAATGAGTGTCAGCTGGGAGCATTCTGGAATGAATGTCTAGCTATAGGAAGTCAAGAAGAATACACTCATGAAAACCTCCATATTCTTTTATGTAATGGTTTCTGTTGTATGAACTTTTAAAATGGGACAGATTTTTGCCCAATTTGAAGAATGATATTTGAAATTGTTTCATAGAAGTGTGAGAAGCATGGCATTTAAGGCTAGAGAGCTGACCCCTCCATCAAGAAGACCTAGGGCCAAGTCCCAGCTCTGACATATGCTGATTGTGCGTGACCCAAGTACAGTACCAATAGTCCTTAGCAGATGGAATTTCTTCACTGGGAGTGCCCTACTCTGATTATGTCATAGGGTCACTCCAACTAGTAATGTAATTACATAATTTTGCCTATTAAATTCATATTCCATTTTAGATAACACAATAAATTCATCATGGAGAAAAATATTGATTATTCTCTATCTGTAAAGTCTTTCATAACAATTATAAGTACATTTTAAAGTATTAAGTTATATATAAAACATTCTTCAGAACTTTGGTATTAATAAATCAGACTCATTTTAATTTTAGGAATACCAGTATTCTATGTTGCGAATGCAGTAATTCGTATTTCTGAAGTACTTTATACTTTATAAAATGTCTTCTTAAAAAAACAGCTACCCTGAGATAGATGAATAGTTTGTTGTTGTCCCTCATTCTAGAAGGGACTAAAATGACATCGCTATGCTAAAGTCAAGTTTCAGTGTGTCCATCTGTGAGTGATCTGACCGATTTGAGCTCAGAATGTTCTACCACAGGTTGAGTACAAATAGTCCATGTGAACATTTGAGGTGGATACTCTATATTTGTGCATCCTACATTTCCTTTGAGCTGTTTCAATTCTGGTTTGCTCATAAAGCACAGCACCTTCTGTGATGTGGGCATGCCATGCTGAGCAGTTCTATGCTAGCGTCTCCCCTGTTAGACAATCAGCTCCAAAGTTCATGAGAGAGACCTTGAAAGTGTCCTTGCATCTCTTCTTCTGACCACCATGTGAATGCTTGCCCTGTGTGAATTCTGCATAAAATAGTCTTTTTGGCAAGCATGCATTTGTACTTGAACAATGTGGCTAGTTCATCAGAGTTGGGCTCTCTGAAGCACAGTTTGAATGCTTGGCAGTTTGATTTGAGTAAGGACCTCAGTATCTGGTAACTTATCCTGCTAGGTGAGCTTTAGAATCTTCCTAATACAATTAAAATGGAAGGGATTCAGTTTCCTGGCATGGTGCCATGGCTCTGTAGACCTTCAGCTTGGTAGTCAATCTAATACCTCTTCTCTCCCATAATTTCCTTTGGAGTCTCCCAAGCACTGAGCTAGCTCTGGCAATGCATACATCATCTTCATTATCATTGTGTACATCCCTGGAAAGTACACTACCAAAGTAAGTGAACTTATCCATAGCATTCAAAACTTCTCCATTTACTGTAACCCATGGTTCTACATATGGATAGTGTGGTGGAGGCTGATGGAGCACCTGTGTCTTCTTGGTAGTAATTGTTAGGTCAAAATTAGCATAGGTAGCACAGAATTGATCCATACTTTGTTGCATCTCAGTTTTAGGGGCCCAAAGTTATCAAAAGGGAAGACTTAAATCCAGATTTTCTGAGAGGATCCAAGTCTAGTACTCCTTCACCAATGCAGTGTTGGATATTCCTTGACTCTTATGCTTTAAAAAAAAAAACTTCCCTCCCCCTATATTTAGGAGTCTCTTCTCTCCAAATCCTTGGCCCCTGTCACTCCATAGTAGGCTTTTGCAACAGTGAAAGGGCAGCACTGATGTCATATATCTTTGAACTTTGCTAGATGTCAGAGATGAATATCCCAGATCCATCCTCCAGAGTTCCTATGAATTGTATATGTGATCAAATTCCTGTAACTGAATGTCCCTCATGATTTGAAGATCATTGAAGGTGGGTTCACCTATCTCCCTTTCTTATCCAATAGAACTTGACAACAACCCAAGTACCTTACTTGTGGTTATGACAGGTTACAAGAAAAGGATAATAGTCCTTTATAATGATAAACAGATAATGAACCTTCTAGCTATGTATATGATATGTGTTCTATATTTTTTCTGCTTTAAAGATGTCAATATTTAAATTTAAAATTTAAATAAATTTTCTTTGAAATATTACATATCAAATATTTCATTGAAAGTGATCTACAGGGGGCGGAGACAAGATGGTGGAGTACACTAGCTCTTATCCCACAGCCCATAAAATACCTGTAAAGAAGAACTCTCAACAAATTCTAGAGCAGCAGAAACCACAGAACAACAGAGTGGAGGAGATTTCTAGCCCAGAGTGACCTGAAAGACCAACAGGAAAGGTCTGTAACACCAGAGGCAGAGCGCAGCGCAGCCCAGCCTTGGCCACAAGGCACCGAGAGGAGCAGAACGAAGCAGGCTTTAGGGACAGAATCTCCAGTGGAAGCACAGATCTCCCAACCCACAGGTGCCAAAGGTCAGTGGGAGGGTCTTTTTGGCTGGCTGAGAAGGAAGCAGGGTGTCCCCATAACTCAGACCTCCTTAGGTGGTGTGGAGGCAAGAGTGGACAGGGCTTCCAAGGCAGGCAGCAGCCTGAATCCATTGTTGAAGGTCTCATCTTAAACCCCCTGAGGGAATTGAGCCCTGTGTGGCAGCCCTGCCCTCACCTGAGAAGCTGATCTTAATCTCACACTGAATAGGGGCCCTGCCCCTGCCTAAAGCCCCTGAGGGATAAAACCCCTGAGGAATTGGAGTAGCTCATCTGAATCTCAGCCCCCAGTGCTGGCTTTGGAGAACTGGAGGCCAGGTGCTTGTGGAAAGGAAACTCAGAAGTCAGGTAAATGGCTGGGAAAATGCCCAAAAAAGGAGGGAAAAAAGACCATAGAAGGTCACTTTCTTGGGGAACAGGTGTCTGACCCCATCCTTTCAGATGAGGAGGAACAACGCATACTGTCAGAGGAAGTCAAGGCCCCAGCCTCCAGGGCCTCCAAAGGGAACTTAAACTGGGGCAATAGAAGACCTTGAAAAACAAGTTAGCAGCTTACTAAAGGAGAATGAAAAAAATGCTGAGGAAAATAACAGCTTTAAAAAGAGGCTAACTCACTTGGAAAAAGAGGTCCAAAAAGCCAATGAGGAGAAAGAGGTTTTAAAAAGCAGAATTAGTCAAATGGAGGAGAAAGTTCAAAAGCTTACTGAACAAAATAACTTGTTGAAAGAGAGAATTGAGTTCAGGGAAATGAATGACTATGAAATAAACCAAGAAGTTAGAAAACAAAACCAAAAGTTTGAAAAAATAGAAGATAATGTAAAATATCTTATTGGAAAAACAACTGACCTGGAAAATAGATCCAGGAGAAACAATTTAAAAATTACGGGACTACTTGAAAGCCATGATCAAAAAAAAGCCTAGACATTATCTTCCATGAAATTATCAAGGAAAACTGCCCTGATATTCTAGAACCAGAGGGCAAAATAAATATTGAAAGAATCTACTGATCACCTCCTGAAAGAAACCCGAACAGAGAAACTCCTAGGAATATTGTGGCCAAATTTCAGAGTTCCCAGACCAAGGAGAAAATACTGCAAGCAGTTAGAAAGAAACCACTTGAGTATTGTGGAAATACAATCAGGATAACACAGGATCTGGCAACTTCAACATTAAGGGATCAAAGGGCTTGGAATGGGATATTCTAGAGGTCAAAGGAACTAAGACTGAAACCAAGAATCACCTACCCAGCAAATCTGAGTATAATATTTCAAGGGAATAAATGGTCATTCAGTGATATAGAGGACTTTCAATTATTCATATTGAGGAAAAGACCAGATCTGTATAGAAAATTTGACTTTACAATACAAGAATCAAGAGAAGCATGAAAAGGTAAATAGGAAAGAAAAATCATAAAAGACTCTCTAAAGCTGAACTGTTTACATTACTACATGGAAAGAAAATATTTATAACTCTTGAATCTTTTCTCGTTATTTGGGTAAATGGAGAGATTGTACATACTCACACACATGCATACACACACACATACACATAAATAGACAGAGTACAGGGTGTGTTGAATCAGAAGAGATGATATCCACACACAAAAATAAATAAATAAAATAAAATAAAAATTAAGTGGTGAGGGAGGAAAATACCTGGAAGAGAAAGGGAGAAATGGAACAGGGCAGGCTATAACTCATAAAAGAGATAAGAAAAGTCTTGTTCAATGGAGGAGAAAAGGGAGAGAGGAGAAGGAGAAAATGAAGCTACTCTCTCATGTGGCTGAAGGAGGGAATAACATACTCACTAAATTTGATATGAAAATTTATATCACACCACAGGAAAGTAGGGGAGGATGCAACAAGTGGGTTGAGGGGAATGATAGAAGGGAGGGCAAATGGGAGAAGGGAGTTACTAGAAATAAACACTTTCCAGAAGGGAGAAGGTCAATTGTGGGGGAAAAACAAGGGGGAATAGAGTAGGACAGAGGGCAATATAATTAGTATTACACAACATGATTATTATGGAAGTCTTTTTCAAAATGATACATATTTAGTCTGTATTGAATTGCTTGCCTTCTCAGTGGGGCTGGTGAGGGAGGGGAGAAGGCAGAGAATTTGGAATTCAAAGCATTAGCAACGAATGTTGAGAATTTTATTGCATATAATTGGGAAATAAGAAATACAGGGAATAGGGTATAGAAATTTATCTTGCCCTACAAGAAAAGAGAGAAGATGGGGATAAGGGAAGGGTGGGTGTGATAGAAGGGAGGGTACATTGACAGAAGGAGTAATCAGAATGCAAGGTATTAGGAAGCAGGGGGAGGGCAGTGATGGCAAGAAAAATTGGACATGTTACAAAGTGAGGTAAAAGCAATTAGTATTAAAACAATTGACTGAATTAATTACTGAGAATAAATCAGTGACATCTTTAGTTTGGGGAAAAGAATTTTAGTCTAAATTTCCTAGAGGAAGGTAACCTCAGGTAAAATTTGGCATTGATGGAAAAGTTAAGGTTTTAATGGTAAATTTGATTTTATGATTGCTATTTAATCAGGAGCTAGAACATGTATAGAAAGGCATGTAAGCACTTAAGACTTGCCTCAAAAGATGTTCCTTAGCCAAAGTGAAATTATAATCATATTTGAAACCTAGTTATTGGACCTTGCCATTTTTAGATGCTATAGGACTATTAAGTGACTGTTCTTCTGAGTCTAACTCCAGGTATAGATAGCAAGAAAGGTGATCTCATGGGAAGAGTGGAAGAGAGGCTGTTCAGTCTGGGCTGAGGTAGGATACTCCTGAATCAGTTTCCCCACTGACACCTGGCAGACTTAAGCCTGACTGAATGCAAGTGGATAATCTAATCCTGCTTGGAGTTGACATGAAGTTGGGGAGATATTGTTTCCCTGCAATGTCCCTATTCTTGGTGGCAATTTCCTATAGTCAAAAGGTTTGTAAGCTTAATACCAGATCTATTCAATTATAGATTATTGGTAGGGGAACATCTGAGGTTAAGTCTAAAATTAAGCTATTAAGCATAGGACTTTAGACCAACAACATTAAGTTAGGGTCCTTTAATTCTTAGTAATACTGTGGAGACAATTAGATTAAGAGATTGTGAAGTCAGCATACATAAATATTATTTGTGTCTCAGTTGGCTTATGTTTAAAAAAAAATTCTTTTGTGGTCCATATTGTAAATGCTTTAAAAAGATGTATCACCTGACCAAAAGTCTGAATTGTTTTATCTGTTATAAACTGTGTTAAAAATGAAAAATAAAATTAAAAAAAAGAAAGTGATCTATAATTGTTTTGTTTTTATAAATTATTCAGTAAATTCCTTCATTACAGTAAATCCTCAGCCATCTAGAATATGGGGAAATTAGTTGGCTTTGACTATCTGCATATCTATCTCAAAGAGCTTAAAGTTTACTCTTTGGAAAAATGCTTCTAACTATTTTTTATCAGCTCTTAAAGTTTAGTCACACTTCCCTGGCTTCTTACATCAGCAACAATAATTTAAATAAATTTATATTACATTAAATTTATCTTCAATTAAATGATTTAAATAAATTTAAATAATGGTTCCACATTATAAATAAATAAATAATTTGAAAAATTTATTTAAAGGAAGGTATTGAACGTAATTTGGAAATTTTCTTGATTTGGAGTCATCGGTATGGATATCAGTCTCCTGTAATACAATGATATTCTCAGGGGCCAGGTGTAGAAATAGTTGCCTTTCCATAAAGGCCCCCCTAGACAGCAGTGTATTTTTAATTCTTATTCCTGACTTTTGTCCCCTCCCTCCTCTCCTTCCCTCTGCCGCTCTCATTTTCCACTGGAACAAGAGGAGAGTGGTTTGTCTTGTCTATTGTTTTCAGCTATTACGTCTCCCTGCTCTCACTTTGCCTATAGCAGAACTTTTCTCCCTTCTAATCTATTATTCCTAATCTTCTATGAGTTTAAAAATCCAGACAAACTAGCTTTAAGAATTGTATATAAAGAATGTACAAGCTCTCAATGAGGTTCTGAGGGGCTTTCAATGAATAAAGTGTCATGATCCTTAGTGCATGGGCTTTGGGACATTTATTTGCCTTCCCAGAATCCTGCTATACTTCCTAGTCCTTAGCTATATTTTAGATAAGTATGATGCCAGTTATTTGTTTTCTAGATCAATGCATCTTCAACAGGGCAGAAAATGGATGCAGAAAGGTTTTCTTTGTGTTCCTATTTTAACGAAAGTTTCAGTAATACTAGCAAAGCAATGGAATTTGTTTTCTCCATGATCTTAACCCATAAACTGCAAGGTTTTTTTTGTTTTTTTTTTTAAAATCTGGGTCTATGAACTTGTATTTTTTTAAAAAAATATTTTATAGCTATATCTCAATACAACTGTTTTCCCTTATAATCCTATGAATTTAAAAACATTACTGTAAGTAAGGTTCCATAGGCTTCACCAGACTTCCAAAGTGTTCCATGATGCCAAAAAGTTATGAACCCTACATTATAATCAGAAATAACTTAACTCAGCTCTACCCTCTGACATATACTATGAATAAAAAAAATATGAGTTGTAATCATTTTTCAAAATTTTCAGTAGATTTCAAGTTTTGTGGGGGTTTTTTTGCAATCTATTCAATTTAAAAAATAGTTATTGCCTACAGCCCATTCCCAGTACATACCTGCACACACTTCAGAACATCCCTTGACCACTGAATGTGATACCAGAGCTATGTTATAGGATTGACTTTAGTCAAACAATTAGAGATCTAGTAGATGATGGAAGTAATTTCACAAGAAAAACTAGGAGATTTCAAGGCTTAAATAGAATTCTGGTTTACTACTTCTAAACCACATATTGCCTACTCCTACTAGCTCAGACCTTTATTACATAAAGTTAACAGGAAAAGCTTTCTTGATCATCAGTCTGCCTACCTGTCCACTTATTGCTGAAAACTATTGAAAGGAGAAGTAATTCCTCCTTTTTCTCGACAGGCTTTCAATGCATGGTACACATGGCTTTGTTATTGATGGTTCACTAGACAGGTTAAGCTTCAGTTGCTTGCATCTGTATTGTTCTTTTAATGTTGACTTCAAAATTGCATTTATTCTCTGTTGGGACCACCTAATAGCTACGATCCAGATTTCAGCTTAAAGGGATGTGTCCCACTATCCCCTATTAAACAAGTATCATTCACAAAACACTACTGTCTTTTTGTACCAATTGAGGTTTGCCATGGAAACAAAAGATTACATTACCAACCTCAGTACTTGATTGAATTTAGGATTTTAAAAAAGTTAAAGGTGTGACATTTCTAAGAATTTAAAGGGAATATCTTAATAATCTTAAATTGACAGCAATGATAATATATACATCTAGCAAAAAGCTAGAATTAGCTGCTATGGAAATTTTTGGTTTTAGTATTTAATGCCATACATGATTTTATAAATTAGTAAAAGATAACATCTTATCTAGCATCAAAATCATAGTCCAGATGCAGTTACTTTAACACAGGCACCATTTGAGTCATGAATTGACTCAAAAATGTATTTCTGTCTTCTGGGATATAGTCCTACGAGGCTATTTGCAGATTTCATTTCTGTCCAGCACTTAGTTCTTTCCTATATGCAAATTTTTCTGAAAACTAGACTGTTACAAAAAAGGTCTCAACTGTTTTGTGGTGTTCAGAACCAATAAATATTCGAAGAGCGGTGGAGCCATTAATCTACAAACGGTTTGCCGTTCTCCAGTGCACTGTTGGATTGCATGTTAACCATTCTGTAGAACTTGGGGCTTATGTAATTCATTGAACAAAGCTTCCAAAATCAGTCTTTAGTCAAATTCCTTTGATTACCATGTTTTATAGTCAGGATGAACTGCTCTGTTGAGTGATGTTATAATACTCTATCACCACTTTGAGATTCTGCCATTAAGATGGAATTAAATATTATGGATTTTAAAATGTTATTTTAAATACATGCATACCTTTTTTCTTTTTTTCTTTTCCTAAGTTCTTTAATTTGTTGCTCCCATTCTGAACATAAGTTTACTTTGATATACCAGCACAACTGATTAACACAAAATTCCCTCCTACAAAGTGCTTATAGTTCATAGAGATACATATCCATACATACATATATAGAGATATAAAAAATGAATTTCTAGGTAATCCCCAAGAAAGAAAAGTTTACAAATGCACTGGTCTGACAGAATGGCAACTATTGTTGTCCATAGATATGGAGAAGTTCAGTATTAATCCTGTATCTTTATTGAAATTCTCAAAACCACTTAGCTCATTAAGTACAATAACATGTTCATTTGGGCAGAATGAAATGACTAACTGTTGTTAGATGTCAGCATTGCTTCAACCATTTCCATAAATCACAGTGGGAGTATCATTATCGTATATGATTAATGACACTTCATGTTGTGAATCTGATTACAACCACTAAAGAAAAGAATAACGAGAATCTCTATTTATGCATACCTTACATGAAGTGTTTGGTTCATGTCTACCAAATTGTAATAATTTGATTGCTTAATAAGAATGGATGATTAAACACAATTCATTGAAATCCGCTGAGATCTATCAGTGACTTTTCCATACATACGCAGAGTTCCCTGAGTATGTTTTTCTATAGAAACTGTGGTTAATTTTGAAGAAAAAAATATTTGCTTATTATTTCTTGCTAATTTGGAAGGTTTCCATCCTTGTTTGTTGTTTTCAGACATTTTATCCAACAAAGAATGGAATGGAATTCAGGTTCACTCAATAAGTTTTGTTGTTGTTGTTGTTGTTGTTTTTTCTGCATGTGGTATCGTCCAAACCTTTTTAGTTCACATAGATCTTCCCCGCAGTGTGGCATATTTGATTGAGGGCTGGCCTTACAGTCAGGAAAACTTGAGTTCAGAACCTGCTTCTGATACTACTAGTTATGGAAACTTGGGTAAGTAAGGGAATCTAACAGTGAGTGCTTCAAGGAATTCTAAGGTACAATGGACCTGCCGATATATATGGATGGAGGAGGAAGTACTCATAGATAGAATCACAGGACCATTCTGTCCTCATAAATAAAACCATCTACAGTGTGCCCTTTCTTCTGAATTTCTCTTCCTTATTATCATTTAAGAAATATAGATAAAAGCCTCTTTAACTTGGACTTCAGCAATCCAAAATCTATAATTCATTCAGAAAAAGTCTAGGCTAAGGTTTTATGTCTTGGTACAATGTATAAAAATAATTTATTAATGAAATTCTTCATGTTTAATAGGAATGAAGAGGAAATATTTAAGAAAATAAGAAAACAGTGTTTTCATGGACATCTAATACTCTTTTGTATACAAAATCTGGTAGTTATAGACATTGGTCAGTTTGCTAAGGCAAATTCCTAACTGTTTTCATTTGGCAAAACAGTTAATCTAATTTCATTCACTGTCTATAAAATGAAAGGATTTTTCCCACTTTTAAGTCATTTTTTGAACTATTTCACCCTTCCATCTTTGTTTCTATGATTCTGATTTGGATTGACTTCTACAATTAATCTAAATTGTGAGTTCTTGTGGTACATCCATAATATATCTCTACGAGTGTTCCCATTAATCTCCTTCAAAATTTGAGGTAAGGGGGCACAAGAATGCCAAGAAATCTTCTTGTCCAAAAGAAATCCAAACATCCTCTTGTCCAAAGCTATTTTTACATTATAACAAATTTAACCTTAGCCCAGACCTTCTCTGAATGATTTGAAAATTTTGTATTTGTGAAGTTCAAGGTAAAGAGTCTTTTTTTCATATTTCTTACATGATAATAAGGAATAGAAATTTAAAAGGAGGATATTTGTAGAAGTATGAACTTTATTAAATAACAGGTAGAGAATTCTGAGTTTCAGGAAGATAATTCTCTGACCAGAAGCCAAACTTTATGGTTCCAGGCAGTGGTCAATGGTCCCTCCTCTGCAGATCACATAGTGACTATGTGAGTAATTTAAGGTAGTGAAATAGAGAAAATGGTAAGGTTTTAGGAGCGTACTCCTAAAAAAAAAAAAAGGAGTGTTTCTTGTATTCCTTTAATCCACTCTTAACCACATTCTCCTTTGGGTCTCTGCAGGTAGGTTGGTTAATAGTATTCTTATGTAGCATCGTAGAACCATGTAGTTTGAAAGGTTTTTAATTCTAAGCTGTCCTTACCTGAAGCATGAATCTCACCTTCAACATCCTTGATAAGTATTCATTCAAAACCTGCTTGAAGACTTAAAGTGATGAGGAACTTACTGACTTCCATGGAAGCCACCCCACACTCCTTACTCATTAGAGTCTGCAGTTCACTAGAATCATGCTTCTCTCACTCTATTTAAGTAGTTGCTTTTTTGAACCCAAGTGCAGGACTTTGCATTTATATCTATTAGATTTCATCCAGCATAACTGAGTAGATACTCTATAGAAAACTGGCCAGACAATGTGGATGAAACTCACACAAGATGATCAGCCATGGAGGGATTACAGCTGGACCCAAAGGAAGAAATACCCACACTGAGATGATTCCAAATCCGGTAATGTATTCTAATATTGGCATTTCTTTTTATTAGCCTTACCCCAATCATTTCAATCTCTTAAGATAAGTTTGGATTCTGATTCAGTCATTCATATATTGCCTAAGTAGGAAACAAAATACAGAGGTCTCTTCAACTTTATAAGCTCTCTCCCCCAAGATGCTGCTTGGAGACTGAGGTCCACTCTCTCTCCCCCTACCGTTTTTGGAGTAAAATTGTACAAGTAAATTATTATTCCTGTTCCATATCATTTATTGAGCACCTCCTGAATGGTGGTACACTTATCACTCACACCATTCTATAGCATAAGATTAAGAAAGTCTTTATTGGCATTCGTCACTGTGTGATGGTTTATAAAATTCCATCCTTATTGGAAACAGAAAAAAATTGATGACAATAAATTGCAGACACATCAGGGAGTTTACCCATGAGCAGCAGGAGAGAATCAAAGCGAGTTTTCATGTAGAAGGAAAGCGATAGGCTGAAACAAGAAGCTCTGTGGGAGACTGCAAACCACAAAAATATCAGAGGTGTTGTGAAGTTTTTGGAAATAGTCAGCTCTGCCAAACCTTGGTGAATACTATAGATAGTTTAGCATTTGTGCTTATGCTCTGCAGAATAATGTCTTCATATCTTAGCTCATTATCAAGGGTCATAAAATGGTAGAGTTGACAGCATGTGTGAGTGATTTCAGAAGAGATTATTTTTATTCAGTGCAAATATAAAACTTTTCATATCTCTTTATAAAGAGGAGAGACATGCTTCAGTCAAACATGAGATACTTAAAGGAAATAAGATAAAGGGGAGTAAGGTAGATAAATAAATTTAAAACATGTATCTGCTCAAGTAGTTGTTACTTTCTTGGCATATTTATAGCTTGTATTCACCCAAATATTAAGGCAGAAATTACCTCATATGAGCCAATTCATTAATCATTTATTGTATAGCTACTGGGGAGCTATTCAAGAAACTGGAGAAGGATTTAAACTATACCCTCCATGAGCATGAGATCTAATTAGAGAAACAAGACTGACAAAAGTATTAGAAGACAATACATGACAATGCAATGAGGGACCAAAATATATGGTAGTAAGTCAGTAAGCATTTAATAAGAGAATGCCAGCTATAGGCAATCAAGTAGTATGGGCATTAGCAAAGTGAGTAATGAGCGAGGGCCTGAGCTGTTGGGGAAGGCTATCTAAGAGGAGATATGATACCAGTAAGTAGCCTACAGGAAAGAACAATTGGTTTGCAGATACAAGACTTAACTTCAAATCTAGGCTTTACTATTCATTGTGTAAGCTTTGGCAAGTCAGATTCCTCCTTTCTAAAATTAGGGGGTTGGATAGAGCTTTTTAAACCAGAATCCAAGTCTGTGACCATCTTTGAGACAGTCCATTAACTTGGATGGGAAAAAAAAAATGCCCTCCCCCCACTAACTTCTAACAAATTTAGGATTTCATTCCATTACTTATAAATATTATTGGATAAAGTATCCATAGGTTTCATCAGATTAGGGGTCCTGCACACACGCACACAAACACACACACACACACACACACACACACACACACACACACAAAATTAAGAATCCTTCCTGGACTAGAAGATCTAAAAGGTCCTTCCAACCCTAAATTCTCTATTAGAAATACTGTTATGTTTCTACTGACGGAATTATTTAGTAATTCAACAGTGAGTAGAATAAAGACAGAATCTCATAAAAAGATTATTGTGCTAACGAGAAGATTTATTACTTTAGTCAATAGTGCACTTATTTCAAAATCTAATACAATGAAGTATGTAGATAACTTTTTTCAGTTTTTTGGGGGGGAACAGGGTTTGACGTCATAGGAATTTTTCCAGATATTTTTATTCCTCACCACCAAACTTTTTGTTGCATTACAAAGCAACATTTCTCAATTAGCATTTTGATGCTTATGAGTCCTGAATATTGTAGTTAACTATACACCACGATTTATATGCATCTCATTTTTATTTTTGGACTGGACTTGTGATTTTATTGCAATGGGGAAATCCCAAAGATGAAATTCTACCAGTGCAGCTCAAATCCCTGCTCTTCACTTCTAGGACATGTATGTCCTACAGTCAGTATCTTATTAAGTCCTCGTGAGTCCAGATGTACCTGACTCCAAGAAAGTCTTTCAGTTCACTATGCCAATCTGCCCATCCAAAGCATTTCTGGTGAATATATAATTGAATTTAATTTGTATACATGTTTTTATGCCTTTCCATTAGATCGTGCATGTGTTGGGAGCAGTATCTGTGTCATTTATTTTTATCTCCAGCACCTAGTACAAGATCTTTCAAGTAGTAAATGCTTAATCAACATTTGTAAGTGGATAATGGATAATGAATCCATTGATGTATATTTTATACTGAAGTCTGTTATAGATGAAAAGTTCATTTGCTATTTTGTCTCCATTTTTGTAAATTATAATTTCCACCTCATCAAATAATCGAGAATCTTCAAAATCTACTTCTGCTTCTAGAATTCATTTAGTGTTGAGTTGTAATAATTCAAAGTATTCTGATTTTATTTTATTATCTTTAGACATTTCTCCTTTAAAATTATCTTTTTTCCATTCAAATTCCAGATTTTTATATGTACCTTAATTTATCTCTTATTCTTATCTATTACAACAGTATCTGATTACTCAAGACCATGTCACAGACTGTAAGAATAGTTCTAAACATAGACCATTGTTTACCTTTAGTATAATTAAGAAATATTCAAGGTGATTAATAACTTTTTTTCCAGATGTTTAGAATTCTCTGAAGTTCTTTCAGAATGTATTAACTGTTACAAGTATTTTCAGTGCAACTTCATCAGAGTTCATACAGAAATCATATATAATCATTTATTTATTGAGCTTCCAGTTACCTGCTATGATCTGGTGTATGTGTTGGGGCATGGGGAGAAGGGGAGACATTATGGGTACAGGTGTGTGTATGTTTATGTGTGTGAGTTCCTTGAAGATAGAAACTAGATCTTATCTATATGTTCCATTTTTCCCCAGCTCCCTCCTAACACGTTTGTACATACAACAGGTGCTTAATAAATTTTGTGTGTCCTCAGTAATTGTCTGGAATTGATTTTCATAGTATTCATATCACAGGGATCCCCCGCCTCCAAAGGACTTGGGCAAACAACAAATGGTTGTATGTGAAAGTTTGTTTCTTATGAATCAATTTAAGCGATAAAGCAATTTTTGAAAATTTTCTACAAAGTGCTGGATAGTTCTATAAACTGATGATTATGCTCTTCTAGCTTCTGTGTCTTATTGACTCGATCACATTTCCAATAAAAGCTGAAATATATCTTTTTTATTTTAAATTTTTAAAGATTGCTTTCCTGAAGCTCTCTGGATTGCCGTTCATTAATGTTTCAGCAAAACTCCTGAACATTGACAAGAGGGTTGATTATGTCTCTATATTTAAGGTACTGTTCAACTTAGGAAGAAACTGTTTCCTGTGGTGTTGTCTCAGAATGATACTATCAAATATTATATTGATCTATGGTATTAGCATGAAAAAACAAAAACAAATCAAAAAGTAAGCGCAAACGTGCCTTTATTTATATTATTAGAATGGAATTATACATCTCTAATTCTTGTAAAATTCAGAACTATGAATCCTCCAGATACCCTAGATCGACATAGTAATCAACCAAGTTAGACAAACTGAATTATCTCTAAGTCCAATTTGGCTACTTTTATTGGAAAACATTATCGTTTCTGCAAACCCTCATTTGTCACTATTTCTATGGAATTAACTATAAAAGAAGCAAGATCTTATTTTTTGATTAGAGGTCTAAGGATTTTTTAAAAATTAATTTTCAGGTAAAACTGTTTTTCTCTAGCAATATGAGGCATTTCACTTTCTGTTGTCATTTTCTACATTTTTTGACCAGGAACAGAAGTACTAAAATGAATATTATTTACCACATTTTTTTACACTTAATTCCACTTTCTCCTGAATGTGGCAGTTAAAGCTATTTGCGACATGCCGTAACTTCAATAAAAGTTATAGGAGGAAGTCATGCAGTCTATGTGGCTATGTAAGCTATATGTCATGGCAGGAATAGTATATATCTTATTTATATATTGTGTTTTAGATATGCAAACGTGTGTACACATATATTTATGTATGCATACACACATATATACATACTATGGTCACATAAGTGACTGAAAAGTTTGAAAAATACAAGATCTCATTGTATTTATTGCTTGCTGACTATTAAAAATTATTCATCATAGGTCTAATAATTTTGTCCCATATTAATGTCAAAATCATCTAAAATACTTCAAAGATAAAGTTTATTAATAACAAATGAGATATAACGCAGAGATATATTGCCAATTTCTTGATGCATCTAAGTTGTAAGATCTTAGGACTTTATCATTTAGAATAATAAATTATGAGAAGAAAACTCTGAAATCCTCTGATCCCAAGGAAAGGATTCTTCTTTTCATTGAAACCATCATTTTGTAGCAGAAAAAACCCCACCTGGAATCACAGAATATATATAATTCTAGACCCCACCCTCTTGGAGAGTAATAATTTTTAGCTTAATTTAAATCGATGAAATCAGGTTGATGTATACCACTGAGAGGCAAAATAGCATAGCATACAAAGCGCATGCCTTGGAACACATTAAGACCTGGGCTCAAATTTTGATCTTGGACAAGTTAGGTGACCTCTCAACACCCCCAGGAAACACTTCAAGACTGGAGAGTGCCAAGAATGTGCTAAAATTCTTCACCAGGAGTGCCCTACAGTGTTGAAATCACAGGTTCAATTAAAAACAAAAATTCACCACTTAACATCTTAAGGATATTTTGAGTCACCAAACCTTCACCTATCATATAAGTAAATGTATTATTTCATCATAACATATGTATATGTATTTTCTAACTCTAAAATAATATATCAAAAAGACCTAGTAGGTTAGCAGTAACAGAAATTCCATTTAACATATTGTTTCATCAAAGCACAACATATCCTGAGCTGAAATTCACACAGTTTTGAACCAACACATTTATAATTGACTTATAATTGTATTTTCCAAAAGGTGGTCATCAAGAACCGTGAAACTAATCATGGTGCAAAATGATTCAGAGAATGAAAAGACAAATTCAATTTCTTTAAAAGTAGATTTGGATTTTTTTTCTCAATATATCTTCTTGTGAATTTTAATCCAACCTCAAAAATTTAATACTGATTTACTTTCATTTATCAGTTAGTTATTCCAAAGTAAATGTCTGGATACATTTCCAAATGTGAGCATACATTTAAAATACATTTTTTAGAGATTTTTTCCATTGTTTCAGATTTAATTTAGCATGAGAGCTGTGACTCATGAAATGCAACTCATTACTTTAAAGAAGAATGATTGAATTTCATTCCTGATGTCTTAATTAACCTATACTGGCTCTGCTGTGTTAACAGGAAAGTGTAAATCATGGATCAAGAACTGTCTAACAAATATTGACTGTACAGGAGGGCCAAGGTTTTCATTAATATTTTGGGCAAAAAGATTACGAAGGGAGTAAATATCTTAGTAATATGTGATATGAGTCACCTCTTCTGTAGTGTATTTTCTTTTTTAGATGCTTATTTCTGAAGTAGTTCAGTTTCATATCCTTCCCAATATAGAAGGTGGAAACATTTCCTTCTAAACTCTCTGTTAATTTTTTCTTGGAAATAGATCAATTTTCCTTTGTTCAGGTATCCAGGTTGGCTAGTGTTTGGGCCCAGAGACATTTGCTAGAATCATTTTACACAAGCAAGAGAACATGATGGAGATTTTCTTTATAGAAAAGGCCAATAATCTCCCATGGAGGTGGAAAATTGACCTTCTTATAATTAGTCAATTTAATTCACCAAGCAAGCCACTGGAATTTTTTGATCTCAGAATTCTTCTTTGTTATTTATGTTGGGATTGAATGGGAATGTGTGTGATGTGTGTGTGTGTACAATACATATTCATACAGAACACACATATACGTATATATGTATATATATATATATACATATATACGTATATGTGTGTGCATGTGAGTGTGTATACACCTCCATTCTCAGTAATGTTAGCGTTACACAAAGGCAAAGTAAGCTGGTAGAGACATGTTATCTTCCAGGTATTATGCTTAGTAATAGGGATACAAAGAAAGGGAAAAAAACCCCACAGCCCTGATTTTAGAGAACTCAAAGTCTAATGGAGGATCTCACTACTCAGTGGTCTAATACAACAAAAGGAAAGCACAATGGAATACATTGTCCTGTCTTTGGAGAAAAGTTTCCTATTTGAATCTCAGGATAACTGTATCAAATTATACCATAAAATAGTTTATTATCAGTATTGCTACTATTGATAGACTGTCACTACTGTCATCTAGGATATCCTTCAGAGCTTTTCCTTTTCCTGTCAGTTCTCTTGTGAAGGAAAAACAGTATGGTTTTTCATTAAGTTCACTAAGGAGAACAACTTGGATGTAGGTGCTATCATGACTCCCATTTAATCCTCAAGGAAATTAAGGCAGACAGAGGTCAAGTGATTTCCTCAGATTCACATAGCGAGCAAGTGTCTGAGGTTAGGTTTGAACTCAGCTCTTCCTTATTCTAAGAATAAATGTGATTTAATCCATTTGGAAATCACCTCAAATTTTCCTTATAAATGGTTGGAACTGGATTCTTTCTAAAACTTTTAAGAAATGATAATATATAGGGGCACATAGAAACACTAAATGAATTCTGGGGAGACTTTTAAATCCTGAATATAAATTTTCCCAGCCTGAGTCAATTTGCATCTAATCATTAACTAAAATGGCGTTACCGTTTGGGAGGTCAACCAGAATGACATGATATCCAATCAAAAATACTAGACGTGATTGATTTAGATAGAGATGGAGGGGGGCGGGTATTCACTAAGCAGATTCAATAAAACTGAAATGGAGGTTTTGGTGAAAGTGTACATGTTATAGAAGTGATTAAGTACTTGAGAGTGTCTCAATTCTGAAGATAAACATACTCCTCTTTATAATAGAAAGAAAGATGACCTGCATGGTTCTCACCATACCTGAGAAAACGGCTGTAAAGAAAGTAGCATAAGCCAAAACAGACTGAACAAGAAAACTCACCAGTCACTCTAGCCGTGAGCCTCCCAGAAAGAACCCTACTGACCTTTATTATCCCCTTATGTTGGTGGGACAATTTTTTTGGCGGTTTTTCTGCATGTCGTGTCACTTTGTGGCTCTTCAGAGCTTTATATGTATTTTATCTGTTATTTTCCTCCTTGGTTAAACTTGGCCACTTAATTAGCCTATTATAAAAAGTAGTTATAAATACAAATGGAATGAGACATTGGAGAGCAGGTTTGTGGGCAGATATAAAGTTGCAGATATCTAAAGAAACTGTTGCAGCCACGGGGCTTTGCCTGTGCCTGAGAAGACTAAATATTTTTCTACATCTTAGAGAAAGAAGGGGTGAGCGGAAGGAAACAAATCTTTTTAAAGTTCTTACTAAGTACCAGGCTTTACAAATGTTGTCTCATTGGATCCTCACAACAATAACCCTGGGAGGTAGGTTTCTGAAACCACGTATTAGAGATGAGGAAACTGAGGCAGACACAAATTAAGGGACTTCCTCAACGTCACATAGCTGGTAAGTGTCTGAGGCTGGATTCTGATTTAGGTCTTCCTGAATACAGACCCAGTGCCCTACCCACTCTGTCACCTAGTTGCCTTTTAGTCATCATGGAACTCTCTGGACACAAATGAGTCTGCAGTGGAAGGAGGAGAAATGTACTATGTAAATGCAAGCTATTTATTACTATCATTGTTATAGTTGTTGCTATGATCATGTTGTAGCTGTTGATATGCAGGTTCTGGAGAATTTCTACTAGAGGTAAAGTAACAGTAGTATAGAACCAGAGGCAGGCTACTCAAGAGTCAAGCTGAAGGGAGAGTTAGGGAAGGGCAGGCTCACATGAGGGGAAGGACCAAAGACAGTCACTAGTGAGGTCTTTGAAGTCAACCGATGCCCCCCACCTCACCCCACCCCATCACGTATCGTATGCATATGTGACCATATCATATGCATATGTGACCATAAGTCAACGAGGAAAGAAACAAGAAAGACTTGGAAATCTCCCTCAAGTACAAGTTCATATTTTTCATTTCCTTTATTAATTTTAATAAACCCATGATAATTATAATAAAAAGAAGAAAAATAAAGTCTCTTTATTGAACCACAGATAACCAGGTAGTTTTTAAAAATACCTTTATCTTTCCAGATTGTTTCATTGCATATCATTTTATTAAATCTAAATGAATACATTCTCATTCCATAGTTAACCAAAGTTCTGCTGACTTCTTCAAGGCAGCATACTGCATATTACGTGCAAGGCAATGGATGTTGAAAAAAATGTGATGGTCTCTGCCTTCAAGGAGTTTACACTTGGCAGGGGTCAGTATGCAAAGTAAGAAGCATTATTAATATTGTGTAAATCCATTCTGCTGGCTTTTATATTGTTTTTAATTAAAAGTTCTATCTACACCCTTTAACCTTTTCTAAGCACGTCCCTCGTATATTCCTCATTAATGGAAATAACAGACTGACTTGGACTGGGGGTTATGCCAAATAAAATCATCATCCACTGGGGCTAGTAAAAGTAATATCCCTCATCAGACTGCCATAAATATAACTCTGATCCCTTGGTGACATCATAAACTTCTCTTTTGTGGTTTACTCTAATGTAACTAGAACTATTCCATGTATTTATGACCTGTCATATGTCAATACCGCTACATAATTTACGAGACAAACATGGCAAGGCCTTTTCTGTCATTATGTGATTTTTCAGTTATAAATTGAACTTACCTACTTTATGTGATGTATAAATGTGTTCCAGGGAGAAGTAGGCTGCCAGATCCATTTGAAGGTGGGTGCATATGAATGTGTGTGTATGAATGTTTTAATAACCCATGTGTCATGTGAAAGATGAGAAATGATGACATCTGTGCAACTAGACAAAGACTTAAAATATGATTGGACTGTCCTAAAAATGCTTTTTCATTTAGCCTCTTTTGGGAAACCTTTTAAAACACATTGTTCCTGAAATTCTGTGGGAGGGAAAAGTCTTTCAAGTATATTATTTGCCAAAGTGTACTTTGAACATAGTCTGTTCTTATATTGTTACTCATGTGGATCATATGCAGAATAGTAGGAAGAACTCTGAACTAAGAGTCAGGAGACCAGGATCCTGCATCTGTAGTTTACCATTTTTTGAGCCTCAGTTTCCTGATCTGTAACATGGAGAAAATATCTGCTTTTTCTTCCTCTACAGAGTAATAAAAGGATTTCATAAGGTAATGCACCTTATAGTACTCTGTATATTGCAAAGTAGAGTGTGAAGGTTAAGTGAGACAGGGTGGTATGGTGAAAAGAATACTAGATTTGGAGTCAAAGGCACTGGGTTCAAATTCTAGTTTTTACTGACTGTATGGACTTTGGGTTACCTTGTGTCTGTAAGCCCCAGTTTCAACTCCAAAAGAAGTTTCTTTCCAGCTCTAAATCATATTATTCTATCTAGTGTCAGTTGGATTAAATCCAGCAAATGCCACTTATTAAGACTCTATCCTGGGCATTGTTGGATACTGGGAACACAGAAATAAAAATAAAAGTAGTTCTTGCCCTCAAGGAGTTTATATTATACTGGATGCTGTGGAGAAGAAGGTTAGGTTATGTAAACAACATGTAGACAGAAAAAAATAAATATAGAAAAATATGGAAAATATGTTATATTTATATATTATTTTATAACACATAATAATATCATATATTATTTAATATATAATAATATATTGTTTAATTTAATATATAGTATACATATTTATATTACAATATATATTATATTTTATAATATATATTATATTTTTATATATTTTATATAAATAAATATATTTTAAATGTTATTAAATATAAATATATTTTATATATTTATAATATATATTTTTATGTTATATAATAATAAATGTAATATATTTGCTATGTAATATATACAGAAAATATATATGTATATAAATAGAAATCAATAAATATAGAAGAGATACAAAGTAATTTGGGGGAGGAGAAGGAAGAACACTAGCCACTGAGAGAATCAGGAAAGGTCTAATATAGTAGTTGGCATTTTAGATGAGCCTTGAAAGGAACTGCCCTGAGAGGCAGAGGTAAGTGAGTAGAGCAGCCCAGTCATGAGGGGAAAAGGAAGTGGGGCTCTCTATCCAAAGCCTGAAGACCGGAGATACAACACCATTCATGGGAGCATCAATTTAGATTGATTTGGTTAGAATATAGAATGTGTGAGGGGACATGATGTGTAATCCACCTTTTAATTTTCCATCACTTTCAGTTGTGTACAACTCTTTGTGGCCTCATTTGGGATTTTCTTGGCAAAGATGCTGGACTAGTTTACCATTTTCTTCTCTAGCATATTTTGCAGATAAGAAACTGAGGCAAACAGAATTAAGTGACAGGTCACACAGTTAGTAAGTGTCTGAGGCCAGATTCAAACTCAAGAAGAGAAGTCTTCCTGACTTCAAACCCAGCACTCTATGTACTGTACCACCTAAAAATTCACCTAGAAAGATACATTCAAGTTAGCTCATGAGAGGTTTTCCATTCCAAAAAGAGTTTTTGTTTTATCTTAGGTACAAAAAGGTGCTACTGAATTTTTTTTAAGTAAGAGATTGATATTATCAGGAATGTGCTTTAAAAATATCAATCTGAAGGATATATTGAAGAGAGATGATAAAATTTCAAGAAAGGAAAATCAATTAAGAGGCTAGTATAATAGTCTAGGGGGGAGAAGATGAAGGATTAACCTAGAATATTGGCTGTATAAAAAGAAAAAAATGATTGCTTTAATGATTATTGCTTTCTAGTATAGTTTGAAATCTGAAACTTCTAGGACGCCTTCACTCACATTTCTTTTCATTGATTCCCTTAATATTCTTGACCTTTTGTTTTACCAGATGAATTTTGTTACTATTTTTTTCTAACTCTATAAAATAATTCTTTGCTAGTTTGATTGATATGGCAATGAATAAATAAATTAGCTTATGCAGAATTGTTATTTTATTGGCTCAGCCTACCCATGAGCAATTAATATTTTTTCCATTTGTTTAGATCTGAATTTATTTGTATGAAAAGTATTGTATAAATATATTCATACAGTTCCTGAATTTGTCTTGGCAGGTGAATTCCCAAGTAGTTTACATTGTATGTAGTTATTTTAAGTGGAACTTCTCTTTCTGTCTCTTCTCTCTGCACTTTGTTGGTAATATGTAGAAATGTGGATGCTCATTGTGGGTTTATTTTAATATCTTGGAACTTTGCTGAAGCTGTTAATTGTTTCAATGAGTTTTTTTTCAGTTGATTCTCTAGGATTTTCTAAGCATACCATCATATCACCTACAAAGAGCGATTGCTTTGTTTCCTCATTGCCTATTTGTATTCCTTGAATTTCTTTTTCTTCTCTTTTTTTCTGTATTTAGAGATTCTAGTAGAATATTGAATAATATTGGTGATAATGGATGTCCTTATTTCATTTCTGATCTCATTGGAAAGGCTTCAAATTTATCTCGTTACAGATAATGCAATAGTGTTGATATCGATAAAACCAGCGATTGTGGTTTTAGATAAATGCTACTTATTATTTTAATAAAAGACTCCATTGATTCCCATGTTTTCTTATGTTTTTAATGGGAATGGGTGTTATATTTTTTTTGTTTTTTTTCTGAATCTATTGACATAATCTGATTTTTGTTGGGTTTTTTTATTTATGTGGTCAACTATGCTGATAGTTTTTCTATTATTGAACCAGTCCTGCATTCCTACTTGATCTTGATTATATATTACTGTAATATCTTTGCTACTTTATTATTAATTTAAATATCATTCTAATATTTATCAAATAACATTTATTATTAATGAAATACTAATAACTATGTAACTAATAATCAATTAATGTTATATATTTTGCTATCATCTATTACATGTAAATGTAATAATTATTAATAACATGAGACATTAATAATTTTGATGTGAATAATTAAAATTAAAAAGCATACATAAAATTAAAAATGCATTGATATTCATTAAGGAAATTGGACTGTAGTTTTCTTTCTCTGTTTTTGCTCTCCCTGATTTAATTTTCAAAAGAATACTTTGCCATAAAAAGAATTTGGAAAGACTCCTTTATTTTTTTTTAAATACCTTATAATATTGTGGTACCTTAAATGGTTGGTAGAATTTACTTGTAAATCCATCAGGTCTCGGATAGTTTTTTTCTTAGGGAGCTCATTTATAGCTTATTCAATATCTTTTTTAGAGTTATTTAAGTATTCCATTTCCTGCTTTGTTAAACTGGACAATTTATATACTTTTTGTAAATATTCATCCATTTCACATAGATTGGGAGATTTTTTGGTGTATAATTAGGCAAAATAATTCCTATTATTTCTTTAATTTTATCATGAGTGGGGGTGCATTCAATCTTTTCATTTTTGATTCTAGTAATTTGGTTTTCTTTCCTTAAAAAATAAACAATTTAATTAATAGTTTATTTTATTAGGGTTTCTTTTTCTTTATAAAACCAGCTCCTGGCTTCATTTATTTATTTATTTTATATTTCTATCTTTCATTTATTCATTTGTTATATCTTGACTCCATTCACTTACAAAAAAATCAACGTTTTAGAATACTTGGTGACATGGTGACTATTGAGGCAACATTCCATTGATGGGTAGGTGGTAGAGAATCATCATCACACTTCTAATTAGGTAAGGTAGGCTTCTTAGAAGAAATTTTATATAAAAGTACACGTAGGACCTAAGAAAACTCACTTTTTCCCTTTCTTTTCCCAAATGAAACTCTTTTCCTCCCTTGAAAGATAAAATAGCTCTTGTAATCATGGGTCACTTCAAGTTCATAGGAAGTTAATCTCTGAAAAAGTGGTCAAAGAAATAGCTAGTTTTCCATCTGGCCGATATGATAGATGACTGACCTACTTAAAGATTTTTTGCTTGAGGTTCAACCCATTTCCATGTAGCTCATTCAGACTTGCCAATAATGGTTGAAAACCTGAAATATCAAATGATTCTGAGAATTATCATTTTTGCTCTGTGGACAGACTAGTACTTCCTATCAGCTGCTGTCCTGATATGACCATTGTGGATAGGATTTAGCTTAAGAGCTAGAAGGTTGCAGCCCTTGGTAGTGAGATGAAACATTTGAGAAGCACAGAAGGAAATAAATTGTAACTACTTATAAGTACTGTCCTGATATGTAGAACACATTTCTAGGTACAATAACATTTTTTTTGCTAGTTCTCTATTCCCTCTTGTAAAAACATCATAGTAAAAGTGTTTTATTTTCTCATCTATTAGAAAATTTCCTTCCTACTTATTCAATATTAACATATTTGAGGAGATTAACTAAGCTCTCATAATTCTAGAACTCTATCATGACTTTGGAAGGACTGACACCAAATTTCCTCTCTCTTACCTTTAAACATTCACCCATCTCTCAAGTGTGCACTTGGGCAGGTCTGGGGGCCAGTTTCTTATGGACTGAGCCTGCATTTATTAAACTTTTACTATGTGCCAGGCATTGTGCTAAGCTCTGGGAATTCAAAGAAAAGAAAAACAAACAAGCAAAAAACAAAAAACCCACCATCCCATAGTCTCAGCTCTAGATGAGCTCACATTCTAATGAAAAGAAATAATAACTTGCAAATGACTAGGTATATATATAAGATATATAGGCAAATGGAAAGTAATCTCAGATGGAAGGCTTGAGCAATTAAGGACAAAGTTTTTGCATGTAGTTTTTGATGACTCGTGAAGGAAGAGAGGAAAACCAGGAGGCAAAAATGAGGACAGAGAGCATGCCAGGCCTGGGGAATAGTCAGTGAAAAGGCACAAAATTTTTAGATGGAGCATTATATAATATGAACAACAAATAAACCATTGTAGCTAGATCATAGAGTACATGAGGAGGAGTCAAGTATAAGAAGGCTGGAAATATAGGAAGGGGCCAAGTTAGGGAAAGCTCTAAATGACAAAGAGAAGATTTGATAATTTGATACTGGAAGTAGCTGGGAGCCACTGCAGCTTATTGAGCAAAGGTTCGGAGGAAGATGAGATGATCAGACATGTACATCATTTTAACAGCTGAGTGAAGTAGATTGGTCAGAGCAGACTGAGGTGAGGCAGAGATGGTGAAGCAGAAGGCTATTGCAATGGTCTCGGTGTGAGGTGATAAGGTGGCAGCAGCTATGTGAGGGGAGGGGAGGAGGCATAAATGAGACACTGTGAATGTAGAAATGAAAAGATGACAACAGATTTGATATGGTACACCCCAAATAATAACTTTTCCCCACAATGACATTGTGGTAGATAGTGAAATTATTTTTAACTCCATTCTGTAAGGAGAGAACTCCAAAGCTCATAGAAGTTTTAACTTGTCCATAGCCACATAACTAGTTGAGGATCAGGGATAGAATTTGAACCCAGCACTCGACTTCAAGTGAAACCCTTTTTTCCATGTAACATGATATCTTGATCATAGGTAGGTGTAAGATTCTCATGAACTTGAGGAGAAGTGAAGGAAGGTAAATCTTGACAATAAATTTAAGGTAACAAAATGATAAAGACTATACAGAAACAGAGGACATAATGTAATGCTTAAGAATGCAAGACGCTAAGAAATTCTAGAAATGTTAAGGAGAAATTATGAATGGGTTTGGAAAGACCTGGAATTAAGTACACAAATCCTAAGTCATGTCATTATTTCTCTGATGACATGGTCTTCTTCGGCAATGAAAGACAAACACACACACACACACAAACACACACACCTTGGAAGGATATAGAATTTTAAATAAAATATAAGATGGAAGCATTCAAGCTTTAAAAATGGGTAAATTAGGAAGCTATTATTCCCATAGACAATGGAATTCACCACAAGGTGATTTTAGTGAATTTCCACACTTTAATCAATTGATAAGTACTTTTTAATTGCTTACATACGACATGCCTCAGATCATGCTAGAGATTGGGAAGTACAAAGACAAAAATCAAACAGTCCCTGAACTCAAATAGCTTGCATTCTATCAGGGAAACATATAGCCATAGAAACCTTGTCTGTTGATCTTCTGAATATCCTTATTCTACTTTAGGTTAACTTAGGTTTCTAGAACTTGACTCCATCTCCCCCTCAGAATTCTTGGGGTATGGCTAAAAATTGAAGGATGATTCTCTAATGCTATTGACTCTAGCTACTGGTGTGCTTTCTCCCAAGATTGCCAGTTAAGAATAATTTTAGTCAGCCAGTCTTAAGTAGCTTTAAGAAATGATATTTGCTAAGGAAGTACTATTAAGTTTATGGCATGCTCTCCATGGTCCTGAGGAAAGTGGGCTCAAATTTAAAGAGAATTTATACCAAAAGGGTAACACAGTTTTACTTAGCAGAAGTCCTCATTCAAGGATACCCAAAAGGTTTTCATGTTGGGGTGCTCATAAATTGTGGAATGTCTGAATAAATTATAGTATGTTAATGTAATGGAATATGATTATAATATAAGACATAATGAAAGGGAGGGTTTCAGAGAAACCTGGGGATGCTTGTAGATTATGAGATAGAATGAGGGAGAAGAACAACTTATACAATTTATAAAGACAAACAACTTTGAAAAATTTGATCTACACAATGAGTAACCAGGATTCCAGAGGACCAGTAATGAATCTTCCTACCCACCTCTTGGCCAAGAAAAAATGGATTGATAGTACAGAATGACATATGAATATGGCCATTGCAGGATTTCGTTTTCATTACTGTGCATATTTTACTAGAGTTTTGTTTTGTTTTTGTTCAATGGAGAGAGTGGTAGGCAGGGAGTAATGATCAAAAATAATTTTTTAAGTAAAAAATATTGTATAGTTCCTCTGAGACATGATCTCCTTTCTTTTCTGGGTTCCTTTAGTAGAGCTATGGATCTGTATACAGTTTGTCCTTGGTTCCAAGTATAGGCAATGCTGTAATGTGATCAAGGGATGAGGGGAGAGAAGGGAATAAGCATTTATTAAGTATCTACTATGTGTCAGGCACTGAGCTAAGCATTTTATATATAATACATTACTTTAACCTTACAACAGCCCTGTGAGGTAGCTGCTATTGCTATCCCCATTTTATAGTTGAGGAAACTGAGGCAGATAGAGGTTTTGTGCCTTACCCAGGGTCACAAAACTAATAAATATCTGAGGCTAGATTTAACCTCAGATCTTCTTGCGATCAGTCACAAGGCTCTGTTCACCCTGTCATCCAGCTGCCATGAGCTTAGTCTACTGCAGGTTCTTTTTTTTAAATTTATTTTTATTTGTTTCATTAAAATTTCCCAATTACATGTAAAACATTTTAGCAATCTTTTTATTTAAATTTTCAGTTTCAAATTCTTTCTTTCTTGTCCCTCTCCCTTTCTTGAGAAATCAACAGACTTGATATCTATTATGCTGGGGATGGAAGCTCAATTCCAGGTGGACAGTCTCGGGCGGGTAAAGGTGGGAACTTCTAAATCTTAGCGTTTTCACGAGACCCCCCAGGAAACGACTGGGAATCGAGGTGAACCGAGCTATCTCGTGTATTTCCGCCTCTTCCCGTGAGAGACGTGATGGGAGAGAGCTCTCCCCGCCCTCGAGATTGTCCCGGATCTGGGCACACCTAACAGCACGGTATTCAGATGCAAACTATGCGGCTGGAGAGCTTAAGTAGGATCAGGAAAGCCTGAAAGTTCTCTTGGGCGGAGGGGCCACATGTGAGGACAACAAGGCTCCACTTTTCCTCTCTCCTCTCTCCCCTCCCCCTCTCTCCCCACTTATACTTCTACTTCCAATCTCTTATTGTAAGATCTTTGCCTCCTTGGGAGATTCTTCGCTCCCTCCTAAGGAAGAATTCCCCTGCACTTGTAACTAGACCCTGAAATAAAGCTCAACCCTTGTTCGACTCTGGAACATCCTTTTTCTCATACGAGAATCCGGTTTGGCCAGCCGAAGACCTCCGATAGAGGTAAGGGAAGACTCAGGTAGCCCACAGGCCTCTAGGCCTGGCACTATTATACATTTGAAGTCATGCAAAGAATATTTTCATATTAACAATGTTATAAAAGAAAACACAAACATAATAAAACTATAAAAATAAAGAGACTAAAAAAATTATGCTTCAGTCTGCATTCAGAATTCATCTGTTCTTTCTCTGGAAGTGGATAGCATCTTTAATCATGGGTCTTTTGAAACTGTCTTGGATCATGGTCTTGATCCCAGTAGCTAAGTCTTTCATAATTGATAGTCTTTAAAATACTGTTTTTACTGTGTATAATGTTCTCCATATTCTGCTCACTTCACTTTGCATCAGTTCATGTAAGTCTTCCCAGTTTTTTTCTGAAAACCTCCTGCTCATCCTTTCTTATAGCACAGCAGTATTCCATCAGAATTATGTACCTTAACTCATTCAGTCATTCTCCAGTTGATGGGCTTCCCTTCAATTTCCCATTGTTTGCCACCACAAAAGAAACTGCTCTAAATATTTTTGTACAAATAGGTCCTTTTCCCTTTTCTCTGATTTCTTTGGGATACAGACCTACTGCCACTGCAGATTCTAAGGCTTTTTTCTTTTCTTCTTTGGAGGTTTAGCTAAATGCTGCATTTACTCTAGCCTTTCCAACAAATGCAGTTCTATTTTAATCATTTATAGACAACCTCTATGGTGTGATCAAATTTCCTTGGGATTGGTCATTCTAGTTTGAGGGATTTTTTCTTCATACCAAATCCTATTATTAATTGATTAAGCATCTTATTATTTACTGTAAGTGGAATGAAATTGAGTAAATCAATCAGAAGTACAAAGTAATTTTGGCAGGGAAGCATAAGCAGCCGAGGATATAGATCAGGAATCATCTTGTATTTATAAAATATTTTCAAAATTTGACTTGTATTTCATTTTTAAAGAAGCTACCTATCTCACAAAATGCAAGTAACTATAAAATTGCAGTGTCTTCAATGTTACTAGATTGTACCCGTTATAAAAGAACATCTGCTTTATAATGCTAAACAAAACCCTAGAGTCTAACTGAAATGGTTCTAGCTTTCTTGGCAACATCCTTGGAGGCTGATGAGTCCGTTGTCCCATCATGGACATGATGTTCTGAGTTAGCTTCCACATAGAATAAGCTTTGTTTGACAAACATCTAAAGTTTTGAGCTTTTTATCAGAAATTAATTCTACCATTGGGTACATAGTATTTGAACTTCTGTCCAAAAATATTACGTAATCAGTGATAGAATAGTTATTGAGACAAAAAACAGGATTCTGGGCCGTCACCTCCTGTAAAGGGAGAAGTAGCTTCTACACTTGTGAGGAACTTTTCAGCATACTAGTACATGCTACAAATATCCCTGCTGGATTTCCTTTCTTGTCTAAGATACAGCATATTTACTTTGTTCTTCTCTTTTAGTCTCGCCCTTTTGATAGCCAAAATCCTCCTACAAATTTAGGTTAATATTGCCATGTTACTCACTGGCATGTGTGGACCTAGAAGGCTAGTTAGTATCTTTTGCATTTCAGAGAACATAGACAGTTCCTTTTTTTCTTGAACAGTTTGAAATCAGTTTCTTTCCCAAGACATCTCTTTTTCAGAATAAAATAGTTTTTTGTGGCACTTTTTGATGAGGTAAGGTTCACAGTATGAATTACTGAGTTGGAACAAGGCCTCCTTGGTTGGAACAAGAACTTTTCTCTAAGAGAGACTTGAAGCTATGACATTTTGCATCAGATCACTGTGGTTAAGCCATCTGTAGGTGAAGCAGGCAAAGTGTTTCTCTCGAATCTTGTAAGTAGGTATTAGACACATTGGATTGTAACATATACCAAATGCAGAGAAAATCATTTCCCAACATAAGCAACATACACTTCTTTTTGAGCTTCTTTCCTGTTAGACCATTGTCTGAGGCAGAACAAGGGAAGGTCAAATGACACAAAAGATGGCAGATGGATTTCTATGTGACATAGCTAGCCATTAAGAGGTAAGACAAAAATAAATCAAGCAAACAGCTTTTTAAAATACCTACTACGTGACAGACACTATACTAAGTGTTCAGGATACAAAGAAAAAGCAAAAATAGCTTCTCCTTTTAAGGAGCTTATGTTCTAATGAAGCAGACAATTCATATATGAAGAGGTACCTAGAAGATACATACAGAGTAGAGAGAAGGTAATTTTAGAGGGGAAAAGAGCTGGAGAGAACTGTTTAATGTCTCCTACAGAAAGAAAACAAACAGGAATTTTGGGATATTGCAGTGAGGTAGGAGAGTATTACAAGCATGTGGGACAACCAATGCAAAAAAAAAAAAAAAAAAAACCATGAGTAGTTCAAAATCTATCTTCTTCTCATGACCTAACAAGCTGGCCAAAAGTTCATAAAATTTCCATTATCTTAAGTTGGTTCCATTTAATGATGCCTCCTTTACAGATGAAGAGTTAATCAAAGATTTATTCTTTGGAGCTATCAAGTGTTGACTAGGGAGAAGAGAGACTTCCTTGTTTGGAGGTTTTGAACGATAAGGCCAGTCACTTAACTTTTATCATTCTGTTTTTCATCTGTAAAGTGGGAACAATAGTTTCTCTACCTATTTAGCAGAACTGTTGTGGGGAAAGTACTTTGTAAACCTTACAGCCACAATTAGATGTGAAGTACTTGCCTTTCTCCAATTCTCAGTAAAAGGACTTGTTATTATTACCTTGGATCTTCACACATGCTACTGTGAAAATTTATGGGACCTAACACTCTCTGAGCTTAATCTGACTAGATTTTCTTATGTTAATAAGGAACCATTGCCTGGGGTGAGGTTTTGGCATTTACCTGACAACCTCAGTGAAATGATATCAACCTAGCCAAGATCAGGAGGTAAAGGAGAGAATTCATTTAGCTCTTTCTCTGTCTCTCCTTTTTCTCTCCTTTCTCTCTCTGTCTTTGTCTCTGCCTTTGTGTGTCTCTCTGTCTCTGTCTGTCTGTCTCTCTCTGTCTGTCTGTCTGTCTCTCTCTCTGTCTCTCTGTGTTTCTCTCTCTTTTTTTCTCTCTCTCTCTCTGTCTCTCTGTCTCTCTTTTTCTCTCTCTGTCTCTCTCACTTACTTAACTATGAGATCCTAGATATGTATAAATCTCAGCAAATCACTTAGCCTCTCACATTTCCTTTTTTTTTTTTTTTATAAACATAGAGACTATAAGAACATCTATCTCTCTTGGTTATTATGAGGATTAAATGAGATAATGAATGAACAGCACTTTGAAGATTTTAAAATATAACACTGATCCTTCCCTCTTTCTCTTCTCTCCTTCCTCTGTTTTTCCTCCTCTTTTTTTCTCTCATTTTCTTCTTCCCCCTTTTTCTACCTCCTCCTACTATTTCACTCTGATAGATACTGCATCAATAAATAAAACCACCCCTGCCCTCACATGTCTGTATTATAGTGGAGGATACAATTTTTAAACATTATAACTATGTTACAAAATAAAATGCACAAAATACATAGGAGAGGTACAATGAGATTGTTCGGGCGAGGGAAAAATATTTCACATGGGAAAATGCCAAGAGCCTCCCCCTCACCCCCCCATACACACCCACACCCATGCACTTTGCAGATATAAGGAGTCCACAGATAGGGAACTTTGCATATAGTTTAATATTTCTTTTCTTACTCTTTATTTTAAAAAAGATTCTTTGCTATCTGGTTTGACTCTCTAGGAGGGTGCGGAAGAGGAGAGATACTGGGGACTTCATAAAAACAAAATGTATCAAACAATTTTACTTAAAAATGTATACTACCACCTTTCCTCACCTTAGAGGAAGGGGTAAAAATGAGCATTTATTAAGCACCCCCTAAATCCCTCACAAATAATATCTCATGTTATCCTTAAATAAAATAAGAAAAGGAAGAAGAAAGCTTAGCTTAAGCTGCTGTGCCTTTAAAAAAAAAAAACCACTGTCACCTAGTTCTGGGACTTTTGGTAATGAGTTTTCCCACATTTTTTGTAGAGAGATGTTTGAATGATCAAGAGATAATCCTCTAAGCTGGAATCTCAAAGCCTTTCCTGTTCGATAAGGATCTACTAGGTTACTGTTCCACTGGCCTTGCTTTGGAGAACTCAGGTCATCTCCATGCTAAAATGAGGTATAAGAATAAGATGTTAGTAGAGGCAGAGGAATAATGCATTCTTCATTAAACATTTATAAACTCCATTCTTAGCCACGGGAACAAGTCTTATGGAAGATCTAGCTTTAAAATCTTAGCTTAGATATAATATGAAACTGAGCCATGCAGCAACATAAAGGGTAAGCTATTAGCCTTTTAATACCTCTTTACCATCAGTTTCAAATCCATTTTTCTCTACAGCCCAGGATGCAAAAGCATTTCACACATCATTAAATGTTGAAAGCTGATTGGGTCATTTCCTGCTTTTAACTCCAATAGGGAGACAAGATTGAATCAGCTTAGAACATAAATGACCTTTGATAATATGATTTTTCTCTATCAATGGCAAGATAGTACACAGAGGGAATATTGTATATCTTTGCACTGCAATTGCCTTGTGGAATTTTCCCAGCAATTTCAGAGTACCAAGAGGCCTTGTCAGCCTTTACAAGTGTCACCGCTAAAAAGAATGGTTATAAAAAGTAATTTTAAAAATCACTGTCAAGTAGAGTCTGTGTGGTAAGATGAAAAGAGTGCTAGACTTGATGCCATGAGAGTCTGGATTCAGATCCAGTCAGTCTATAATATTTAATAACTGTGTGTTATTGATAAGTGTATATTAAAATTATGATTTCACTAGTATAGGAAATTCCATCCACCTATGCAATTCTTTACCTTTTCTGAAAGTCGTAGCTTCAGAGAATTTTCTAGAGCACTGAAGAACGTCACAAAATATGTATCAGACCTCATGTCTTTCTGGATCCAAGGCTGTTTTTCTCTCTACCATGCTGAGCTGCAGGAGTAAATCATTACTTCTCTGAACCTTCATCTGTAAATTAAAGATAATATAAACTTCAATAAGTACCTCTTAAGGTAATTGAGAAAGTCAAATAGGATATTGTTTGTAAACCACTTTGTAAAACTTAAACTACTGCATAGGTATTAGTTATTGATTTAATATTAAACATCCAATGAGAAAAAATATGTAGAAATAGTGAATTTCGAGTTTGCTGTGAATGAAGTCACAGATCTGCCACGCACACAACAAACAGACTCCTCTAATATACAATAATTTCTCTTAATTGGTTACATGTATAATTTCCGTATAAGAAAAGTGAATGATAATTTTAAAATATATTTAAAATTACAGGAAATCACATCAGAATCTATACTTTGGCCCTGTGATTTTTCTACCACTATTACATTTCATATAAACCTACAAAGTCTTAACAGTTTAGATAATGTGGACAATTTGTCAATTTCAACTACGTCAATTTCAAACTGTGGCACTGTTTATCAAAGCATATTTTTTGAGTAATAATTTATGCCTGCTACTGTTGGCTACAGAATCTTTGCATGTATCAGTTTTGATGAAACAGTTTTGTATTCTTTTGATACCTTTTAAATTTCAAGACTAGATGAGAAATGTAAATGAGACCATTTTACTTGATTTTTCTCTGGCTGGGTTTTATAAATATAAATTGATCCTGAAAAATCCATCTTCCCTATAATTTCCCCCCTTTTCTCCATTTTCCTAATATGTCCACAATATAGATTATAAAGTATTTGTAACAGTCCTTCAAATTAGAATGGATGCCACATAGATCTTCTCCATTGTGGATACTCAGTTTCTTTTTCATCTTCTTCCCCGTACCAAGGCAATATACCATTCTCCATATATGTGCAGGAAAGTAAGAGTTCAACTGAGACTGTTATCTTGGTTATCACCATATTGGTTCTATGGTTATATTATCACCATAATTTATTTTTATAGTGATAAAGCTGAAAATCCGGACCACAAAAATACATACTTTAACTTAATTTTTATACTCTATTGTGTAAAATGCATACAATAATCAAATTACCACAAATAAATTTTTCCCAGATCTTTTTTCCTTTTCTAGTTTATGCTGCTCTTTAGCTCTCCAAAAAATTCTCTGATCCTAGTTAATTTTCCTTTGAATTTCAGAACTTCATTTCTTTTTAAGCATTGGCAAGAAGTTTGTAACTCTTTGCTCCAGGTATGAAGTGAGATTTTTTATGTCATCAATGAATAGTCTGGCAGATGTTTGCTCGTAAACAACAGTCACAGAGCCATATCAATACTTTGAAGAAAGTCTGATTATGTGGTTAAACCTGGATATAAAGACAGTACCATCCATTCCTGATATTCCAGTGAGGTCAGTACAAATCACCACAAACTATCAACTCTTTAGAGAATTTGAAGAAAATGTATTTAAATCACTAAAGCAGACATGTTATATGAGACATATTGTGATATATTTGCTAGATACTGTTGTTTTTCCCACTGCACTGAAAATATTATATCTCCTAAGCATTATAACATGATCTTACTGTACAGTAGATTGAATCTCATTTTTGGTAAAATTCTGTCTTGGACCCAACCCACAGAAATTTAGTTATTACAGTATTGAAAGGCCCATACCTATAGAATACATGAGTATAGAAGCAACTATTCTTAATCCTAAAGAGATTATAGTTGCTTCATTTTCTAAATTAAAAATAATACAACAACTTAACTATAGATTTCTGATATATTTTCAGTGCATAAAAATGATGAGAACTGCCTCTATTTCTGGCAGGGTTAAAGAAAGTTAAGGATTCAATTGAATGAGAGACATGAGCTACTCTAACATTCACATCTAGCACATATAACAAGTGGATAAACCCATGTATATATTCACAACTATCCCATTTTGTTCTCTTACTACCACAAGTGCTTCCTTTTAGAAGAAGAATGCATTTATGTAATGTTTTCTGTTATAGTCACTCTGAAAACTGTTTAATTTAAGCCATAACTAAACAGTTGTTAACTGCTTGCCAACTAGCCTCCAACCCTGCCTGAAAACACCAAGTCCTTTACATCAAGGAATCTTTAAATTAACATCTCTTTTTCTTCTATTTGCAAATGTTTTAATTAAATAAATCAAACCAATTTAAGGTTGTTTTACACTCACTTTAAGGTTGGCACTGTTGTCATGGTGACCAGTAGAACATTATTCAACAAATCTAGTTAAATAAACATATACTGAGTGCCCACTGGTATATAAAAGTGAAAAATAGAGCACTATCCTCTCTTAAGCAATTTACTGGTTAGATTATGATAGAGGCAAAGGAGAAATCCAGAAAAGGTTGTCCAGAATATTTGAGAATGGAGGTGTGGCTGGTGCTTTTTAGGTGGAGGAAGGGAATAGATCAAGAAAAGTTTCACAGCAGAAGTGGCATCTGAGCTGAACCTCAAAGGAAGAGGATCTTGATGGGTAGAAATGGAATAGGAGGGGATTTCAAGGACATGAGAATGGCAATCCTCTTTTTGCTCCAGCCTGGAAAAGGTTGTTCTGTAGGACCGAGAGAGAGAACAGAACTGATGATGATGTTCATATGAGCAGGAGAAAGAATCCTTGCACTAGTTATTTGAATACTTTCAACCAAGACCATTACTACAACCATCACAAGCACTGATATGTACATGAAGGTTTATCAAGTGACCTAGAATTGGAAAACCACTCTATATTATTCTTCAAAAACTACCCTGTTCTCTGTTGTTCAAATATTTTTTTAAATGTTCTAGAAGGGATATGGAAGAAATAGACACATCTTTGAGGAACAGGTCTGGAAATGCTACAAACAGATAATTAGGAATTTATTTTATTAAGTAAAAGATATTTTTGTGGTTAAATTTTAGAATGTAGACTCTCTGTGTGTGTGTCTGTCTTTGTCTTACTCTTACACACACACACACACACACACACGCTCATACACACACACACACATACACATACACACACACCCTTTTTGGTTAAAAAAGAAGGAACCTGTTTCATTCTTTATTGCATCTTCTCCTGTAATATTCTCTCACTTCCTTATGGATTTATGCTTCTCCATTTTCATTTAAAGTCTTTGTCAGGGCTCTAGAAAGTAATTTAAAAGTAATTATTTCTTTGGATTGTTGCATGTTCTCAGTTAATAATGAACAAAGAGTCTTATGGCTTGACGGTTTGCAGAATTTAAAGAATAGGTCCTTTGTCCTCATAGGCTTATATTGTATTCATGGTTCATGGCAGGATATCTGGATTAATTCAAAGTCTGAAAGCAAAATATTAAAAATGGCATCATTCGTTCTGATGAACCCTTTGGTACCACAGTTCCTTAGGTTGTAAGACAGTTCAAAAGGGGGATGGGAGGGGGGACTCTTTTTCATCTTTAAGCTCCTCTGGTCCATGAAACTATTTGAGTAACTTTCAATGTTACCCAGATCCTGTGGTATCTTGTAATGGAAAATATCATAAACCTTGAAGTTATGTTGGATTAGGTTGAGAGTGATAAAAAGAAGCAGTAAATTCATTATATGGACAACATTTTTATAAAAGTATGCAAATTACTGTCCAAGATCCTCCCTTCCAACAACCTTTCCTTTTTTCTAAGTAATTTAGTTTCACCTACTTTTCTGCTTCATTTTCTCCTTACTCCTCTCTACCATTCTGTTCTGCCCTTTTCTTCTTGCCACTCTGCTTAATCAACAAGAGTTGCTTAACGTAATAGTTTAGAAGCATATGGAAATTATTATTGATGAGAAAAATTCTTTTAGTTTTTTTTATCCCCAACTTCTGCCCCTACAAAAGCTACAACTAAAAGTAATCAATATGAAGACACTACAAAGAGACTGGACTTTCTTAGCAGTGGCTTCTTCCTTCTCTATGGAAAGGATTTTCCAGATTAAATGGATATTGAATGATACAATTGCATAAAGTTACTGCAGGCATGTGGGTATTTAAACCAAATATCTTTCTAAATGCTACTGTTCTGTGTGTTAAATGAATTTTAAGTAACTACCTTCAGGGTGTAAATTACTACAGATCATGTTACTATGGAGATCACTTGAAAAATGAGGTAAAAGATTATAACTTTCCTCCTTGGATTTAAAAAAAAAATATTTAGAAACCCTTATGGGGTTTCTTTGCTGGCTCTGATCTGTCATTAAAAAGAATAATCAAAACTGTTATGCTGTTGATTTGATGGAAGTGCACAAAGATAAGACTACTTACTTACATAATCTAGGTGGAAAGATGGACATCTTATCAGTGATTACTAGAAATGTGACACAATGGACAGAGTGCCAAGCCTGAAGTCAGGAAGACTCATTTCCTGAGTCCAGATCTGATCTCAGACATTTACCATCTGAGTGACCCTGGGCAAGTTGCTTTCACCCTGTTTGCCTCAGTTTCTTCATCTGTAAAATGAGCTAGAGAGGGAAATGGCAAACCACTTCAGTATCTTTGCCAAGAATATCCCAAATGTGGTCAACAAAAAGTTGAACATGGCCAAAGTGATTTAACAGGGACAATTAGTTATCAATGATGTGGCAAGTTATTATGAAAGAACGGTGAACCTCAGGTATCAAAATCTGCTGTTATAGAACAATCCTAACTCATACAATCTCTGATTGTTTCAGTCTGATATTAGTATGAAGTTGGATACATCTAGATCATTCAACAGTTATCAAAATGAGATTTACTTAGCCATAGCAAAGAAAGGTATTCAATGAGGCTATGCAGAGAGGATACTTTTCTCTTCTGTCTCTGAGTTGGTCATAGTAGTTTGCCAACCAAACAGTGAAGTAGGCTGTTCTTCCTTGAGGTTCTTAATACTCAGTTGAGTAGAAAATTATGTCTATATCCCCATTCCTTCAGTCTCTTGAGCCAAAGGAGAGAAACAGGGTGACAGAGACAAAGCAGACAGCTCAATATATATTGTTTATCAAGCTATTTTTTTTAAGATTTCCAGAATATATGTGGCATAAAACAGATCTTAGCAATGTGTCCAATACTACTCTGATCCAAAATACTGTATATAAAGTGTTTTGTAAACTTTAAAGCATTATTGAAATGTCCAAAATTAGTAGTAATGATAATGGTAGTATTTTACTACAAAAGAACCCCTGATCTAGATTCATATGATATTGCTGATTTTTCTGTCAGGTTTTTTACAAAGTAGGAAACTGCCTAGTAAGAAGAATGAATAATAATTATGGAAAATTAGAACCACTCTTAAAAAAAAAACCTAAAAAATGTTATACCTCATGGGTGCAAAGAATTAAGACAATGCACTGCATAGAAAGATACCATATTCATGACCAAATTTATCTTTTATCCATTATTATAACTTTCTTCTTCTGTTTTTCTTCTGTTGTTCTTGTTTTCAACCTCCTTTCCAGTTCTGTATCGTCTTATCTGTATCTCATGTAAGATCCTACTGTTCATCACTTCTTGGCTCCCCCACTCTTATTTTATCCTCTTTCTTACAGGCAAATCACTATTTTAATGCAGTTATTCTTTGTTTGTTTTTTAAGCCTGATCTAATATTTCAGGGATGTAAGAAACTCTCAAAAAGTGAATGTTCTGCCCTGACAGAGTTTGAAAATTCTTGTACCACTGCTGTTCATCAAGAGATACCTAGGACTCTAAGATATGAAATAGTTTGCCCAAGGTCCCAAGGTCAGGATGAATCAGAGGTGGGATGTGAAGGGGGGTTTTTCTGATTCTGAAGCCAGTACTTTGTCTACTAGGCAATGCTGCATTTGGATGCTAGAGATACAAAAAGATGTAATTCTCTGAGTAAGATACATGTAAACAGAAAAGTAAATAAACATCTTAATCAAAGTAATAAATAGTAATTTCAAAAGGGAGAAGGCAGTAACAACTAAGATATTAGGAAAGGTGAAATAGGAGCAATGTTTTGAAGGAAGCTAGGGATTCCCAAAACAAGTGCTAAATTCTAGACATGAGGTACTATTTTGTGCAAAAGAATGAATACCTAGCAAACCAATTAGGCTGGAATAGAGAATGCATGAAGTATGTGTACTATGAAATACGATTACACTAGAAGGTAGATGGGAACAAATTGTGGGGGGCTTTAAATGCTGGATTAAGTATTTTGCATTTTATCCTAGAGGCAGCAGGGAACCACTGAGATTTTTTGAGTTGATGAGTGGAATAGTCAGATCTCTGTTTTATGAATATCAATAGAAATGACTGCAGGGGGTGAAGCCAAGATGGCAGAGCAAAAGCAAGGACCAAACTGAGCTCTCCCTCTAAACGCCTCAAAATACCTGTGAAAAAATGACTCTAAAAACTTTCTAGAGCAGCAGAAGCCACAAAATGACAGAGTGAAACAAATTTCCAGCCCAAGGGAATATTGTAGTGTGGTCAGAAAAGAGCACAGCCCAGCATGGGCCACACCAGCACAGACAGGACTGGAGCAGACTTCAGGGCACTGAATCACTGACTTCTGTAGCAGTTTCCAAACTTCTCAACCCACAAATGCCAAAGACAACTTCAAAGATCAGGGGGAAAGCTCTCTTACCTGGGTGAGAGAAGAATGTGGTCCAACCCCAGCCCCAGCCCCAGAGTGGCTGCAGTCACCTGCTGTGGTTGCTTCTGGGACTCTCAGCATACAGACAGCAGGGGAATTGAGCATCTATAAATTCTGGTGTGGCAGAACTTGTGGTAACTGTGGAGAGTGAATCTACTCACAGTTCCAGGGCAGAGAAGAGTGCTTGTGGTTGCTCACAGACCAGAGCACATGCCAAGAGAGAAGTAAACACCTCTCCTTTGATCATACCACTTTGGTAGAACTGAGAATTTACAGGTACCTAGAAATGTCTCTGAAAATAACTGCACAAACCCCCTGAAACTTGGAGCAGTACACTCTTCATTTAATAAAGATCTCAAAAGTCAAATAATTGCCTGGGAAAATGACCAAAAAGGGTTGGGGAGATAAGACTTATAAGACTTACAAGACTTTTATATAAGACTATAAAAGACCCAAAAAACGCTGAAGAAAATAACACCTTTAAAAATAGACTAACCCAAATGGCAAAAGAGGTCCAAAAAGCCAATGAGGAGTACACCTCAAAAAGCAAAATTGGCCAGATGGAAAAAAAGATGTCCAAAAGCTCACTGAAGAAAGTAATTCCTTAAAAATTAAAATGTAGCAAATGGAGGCTAATGACTTTATGAGAAATTTAGAAAATATAAAACGAAACCAAAGGAATGAAAAAATAGAAGACAATGTGAAATATCTCATTGGAAAAACAACTCACCTGGAAAATAAATCCAGGACAGATAATTTAAAAAATTACTGGTCTTCCTAAAAACCATGATCAATAAAAGAGTTTAGACATCATCTTTCAAGAAATTATCTCCAGTGTTTTTTTGGGTCTCCTTTAGCAAGCTGTTGACTCACTTTTCATGATTTTCTTGCATTGCTCTCATTTCTCTTCCCAATTTTTCTTCTACCTCTCTCACTTGATTTTCAAAATCCTTTTTGAGCTCTTCCATGGCCTGAAACCATTGCATATTTATTTTGGAGGTTTTGTATGCAGAAGCCTTGACTTTTATGTCTTCCTCTGATGGTATGCATTGTTCTTCTTCATCTGAAAGGAGGGAAGAAAATACCTGTTCACCAAGAAAGTGGCCTTCTATATTCTTATTTTTTTCCCTTTTTGGGGCACTTTCCTGGACAGTTATTTGACTTTTGAGTCCTTTGTTGAGAGAAGGGTATACTCTGGGGACCTATAAGGTCTCAGTTCCTCCAAAGTGGTACAATCAAGGGAGAGGACTTTACTCCTCTCCTGGTCTGTACTCTGGTCTGGGAACAACCACAGGCATTCTTTTCTGCCCAGGATCTGTGAGTAGAATTCCCTCTCCAGGACCTCCACCAACTCCACCAGGCCAGCCAGAGCTCCTCCTCATCCCAGGGCTGCCACTCAGGGCTGAGATCCAGATCAGTTGCACGATTGCCCCAGGGGCTTTAGGCTGAGGGCTCCTAAAATGGAGACTGTGCCACAGCAACTACTACTGTCTTAGAACCACTGGGGTCATATGGTGTACCCTTCTCACCCAGGTTAAAGTGCTTTCTCACTGACCTTTGAAGCTGCCTTTGGCATTTGGGGGTTGAGTAATCTGGTAACCAGAGTTGCTGTCCAGGATTCTGCATGCCCTAAGGCTTGCTCCAGTCCTGTTGCTGTCAAACCGTGTGTCCCACACTGGGCTGTGCATCTCTTCACACCTGGTGATATGGACCTTTCCAGTCAGCCTTACAGGCTGCCTTGGACTGGAAATATCTTTCCCTCTGTCATTTTGTGGCTTCTGCTGCTCTAGAATTTGTTTAGAGTCATTTTTACAGGTATTTTATAGGCTATGGGGGGGGTACCTTATAAGGGTCTGTTCTTCTACTCCACCTTCTTTGCTCTGCCCCCCCTTCAAGAAATTATCAAGGAAAACTGCACTGATATTCTAGAATCAGAGAGTAAAATAGAAATGGAAAGAATCCACTGAGCACCTCCTGAAGGAGATCACCAAAGGAGTACTCCTAGGAATATTGTAGATAAATTCCAAAGTTCCCAGGTCAAGGAGAAAATATTACAAGCAGACAGAAAGAAATGATTCAAATATTGTGGAAACACAATCAAGATAACACAGAATTTAGCAATATCTACACTAAGGGATCAGATGGCTTGGAATATGATATTCCAGAGGTCAAAGGAGCTTAGATTAAGACCAAGAATCACGTACCCAGCAAAACTGAGTATAATACTTCAGGGGGAAATGGAATTTCAATGAAATAGAAGAACTTCCAAGCATTCTTGATGAAAGGACCAGAGCTCAATAGAAAATTTAACTTTCAAATAAAAGAATCAATAGAAATATAAAAAGGTAAACAGGAAAGAGAAGCCATAAGGGACTCATTAAAGTTAAACTGCTTATATTCCTACATGGAAAGATGATATTTGTAACTCATGAGATGGTAGTTACAGGGAATATATATATATATATATATATATATATATATATATATATATACATATACATATACATATACATATATGTGTGTATGTATGTACATATGTATATGTATATATGCGTGTAGGTGTGTGCGCGCATATGTACATATTAGATATGTAGGTGTGTATATATGTATATGTGTGTGTACACATACATATATGTTTATATATACACATATATGTATACATACATATACATATAGACAGAGGGCACAGGATAAGCTGAATATGAAGGGAAGAGACATAAAAAATATAATTAAGTGTTGAGAGGAATGTACTGGGAGAATGAGAAATGGAGAGGTAGAATGTAGTAAATCATCTCACATAAAAGAGACAAGAAAGAGCTTTTACAATGGAGAGGAAGAGGAGAGAGGTGAAAGGGAATAAGCAAGTCTTATCCTTATCTGATTTGACATAAAGAGGGAATAACACACACTCAATTGAGTATGGAAATCTATCTTACCCTTCAGGAAGAGAGAGGGAAAGAAGATAGGAGAGGGGATAGCATATTGAGGAAAGGGTTAATCAGAAGCAAACACTATTGTGGGGGGACAGGTCAGGGGAGAGAATGGAATAAATGGAGAGCAGGACAGGATAGAGAGAAATGTGGTTAGCCTTTTGTAACATGACTGTTATGGAAGTATTTTTCATGGCCACTCACTTATGACCTATACTGAATTGCTTACTTTCTCAGTGAGGGTGGGTGGGGAGGGAGGAAGGTAGAGAATGTGGAAATCAAAGCTTTAAAAGTGAATTAAAAATTGTTTTGCATACAATTGTTGTACAGGTGATGGGATATAGAAATCTATCTTGCCCTATAGAAAAATAGAGGGGAGGGGGAAGGGAGAAGGGAGGCAATAAAAGGGAGGGCAGATTGGAGAAAGGTATGGTTGGGATGCATGCTGTCCTAGGGTGGGGGAAGGGGAGAAATGGGGAGAAAATTTGAAATTTAAAATTTTGTGGAAGTAAATGTTGAAAACTGAAAATAAATTATGTGAATATCAGTCTAGCAGTATTGTGAAGGATGGGTTAGAAAGAAAAGAAACTAGAAGCAGGGAAGACAATCATATTCAGTTGTCAGAGTTCAAAGGGAACAGCTTGGTGGTACAATGGATAGAACACTGTGCTGGAGTCAGGAAGACTCATATTCCTCAGACACTTACTAGTTGTGCGACCCTGGGCAAGTCAATTAACCCTGTTTGCTTCAATTTCCTCATATGTAAAATGAGCTGGAGAAGGAAATGGCAAACCACACCAGTATCTTTGCCAAGAAAACCCCAAATGGGGCTACAAAGAATTGAACTTGAGTGATACAACTGAAGATGATAAGCCAGAGAAGAAAAGACTGGGGACTGCACTAAGGTAGAAAGAAGATCACATATAAGAGAGATATTATGAAGGTAAAAATTAACAAAACTTCATAATTGGTTAGATATAGGGACTAAGAATAAAAAATGGAGAATAATTTTAGGTTGCAAACTTATGGGATTGGAAGGCTGACCATCAATAAATCCATAAATACTTGTTGAAAGAAAGAACATTTCATGCACATGAAGATAGATTATAATGTATCAGTATATCAGTGATAGTCTGGAGCATTAAACTAATGGTGTGATTGATTTGCATCTTGTAAATGTACAATCTTTTTTTTAAAAAAATTCTCTTTAGAAAGTTTTGAACATAGGCACTATATTTTGATGGAATATCAATACAGTTATTCTTTCAGAGTGGTTACTCATAAAGGACAAATGTAATCTGTCTTATCCAAAAATTAATAATCCAGATGTTAGGACTTTGAGTACATAAAACATCCTCAGCCTCTGGCATGGACATATGGCTCCACATAATGTAGAGCATTAAGAAAGGTAGTTTTAAGTAGGTATCTCAGAGGGAAAGGAGAAAGGGACTTGAGTCTTTTAAGAGGGAACATGACAATTTTTTGCCTCAAATTGGCACTGAAACATCCTACATGCTTCAGCATTCAGATAGTTGAAAGGGCTTACAAAAGCAGTGATGGTGTAGTATTATTAAATGAACAGAATGAAAGAATTGTGCTCCGCACTCTATAGAGTACTGATAGGTAATCCCTGCTCAGTAGGTTATCAGTCTTTTGGTTTAGACCTTGTGATACCCTGCAGTGCAACAATCTTATTTTGTAGTTTCAGTCCTGAGGTGAGAAATATTTTATTCTGACCTTGAAAAGTATGACTATCTGGTGTTATAATACAGAATGTAGTTAACTTGCATTGTGGTGCAGAATGGTAGCAAACAGGAATAATGTGTATAGATACATACTTAAATCAAGAGTTCTCTTTGAGTCTGTTTCTAAGAACCTATTGATCTCTTAACATTAATTTCTAGTCATAAGATTTGTTTATTTTTATTATGTTATTTTTATTTGTTGCTGTTTAGACATTCAGTAATGTCTAACTTTCCTGACCCTGTGGACCATAGTATGGAGGGCTTGGACCTAAGGGGTTGATCTTCTAATATCATGCATTTTAATACTATCCATAGTTTATCTTTTGTTTTTGCTTTTAGAAAAGATACTGGAGTGCTTTAACATTTCCTTCTCCAATGCATATTTTATTTACTGTTGGATAAATCTCAATTCAGCTATGCATTTTTCCTCCATGAAACATTGTTCATTTTTTTTTCTTTGCATTATCTTGATAATATTTCACTTGAAATACACATATGGACATATTGAGTACGAGTTACCTAGTCAGGAAGAGGTGTCTAATAGGGAGTTGCCATTACTGGATTGAAGATCCACAGTGGATCAAGTACTAACCCTGGAGTGAGGAAGATTCATCTTCCTGAGTTCAAATCTGGCCTCAGACCCTACTAGATATGTGACCGTAGGCAAATCACTTAACCCTGTTTGCTTCAACTTTCTCATCTGTAAAATGAGCTGGAGAAGGAAATGACAAACCACTCTATTTTCCAAAATAAAAACAAACAAGAAGAAATGACATCACAAAAAGTTGAACACGATTGAAAATGACTTAATAACAGCAACAAACATAAAACTTTGGAACTCAAAGGAGATCTCATCTCACAGCAGTATCTAGAATTTTTTTGTACCTGGAAAAAATGCCACAAGACTAAGTCAATTTTTGGAGGCAAATTCAGTTGTTCAGAATGGGGAGAAAAAAGGGGAGGGAATAAAATAGGGGCCATCATGTTCTTGACTCCGTGTTCAGGAGTAGCATCTGAGACCCATCTGATATTCAGTTTGGTGTTGGAGGTTTCATTGTAGGTAACATTAATCTTTTTCCTGAGGTTCTGGTCTTTGGGACTTGCCCATAGTTATAAAGTCAATAAGTACCAAAGCCAGGTCTCTAGATTCCTCGAACTGAGACATTTCCCACTTCACTGTGCAGAAAGAAAACTCCAAGTAGAGGAATTTAAACTCACATAAACATTAAAATTAACATGATTCTGCAGAACATTTAAGTATGGTCTATTGCCTGATCTTTTAGTTAAATGTGACACTTGGATGACCTTGTTACTAGAAGTCTTACATGCATACAATACACTCTTAGTGGTTTGACTTTTACACATACATATACACACATACATATAAATACACACAGAGACCCCCAAAATATCATAAGCTTGCCATTGCCTCTTGGTGATCCTTTTGGACTTAGTTGTAATTCTAAGTTTTGGGAGTAGCTTTTGTTTTAAGTACTAATTATTCCTTCTTGGCCTCCAGCTCCATTATGTCCCCAGTGATCGATCTTGACTTTCTTACTCAATGACTCTGCTGCCTCCCTTTGCTAGAACTTTCCGATTGATTTCCCACCACTATGACCACTGGCTTCTCCCATGTCCAATCAGGAAAGTTTCAGTCAGCACTATGGGAACTGCTCAGCCATAGCCCATGACAGGCAGCAGAACACCACCAGGCTGACTATGAACATTATTAGTACATTTTGCAGAACAAGGAAATAGCAGCTCAACAAAGTTAGATGACTGACCCAAGGTCCCATACCTCCCATGTCTTCCTATTTTAAGTTTCCATGTGCTAATCTGCTGAACTATATAATCACCATCCTAGTTTATTAAGTAAAAGAATCTGTACAAACAGTAATGGTATTTTTCATTTCCTTTTTCTTCTTGAAAATGAACATGGTATATGCTATCATAGTTAGATCCTAAACATAATTATTTGTTCAAATAGATAAGACTGTCATTTCAGAGGCAGGACAATGCCCAGTAAAGAAAGGTCAGGAGAATGCAACCATATATTCTTCTTGCAGAAAAAAAGACTGTCATGTCATGAAACACCCATAAATAGCCATATTCTTTGCCCTAAATATCATTATGTCCTATTCTGTCCTTTCAGGCTTTCTGCGTGATTCTCTCATTTTGAAATGGGTGAAATAATGTGTGTTTCCTCACCTGATAAAATAATTATTCTATTTCCTATTTTCAAACATACCCCCTTTCCTAAGAAATTGGTCCTTAGTTTTGGCTCATTTAATATATTGCAAATCATGCTGAATGTTTTTGTGATCCGCCAGGGCTACTAGAAGTTGTAAAAATAAGGGAAAATAATGAATTCCTAGTTGTAGTGAAACATGGATGGCTCTGCATACGTGATTATAAGAGTTGAAAGGAAGTACTGCAGTAGAAAATGGATTTTCAATTCAGCAAATACTGAGTGCCTGCTGTGTGCCTCACAATGTGCTTGGTGCTATTGGATTTTGTTATAATGTGTATTCAGATTGAAATTTTTGTTAAAATTTACCTGCTCTACCTTATTAACGAGTAGACAAGTGCCTCATAGAAAAAGCATCAGAGCTTCTAAGATAGCTTTTCTCATCCTGGATCTGACATTTCTTCCTGTATAAGCTTGAATAAGTAATGTAACTTCTCTGCTTCTCATTTGCTCATCTGTTAAATGGGACTAAAAAGGATACCATTATATTTAGCATTTGCATCATGCTTATGGCTTGCAAAATGTTGTCCATATTATCTCATGTCATAGCTGCCATGATTCAGCCAGGTTGCACAGTGGATAGAACACTGGACCTGAAGTCAAAAAAACTGAAATTTAAATCTGACCCCAGACATTTACTAGTTGTGTGACCCTGGACAAGTCACTTAACCTCTCACTGCTTCACTTTCCACATGTATAAAATGTAAATTCATAATATGAGGCTAGTAATAGCACTTACCTCATAGGGTTTTTATGAGGATCAAATGAGATATTTGAAAGCACTTTGCAAAATCTTAGCCATGATTACTGTTATTAGCGGTCATTATAGCAACCCTGTGAGGTAGGTGTTATTGTTATCTCTATGTTACATGTGAGGAAACTGAGGAAACTGAAATAGATCTTAGGGAATACTTACCTTGACTATCTTGCAAGATGGTCATGAAAACCAAATGAGATGATGAATAAAATGCCTTAAAGCACTCTCTAAATGTTAGTAGTTGTTATGGAAAGGAATGAAATGTTGTTCTTAAATCCTTGTAGCACAAGTTAAACAAAGAGGTCCTTTAAAATGGATCCTGGTGGAAAGTTAGTCAGTCACCTTATCCAAAAGTAAATACTTCACTCTTGAATTTACTTGGTCCCTAAACACTCAACACCCACCAGAGCACCACATACATACATAGGATTCATAAATAGTTCTTAGATGTGAAATAGGCAAATGAATGAATGAGATCTAAACAGAATGTGTAGTATGAGCCCTGCTTTCAAAAAGTCTAAAATTTCATTGAGCATTCAGGAAATTACATTCATGTATTAACCATAAGTTATTTCCCTTCGAGAAACAAGGAAAGAACAAAAACTAGTAAAAACTCTTTAAAAAAAGAATGTCAATAAAATACAATAAAATCACAAGTGATCCAGAAGCAGTCATACAGTCATTAAACAACCACTGTAAATAGATTATTTAAGGTCTGGGTAAGTCAGAGTAAGTTACCCAAATAGTGATCACACACATATATTTAAATTCATGAATTAACGTTGTGGAAAATATTCAAAAATATTTACAATGACTATCAATTTTTGAAAAGAAAATGAGGGATTAATCAGACCTTCCAAAGAAATAAATGAACACTATATCATGATGTTAGCAAAGTGGAAAAGGAAAAGGAAAGGAGAATCTTTTCACTACTGACATATCTGTAGACTAGAGCAGAAAACTAAATAATAAATTTAATTCATCTTGAAGTAGTTATATCTGTGTATAATCTTCCCATGTCATGCAGATGAATAGGTTTTTAATTTAAAGGGTCTTCCAAAGGACATGAAAGTCACCGTGACTAAAGACTTTACAAGTTAATTAATATTGGCACATATATATAAATTACATAAGAAAATAAGCATTCGTTCATATGACCTACTTTGTCCAAATCTGTACCTGTTACCCATCATTAATCTCCAGACAGTGAAGGTAGCACTGTTAGCATTGTCAACAAGAAGGTGTCAAACTGAGGTCAAAGAGAGGAACAATTCTTCAGGGCCTCTCTCAGTCCATATTCTATCTACCATGATGAAAAAGATACTACAAAATATTGAGGAGCTCTTAAAATTTAATTTGCAAACTTTAGTTTCCATGAAGTTTAACGAGTTATTAAAGGCATGAAAAATGGAGACCTAGTACCAAACCTGATGACATTCTGGTCTGTATTTTAGGAAGATAGGAAGGGACTCTTTAAACATCTGTATGGGCTTTCAAAACTCAGCAGCTGTAATGCTGACAAAATGCCACATGATTTCAAAACCAGGAAGAGTTCAAATCTGGAAACTTTCTATATAACATCATTGCTCACCATCAGTATTGATCAAATGCGTGCCAAGTCATTTTCGGTCTGTTACCGGGAACTGTGGTCATCTGGGCACTCCTGAATCCCATGGAGCTGTCAACAGCTGTCAACAGTGTGAAACCATGAATGGGTGTGCTCTCTGCAATGTGGTTAAGATGGGAAAGCGCATGATATTAAACTTTCTCTATTAATTTATCAGCCTTACAAACTCATTCGTCACCATTAGTAAGCTGATGCCATAGCAACCTGAACATGTTTGGCTGCCTAACGAAGCTCATAAGGTTATTGCATGATGGTTTATGCAGACTTTGATGATATCATCCTGTTGGCATTCTGTCCAGTCTACTTCCCACCATCAACACCATGAAGCAGATTAAAAAACAATTCCAGTTTGTATGTCATCTCTTTTATGCAGCCATCTTCAAAGATGCCATAAGTAATCTAGAAGGAGATATAAGACTACTTTTTTCTATTCATATTTCCCTCAACCCCATCCCACTTTATTAAAATTATTTATGTTTATTTTTTTTGGAACACAGATTATGATTTTGTCTAGCAAATCCATCATCACTGTTATCATCAAATACATACACACATACGTATACATGCAGGTATATATAAACATGTACATATTTACATGTGTATATATATTCATATATATCAGAATTCCTTTTTAAATTATGCTTAAACAAATGGTCATTTAGTTAAGTAAATGATAAGGAAAAGATACTTTTCTGAAATATATAGAAGGAAGGAGTAATATAGAAAAAAGCCTGGGACCTAGGTACAAATCTCAGTTTTGATATCCAACCTTGGATAAGTCATTTAATTGTTCTGGGTTTCAATTTCCTCATATGTAAAATGGGTCAGTTGGATTGGTTACTCTCTAAGGAGCCTTTGAGTGCATTCTCTCATCCTAAGTATTATTAACTTTTGCTTGGAAGACAACAGGTAAGACTTTGAAAAGTATTATAAAGTATTGTAATTTTGTATGTTACCCTGCAAGCTCAGAGAAAGACACATGAAATTCAAATTTAGAATGTAAATTGATACCTCAGAGAGCTAGGTAGGTGCAATAAACCTGGAGTCAGGAAGACAAGTTCAAATCCAGCCTCAAACACTTACTTGCTGTGTAACCCTGGGCAAGTCATTTGTTCTGTGTCTGTCTCGGTTTCCTCATCTGTACAAGGGGGATAATACCTACTTCAAAGTGTTCTTATGAGAAACAGATACAATAACGTTTGTAAAACTCTTTTCAAACTTTTAAAATGCTACATAAATGCTACTTGTCATTGCTGTTAATAGAACTCTTCTGAAAAAGGCCTCCATTGGATGGAATAGAAAAAACACTGGCCTGGAAGCCAGAGGATCTTTGTCTAGTTCTACCTGAAACTGATTAGGTGACATTGGGCAAGAAACTTCATTTTCTAGTCCTTGGTTTTCTCAGCTGTAAAACGAGATGATCTGAAAGATTCCTTTGAGCTCTGAAAATCTGTGATTGTAGGAATAGCTATCATCTTGGTCTCTGTCAAGACCACAGTCAGCAGGGAACATGGCATATGCCCCAAGCCTGTCTGGTGATTTGCTCTGATAGATACAATAGAGTTGTTGAATTGATTTGGGTCTTAAGTCCATTTATGAAGTTGACAGGGACATAGAAACCATGAAACATTTAATTCTTCCTCAAGAAATACTTATATTTTCAGAACACACAACCCCTAATTAAAGTAAATTACTCCTGGTGGAATAAGTATTCTGCAGAAGGAGAAAAAAAAGAGTGAATTTAATTTCCCAGTGCCACAGGGAGGTCTTCACTATTCAAAAACTGTCTGTAAATCTTAGGAGCTCTGCTTTGAAGGGCTATGCTAATAGAGCTGAGCAGGAAATAATCCTGATTAGCGTTTTGTAAGTAATTTTGAGCACAAAAGATATATTTACAATAATAGCCAGGACTTATCATCTACAATTGAACTTGACACTAGTGAAAGAAAAAAAGTAAGTCGGATCCATTAAGATGACATTCAAATGAATTATGATATTCATTTTCTCTTCCATTGCTTATCACTTTTGAATATTTAAAATTATGCTTAAGTATCTTTGAATCTTAATAAGGGGAATGAGTTAACTTTGAATTGGATGACTTGTGAAATTCCTGTACATGCTATTCACTTCTTGGTCTTAGCCTATCGTAGCCTTACGCTCATAATGGCTTGTCACTTTAGCAAGACTTGTCAGTCAGTAGCATCGAAAATTGGAAGGCCTAAAGAAGTGTATTGGACTTTTGCCTGAGCAATCAATTTAAATTATTAACTAATGGCTTTATTCTGAAAAATCAATTTCTACCTTTTATTTGACATGGGGAAGAGAGGTAATTTTTGCAATTAGCAATACATTGTCCCTGTTCAATAAATGTAAATAAGGTAAAAAGGAATGGTATTCTCCAGGGACCAAAAATGCTATATCCTCTCCCACTGTTTTGGATGCATGGTATTAAACATGGGGAAGGAGGGGGAGAACGTTTTCAAATGGAATTAGAATCTTTCTTTTCATTTGTAAACAGTGCATGATGGCTCCAACTCTGCGCTTCAGTACTGATGGGGACATCTGTACTATGATGTGACAGCTGGAATCAAGCTTTCATCTTCCAGCTAGCCTCCTACTGATGTCTCATCTTTGATTTTTAGAATCAGTCATTCAAGTCAATGATACCCTTCCTCTCCCCAACCTCCATGAAACAGACTAGCCTTACTGAACAGAGGCTATCTACTGTGCCAATTCCTTTCAAAAAAGCCAGCCTACATTTATTTCCCTGTTCCCATGAGATGTTTGTCATTGATATTCTGTGAGAAAGAGCAAAAGACCAGCCTGTGCTCCCTACGGATATCCAAGGAGACTGGAATTATTACTGTCCTCCTCCTCAACAGCAATGGCCAGCAAACCAGATAGAGTATTCTGTTTTCTGATGAGATGAAAATTTCAAAGAAATGCATTGATATAGCGATCCCTTCTTTCATAGTAAAGACAGCATACAAATCCATGCAGGGGAGCAAATAGGATGTGGTTCTGGCTGAGGAACTAAAAGGAATATGGCCATTCAGAAGCATCACAGTCAGGTCAGTCATACCTTCAGGGACGAGGCAGCAAATTCAGGTCTGTTTTCCGTAGACCTTTCTGAAAGGAAAATCAAGGATTTTGGCTTTCAAGAGTTTTCTGTGGTGCCATAGGGATGTCCATACCAGCAAGGGATTGCTGTAATATATGGTGCCTGTATTGTTCTGAGTGAGAAATGGATTCACCTGAGCAAACTGAACTAACTATGGTAAATAATAATAATAATAATAATAATAATAATAATACTTAAAGTGATCATTCATATTTTAAAGCATTCAATGCAATTGACAGTTTAATTTTCAAAAGGACTCTAAAAGTTGGGTTAGCCCCAGAGGGCAGAACAAAGATCAATGAAAGGAACTGGAACCTACCAATAATAATTACTATGAAGATTATTATCACTATATGAATAATGGTATAGGGAGCTCCCGGGATAGAACTTCCTCTACCAAAGCTGATCAGTACCAGTTTCAGAGACTTGCCTATGGCATAGAATGCATCAGTGATTTGCTACAGGTCAGAAAGCCAGTATCAGAGGCAGAACCTGAACCCAAGTCTTCCTGTCTCCATGCCCGGATCTCTGTACACTATACCAAGCTGTCTCTCAGTAATGATTCTGCTGCTGTGCTAATAATAACAGGAGGAGTATTAGACTGCTGACCAGCACTCTTTCTGCTAAATCCTGTTGAAAGGGTATTGGAATTGGAATCTGAAGAACAAATTTAAGACCCTGGTTCTTCTGTTATTAGCCAGTATGACCATGGATGAATCACTAACCTTAGTTTCCCTCAACTATAAAAAAAAAAAATTATAAGAAATCCTGTCCCAGCTAACGCAATAAGTTATTTTGATAATGCATGTTTAAATAAATTTCATAAAATTCAAAGTAGATATCAACAACTACTGTTACTCTGATAACATGTATTGATACCAATAATTACTATATTTTGTATTATGCAGAGGAGATTAAGCTATTGAGGATGGTGTGGTATCAGTTGGCATGAGAAAGAACCGAGTTCAAACCCCACTTCAAATATTCTCCAGTTTTATGACTATGGGCAGATCACCAAACCTCTCTATAATTAATTTCTTCTTCTGGAAAATGAGAGAATTGGATTAGTTGGTTTCTAATGTCCCTTCCAGTTCTAAATCTTTGATCCAATAAAAAAATTAATCAGCTCTTCCTTCAGTCTTCCAGATTAACTCTTCTGATGCTCTATCAATTGCCTACAAGGGTGTTTTGTTTTGTTTAAATTTTGTTTCAGACTTAAATGAAGTTACTCTGTTTGGTTTTCATGTTTTATGTCTCTATTAACATCTGAACCTTAGAAGAAATTACCTTTAAATTGGCAGTTGTACCTTTGGCATGCAATATGCTGACTTTCCTTCTTCACAGTCCTTCATACCCCAGAGAAAGATTTGCTTAACCGAATTCTCCCCTGCTGAAATAAAGCTCTAGTAGCCAGCTGTTCAAGCCATTGAAATGGAACGGTTGAAGGACGCTAGAAGTTACAGGTTTAGTTTTTGTTTTTAGAATGTTAATATGCCTTTGCTGAAAATGAATACCAGATACTTTCTGAAAATATGTTATTTCTGTTTCAACCATTCATTTTGGCTTTCAGTACCATATATAGGATATGTAAGATAGAGTATGTTGTGTAATTAATTTGTGTGTATAGACATACATGCGCATATATACATATATGTGTATATGTATATATGTACATATTTGCATATACATATACTTGCATAGAGTTGGACTCTGAAATTGGAAATTACTATCCAAGTACTCAAAATATCTTCTCAGAGAAGAATGTTTTGGAATCATGACTTCTGTTCTGATTTTATTAATATAAAGCCACACTATGTTTTTTTCTTAACAATCATATCACTTATCAACTTTTATTTGAAACTGCAGTAATTAAAATGCCCATTTTTTTTACATTGATTGATGTTAAGCCAGATTTCACCCATCTTTCATTTGTACAGTTGATTATTTGAACCCAAGTAAAGGACTTGACATTTACTCCTATTAAATTTCATTTTGTTAGTTTATAGTCATTTTTAATTCTTTTGAATCCTGATTCCATTATGTAAAATATTTGCTCTTCTTCCTGACTTTGTCTCATGGTCAAAACATGTCTTCTGTCTCTTCATACAAATCATTGATAAATTTTCAGTGCATATAAAAGTTGTTTATGTTATTGTAATCTGTTGAGTATACAATAGCATTATGTCTTAAAAATATTCATACCTTAATTAAAAAATATTCTATTGCTTAAAAAAGTAATGCTAACCATCATCTGAGCCTTTAGAAAGCCTGAATCCTTTTTCTGGTAGAAGTTCTTGCCTCAATGTTGAAAGCTGCTGACCAAGATGTCTGTGGCAATTTTTAAAAAATAATGCAATAATGAAGCTGTCTGCCTTGACTCTTCCTTTCACGTGAACACTTAGAAGCCATGAACTGACCTAATTTCAATATTGTGTCTCAGGGATTAGGGAGGCCTGAGGAGAGGGAGAGAGATAGGGGAATGGATAGTTGGTAAAATTTGTGGTGCCCCAAAACAATTACAGTAGTAACATCAAAGATCACTGATCAGAGTTCAAAGTAAGAGATATAATGAGAAAAGTTTGAAATATTACAAGAATTACCAAAATGTGACACAGTGACACAAGATGAGGACATGTTGTTGGAAAAAATGGTGCTGATATACTTGCTCAAAAGAGGGTTGCCACAAACTCTGTGAAGTGCAATAACATGAACAACACAATGAGCTATGCCTATAAAAGCTCAATTAGTGCATTAATTGTGTTTTATTAAACTTCTATCTCTCCAAGTCCCTATCACAGTGCTCTACACTTAGTAAATGCTTATTAAATGTTGAATTGAATTATTTCAATACTTTGAGATAAAAGTTATTTGAGATTAGAGAGATTTAATAAATGTATATTGAAATGATTTATGAATGACATATCTGTGTAGCACTGTAAAGTAATGTGATTGATTTTCTAACATATGAAAACTGATGACTATGATCTTCCAACAGACAAAATAACTGTTATCCTTCAAGATGGTCTTCTTGTGAGCCTATACAGTATTTGTCCTAGTGATATTACCATTGCTTGAAATTTTTCTGGAGTTCCTTCTGTAGTTTTCTTCAGTCACTTTAAGTGGCAGATGAGCAAATTAGTCTCATTACGTTAAATGCACACTTCATTTATTTTTTTTTACCAAAATGGTAATATTCAATTTAGATGTTTATTCACAATGTTTGGTTCCTTCCCTTCCAACTCTTCCTCTATACAGAGTAATCAAATTAATGATGCCATTTCTTTTGGAAAAGGTCTAACAACTGACATCTCTGTGGATCAACTCTCAATCCCCATGATTCCTTAGACTAAAATATCCTTACCTGCAATCACTTCCCTACAAGTGTTATTTTTCCGTAGTCAAATATAACCACCTTGAGGGAAAAGATTATATCTCTAAAATTTAGCATAATTCATACGAATATAATGAAAGCTTTTTCATGAATTTATAATGAGTTTTTAGCATTTCTAGAAATCAAACTACCCTTGACAGTATCTGTCTGACCTCCCTGCATTTTTGGAAAGGTAAATCAAAAAGAGGAATTCAGAAAATGTTTTAATTATAAGTATCATCGCCTCCCCCACTTCTGCTCCCCCAAGATGACTACTTAAAAGGAAAACACTCAGATATGCCTGTAAGTTGTGGTGCGATTGCTTAAAGGACCAGTCACATCATTTATAGTCATGCCTCAAATATATTTTCTCCACATTCATGTTAACACACATTCAATGAAGGCAATCAATACAATTTAAGTAGTTTTTTTACCTAAGAATAATAGGCATTTAAATGAAACCAAACAATTTTGAGCTGGGAACAACATATCTTAAGCTTTTGTACCTACAGTCAAGCTCCTGACCTACATGGCTCATTTTACTTAGGATCATAGACACAGAACAATAAATAAATGACAAAATTAGGATTCACATGACAGTTTTCTGACCTAAATCTTGTACTTTCCACTATGCCATGCTACCATCTTGGCTTACTTATTTACGTAAGATGAGATTTTTTTAAAAAAATCTGCGTATCTTTGGGACTAAACTTCTCAAAAAAAGGGTTGTTTTTTTTTTAAAAAATTCACCATACCCATTTGCTCAGAAAATGAGATGTCCATCAAAGAAAATCAAAGTGAAATTAGCACAATAATACTGTTGAAAGTTTAAAAATTTAGTCTGAACCTCTGCTTTTTCAAGAATAAGTATCTAAAGTTCTCAAGAATTGTGATTTTGCTTTACAACTCCCAGTTTTTATTTATTCTAATCTTATTCTCAAATGCCTGTTTCTCAACCATCCTCTGGGCAATATTTTAAAGTTATCAAATGTGTGTGAAGTGGTTTATTACCCTCATAATGTAGAGAGAAAGCATTTTCTCTTTTTAGATGTAAGCTTCCACCTTAACATCTCAGATACACACACACACACACACACACACACACTAATACAAGAATTTTTACTATCAACACTGCATGAATTTGAGACTGCGCTGTGCAGTCATCTGTCAGGCTTTATGAGGTAAATAGGTTAGAGAACTAGAGGGGCATTACAAGCATAATGTTTCCTTTAGGACTCACTTCATTCTAGCTATCAATGTGGTTAGACTCCAAAGAATTCTTTAAATTAAATGGATGCCTAGCTATGAAACTTATTACTATAAAAAGAGAAGTAACAGAAAATATATTTTAATTTCAGCATTTTCCCTTATGGGGAATTCTTCATTTTCAGTCTAATACTAAGCTGGTTTCACAGAGAGAATGATACTATACTATATGTGTAAAACTGGGCTATTCTTTGCTTCTTTATGAAGAGAAATGGTAATCATTGATTCTGTAGGCCACTGTAGAGATAATGACATGGAAAAGGAAACCAGTGTGTCCATCTAGGAAAGTTGGCTCATGACTAGAAAAAGTTGGGTTTTTTCTCCCTCAAACCTACAGAAATATTCTGGTGAACAAATTAGTTTGATTTTGCCCAAATAACCTAACTAATCTTATGCCAAGACTCTGGCATCTACAGGTGAGATACATATTTCTATTCCAAAAAACAAGAGGAGGAAAAATATAGATTGGTGCTAGATTATAAAGGGCTTTAGATGTTAAACAGGAGTTTGCTTGCTCCTAGAATCAGAAAAGAATCACCAACATTCCTCTATCAGGAAACTGAAGAGGTTAGACTAGTGTTTCAGAAATATAAACTGAGCATCTATATGGAAGATGTTTTGAAGGAGCGAGAGTTTGGAGGCAGAGAGAACAATTTAGAGGCTATTGAAATAGACCAAGTGAGAAGTTATGAGATCCTGCACTAAAGATTAGTCATGTGAGTGGAGAGAAGGGGATAGAAAGAGAGAAATGTTAGAAAGTTGCCTGGGGCAACAGAAAGGAAAGGTTCCATGATCACCCTCCTGATATACACAAGAAGCATGATGGAACCCAGATATTCCTCACTTCAAAGGCAAGCTTTTGTATACACTATGCCACATTGAGTTATCTAAGCCAAAATTTCATGCCAAAATTCAGACAAAAGCATTTCCAGGTAGCTGCCTGAGTGCAGGATATTCTATTACCCTTTAAAAAGAGCCGTATTGACAGTCTACTTGTTCAGACCAGTGCAATTTTTAATTTGAGGGAAAAGGTATCTGTAGATAGGGCATGACCAATAAAGTTCAGATAAAATATTTTCTCTGTTAAAAGCTCTAGATTCAGAGATTTAGAGAATATTAGAACAGGCAGGCATCTTAGAATCCATCTAATCCAAAACTCTCTTTTTACATCTAAGGGGACTAAGGCCCAAGTTTATGTAACTAGAAAGTAACAAAACAGTTACTCAAACTCTAGTGATTTGACCCCATGTCCAGTACGCTTTCCACTATGCTGTATTCAATTATTTTTGTTTAATTAGCCAAGCATTTTGTTTTGTCTTAATAAAAACCTTTTTCTCCTTTGTGAGAAACAAAAATTCAAAAGAGATCTTGATCAGTTGTCCATGATAAATTTATAATTAAATACTCTGGTTTTTTCTGGACCCTAATGGATCTCTCAAGCCCTCTTTTCTCTAAGTGTTGAAACCATGGCATTCATGTGTTACACATTCATGATATACTTCATCAAACTGTGGAACATCTGGCAGTGGGTCATTCATGGTTGGAAATTCTCAGCTGTGGGACACTTGAGTCCCTTTCCCCCTGCTTACTTAAACATCACAATAGCAGAAGAGCTCCTGGATAAATACTTAACCACAAGATGCTGCCCTGCGGGCACTGTGTAGAATGCTGTTGGGAAGTCTTGTTGGCCACCCTGGCAGCAATCCCTCCCTCTTCCCTTTAGCACACTTGCCCTTTTTCAGGCTTTCATGCAATGACTTTTCTCCTTCTCCCTTCCTTACTTTGAGACAGCTAGGTGGCTCGGTGGATAGGGCGGCTCAGCTGGACCTGGATCCAGGAAGACCCAAGTTCAAACATGTTCTCAGACACAAAGCTAGTAATTATTATCTGTGTTTCTGGGCAAGTCACAAACTCTGCCTCAGTTTCTTCAACTGTACAGTAGGTGTAATTACAAAACCAATCTTGAAGGTTGTTATGAAGATCAAATGAAATAGTGTTTGTAAAGTTCTTAGCAGTGCCTGGCACATGATAGTCATTTGATGAATATCTTTTTCTTTCTTCCCCCTTAACACCCTCTGCCAATTTCCACTAACAGAAGTCGAGTATCCCCAGTACAGAGAATAATAGTTAATTTATAATAAATATCACTTCTCAATATAAAATTTTATTTTCTCACAATGACTGTGAGTTAGATACCACAATGTATGTATAATTTTCCCTATTTCACAAATGAAGAAGGTGAGGACCAGAGAGATAAAGTTATTTTCCTACCATCACCTTTTTAAGTGGTAAAACTGATTTCTTTCCTTATAATATACAAATCCATTTTTTTTTCCAAATAGGAAGAAAGCTTTACAGGTTATTTAATTTTAATTTCAATCAACAAGCCCTTATTTTTTGTCCTGTACTTGTAGAGTTGATTTTTAAAGTACAAATTTAGTACTTTACATTTATCCGTATTTACTTTCATTAGATTTGATCAATTTTTCTAGCCTGTCTAGATCTTTTTGAATTTTGATGGTGTCTAGCATCCCTTCCCCTGTACTGACAATGTGATAGTATGCTATCTATCCCTTCATCTAAATCACTGACAACATTTGGAACAGCACTGAGCCAAAGAAAGATCTCTGGGGCCCTTCATTTAATACTTCTCTCTAGGTTGAGATGGATCCATTAGTACGAGGACTTTGAACATGGCCATTCCAACAGCTCAATCTATCTACGTTATCTGTATGTCTACATCTTGTCAACAAGAACAACATGAGAGACTTTGTCAAATGGTTTGATTAAATTTAGATATGCTATTGTCTACAATTCAAAATTGGGGAATTGAGTTTACTTGGCTAAAGTCATGAAGCCATCACTAATTCCCTTTCTAACCATCCATAAACCAAACTCTCCTTAATAGCTTTATTTGGTTGTGTTGTTTTGTTTTTTACCACTGTAATTTCTTTGATTTGGGGAGATCTCAACAATGCACTTCCTCTGTCAATGAAGATTTGTACTTCTCGTGTAATTTATATTCTTAAATAAGTTTCCTGGATAGCAATGAGAGGTTGGGACTTTCCCAGACTCACACAGTAGGCATTTTTCAGAAATGGAACTTGAATCCTAGACTATGAGGCAGCTCTCTAACCATTAAACTTCTTTCCTCAAAAGCACATTTCATAGTTTTGTCAAAATTCAAACTCAAGCTCAGTGATTATAGAATGTGATGATTCCATGCTCTTCCTTTAAAAAAAATCCACCATTCTCTAGTTCTGCATGACTTTCCACAGATCACTTACAGCAGCTCAGCAATTATAGCCACCAGTCATTCAGTACCCCTGAAAATGCTTGTTCTTTTGTGTTTAGCAACTTAAAATCAACCAGAGGAACCAGGTTGTCTTATTTCAAATCCAGTGTGAATCAGTCATTTAAATATTGTCCACAACAGTAACATGTTATGAAGTTTTCATCTATCAATTTTACTTCACATTGATAAAAGTCTTTATTAGTGTGAAAGCAAAGAGAAAACAATTCACTTAAGTGGGTGTAAACAGTGGGACTACATTTGTAGGCAATTGTGCTCCAAAAATATGTTCTATGTTACCTTGAAATGTGAGTTGATCAAGTAATTTAGAAAATACTAAAGAAGCTAATTGTGTAATCTCTTCTATATTCATTTATTCTACAAGCACAAAATACATCACTTGTACTTCTGAAAATAATTGACACACCCATATAAATTTCTTTTATCCTAAAGCCATGAGTCTGAGTCTCCTGGTAAACATCCATGCACTAAATCTACCTCCATTTTCCTGAGCATTCTCTTTGATTTAAGCACTTGCTTATATTTTTAAGAAATGATTTAAGAATCTTTAGAGCTCGATTAAAAATCATTATTCCGTTAACTCTCAGACCTAAAAAAGAATTAATGGCTCCATGAATCATAATTAGAGCTGCTCATTTTTGGCAGATAAAAAGCTAAACATTCAGCTGTACCCTTTGATAATGATTTTTGATGTTCTAATGTTTGATTTTTCATCTTGCACATGAGTTGACTGGGATCTCTGAGCCTTTTCTTTCTGGTCCTTCATTCTCAGGGGGTGAAAGCATTTTAAATAGCAGACCTCAAATAAGGAAATATATGGAAGAAGAACCTCAACACTGAGATTTCCTTGGAAGAGTCCACAGATGGCTTCTAGAGCTCTCAGAAAGGCCCTGGGGTTGAAGAGGCAGGGTCATAGAAAGTAACCTTATCCCAAATGAAGCCTCGGCAATCTCAGAGAGAGTTTATTACTGAGGAGCTGTCTATAATAGAAGGCTCAACCCAGACCACCAAGAGTAGTCATATAAAGCAAGACGCCACTAGAAGGAAACAAAATAGCCTTATCGCATAGCTCCTTTGGCCATGATTCTTTGAGTCATGACACTTGGAGAAGCACACAGAAACACGTTCATGCTAGGGAAGTCTCCTGATGATATTAACCAATTTAGAAACAACCTTCCTGAGCCCAAAAGTTTGTCTGTATCTCATTAATTTTTTCATGTTTTTATTGATATTTCCTGTTTCTCATATCATCATAGTCTCCCATTTATCTCTCTCTTTCCCCTTTTCAGAAAATCATTCCATATGACAAATAATATTTTTTTATAAAGGGGGTGAAGAGATTAGCACAACTGATGGAGACTTTGAAAGTCTGAAATCATGTGCATTATGTAATACCTGTGAACTTTTCACCTCCACAAAGCAGGCATGGGTTGGGATCATCTTCTCATAACTCTTCATTTGAGTTCCCCATGATCTTTATAATTTTCTTATATTTACTTCTGATTTTTTTTTTGCTGTGTCACTATTTTCATCTATATTGTAATTTGTGTGTATTGTTTTCTTGGCTCTGCCTACTTCATTCTGTATTAGTTCACAGACACTTGCCATGCTTGTCTATATTCACTGCATACATTACTTCTTATAGTACAGTAATATTCCATCACATTCATATACCCACAATTTTTTTAGCCATTCCTTAATTAATAGGTATTTGCTTTTTTCCAATTCTTAGTTATCATAAAAAGTGATAAATATTTTTGGAAAATATTGGAACTCTTTTCTTATTGATGGTGTCTTTGAGGTATAAGCCCAGTCATGGCGTTTCTGCACAAATCCAAATTGCTTTCCAAAATAGTCATATTATTTCATAGTTCCATCAACAATGTATAATTGTGGTCCTCTTTCTACAATCCTTCCAACGTTGACTATTGCCATTTTTGGTCATTTTCCCCATTTTACAGGGTATGAAATAAAACCTTTTGATTTGCATTTCTCTTATTATTAGTGATTTAGAGCACTTTAATGCGATGTTGAATAATTTGCTGTTCTTTTTGAGATGTGCTTGTTTATAATCTGAATTTCTTTGCATAAACAAAGAAGTGAAGTTGTCAAAAGGTTGTATAAGTATGTGATAGCTCTCCTTATCCCTCTTAAATCTACCTACTATAATGGAAAACAGGGAGTGTTTTCATTCTTTAGTGGATCATTGTAAATAAATATTTATTAAATATTTAATATGTTTCATATTAAAGATAGGAAAATGAAAATAGTTGTAGTAAGGGAATTTGCAGTCTAACAGGACTTCTTACGCAAGTAAGAATAATTCAAAATAGACTGTGATGAGACAAAGGAGAGGTTTTGGCAAGATGTTCTAAGGAAATCTGACAATAGGAGAGATTAACTTTAACTGGAGTATAGAGGTTATAGAAGGTTAAAGAATTTGAATTCCTCCTTAAAAAAGAAAACAGATTTCAACAGATAAAGATGTGAAAGCCACATGACCCAGAAATAAAGGATGGCTTCATAAACCTGCATAAAGAGGTAACTAGGTGGCAAACTGGAGAAAATATTGTGCTTGGAATCAAGAAAACCTGGGTTAAATCCGGTTTCAAATTTTTACTACTTGTGTGCTCTTGGGCAAATTAGTTAACCTCTGCCTCCATCAGTTTCCTCATCTGTAAAATAGGGATAATAACAGTACCTATTTCACAGGGTTGTGAGCATTAAATGAGAAAACATTTGTAAAATGCTTTGCAAACCTTAAAATGTCATATATTAGCTATTAAAAAATATCAGTTAAGTACTTGTTACCAAGAGAAATAAGGATAACAGCTAACATTTCTAGCTCTTTAAGGTCTTCAATGGACTTGACTTGTATTAGCTTATTTGATCCTCACAGTAACTCTGTGATATCGGTGCTATTATTACCTCCATCTTACAGATGAGGAAACAGAGACTGAGAGAGGTTACATGATTTTCTAGGGGTTACATAGGTAGTAAGTTATCTGAAACAAGATTTGAACTGAAATCCAGCATACCATTCATTATACCATCTCATTATACTCAAGAAATAGACAATCTGAAGAAAAGCTAATGGACATGGTTTTGTGCATGTGAAAACTAAGGGCTTACAGAGGGGGAATGATTAAGTAATCTCCTTGTTAGGGAGAACCAGAGTCAATAGAGTTGTCTTCCCAGTCCTCAGGGAGATTGGCATATGAGTGAAAAAATTATAGTACTCAGAAGCCCAATTTGAGAGAATGAGAATTACATTTTCCCCCTAGTTTTAGTCATGTAATGGTTCACAAAATGGTATACATATTCTTAAGCATGTTTTCAAAGAAATCACATACATAATAGGCTTTACTTAGCTGACAAATTATCAGTATCAGCTGATCAAGTTAGAGTTCTATCTGGACAGTACAATGGAAAGAAAGTTTTTAGTTCATTTGTTTTACTGGCTCATTTTAGATAAAAAAAAACATATGCTGCACCCCAACAATTATCATTTAGCCTTCTTGTTCTGTTCTGTGGGGAAAGTCTAAAAAGCTACTAAGCTGCAGAATTTTGTGCGTTTCTTTGTCCTGAGTGATGTGGAAAACCTGTGCTCCCTAGGGAAGTGATGGAACTGAATAATGACCTGCAAAAAAAGAGGGGAAAGGAATTGTGTTGCTTGTCCCTAGAAGATGAGAAAAGGAACTCTTATGGGAAATGACTACAGAAGACTACAGAACTTTCCATTATTATTATTACTAATATTACAATCATCATGTCTTCAAGAGGAGAAAAAAACTTTTCTTTTCCCCCTGAGGATAGAAACCAGCTGCTCTTTGAGTGTGTTATGGCAGAATAGGAAGTTTAAATTACATGGTGAAAAGATCAAGATTATATGTAAGAAAGCACCCCTACTTCCTGCTGTACAAAATCCATGTGTGCTATTTTTATAATTAATATTAAGACATGAACCCATCAATGTGCATCTATAATGTTTTCATTTCTGGGTATGCAACTTTATGTTCTTCTGAAAACTGACCTTACCAATGTTTCCTGGCAACTTTTAAATACTAATCTTGCAACTGCAAGTCATGTCTTCATCTTGATGTCTTGGTCCTCTTTGAGAACAAAGGACAAAACACAAGAACAAATGCTAATCCAAGAGGGTGAGGACCATAAATATTTCATTTTCTCTTTATGACAGGTAGCATTACTAATGGCTATTCACTCTTCAAGCATTATCAGATGATGGAATGGACAGGTCCAGAAAAAGAGACTGACAAATCTCCTTTGTCCAAAATATTTAAGAATTATGCAGATGATCACAAATTTGGAATTAGAAAGGGCTAGTGTTTTCTAGTGATTCCAGAATCTGACAACTTCTACATGACACCACTGTAGCTACTACCACCACTACTACCACCACCACTACCACTATCACTACTACTACTACTACTACTACTACTACTACTACTACTACTACTACTACTACTACTACATTGCCCTTCACCAAGATCCTAAGACATAGGTCCATGCTGGAAATAGCTAAATCATGTCTAAATTGATTAATTAATATATAGTATGGCATACTAGATAGGGCATTAAACAGCATTAGTAAGACCTTGGTTCACATCTGGTCTTAAAGGGGCATTGCTTAGAACATGTCATTTAATTTATCAGTGTCTTTGTTTCTTCATTTGTAAAGTAGTGACATTGTACTTTATTGTCCCTAAGTTCCCTTCCATTTCTAGATTTTTGATGTAATGATCTTCTCCTTCCTCCTCCAAGCTCTACATAGTACAATTTGAGACTGTATTTTTTTCAGTCATTTGTCTCTGTTGGGGTAAGAGCCTCCTGGTCTAGTGAGGCTATGGTTTCTCTATTGTTTCTGAACTCAGATCTGGTTTTGTCCACATCTACCCACTTATCCTCTTAGTTCTATTGCATCTCATTAAAATGGCAAACCCTTGCCAGCACAACTTAGCCTTCTGGGAGACTCCATTTGTTCTTATTGACCTTTTCATTACTCCTAACTTCCCACTCTGGTGTTCACTAGTCACAACTGTTGACCTTTCACCCATCACTTCCATTATCCACTGTTATTCTCAACTTTATCTCCCACTTATGCCTCCTGTCCCATTTGGATCCCCATAGTATACTAGAATGTCAGTCTTATCGGGTAGATTTCTAGACTTTTTTATTAAAGAAATGGCAATTTTCTTACTTTTTTTCTTAATGAGATCAGAATCTATAAAGTATATCTAAGTATAATATATCTTCAGGCCAGGTCTCCCTAGAAAACTTGGGGAGTTTATATGCTGTTTACTATTTCAAGTGCTTTGAGAGACTGAGAGACCGTTTTGAGAGACTCCAAATCCAAGTTTGGTGATATGTTTATTGTCCATAAATGAACTTTTGAATATAAGTACTGTTGTAAAGGTGTCAACTTATGGCATAATAATTTGGGAAATATTAAAGATCCAAGAGTATCTTAAAAAGACTTGGGAAATTCTTTACTGAAGTAAAAGAAGCATATCTTTGCTGAAAGGAGTAGCTTTGGAAATAGATTGGAGGGGAAACTAGTCATATTTACTGAATAGGATTGCCAACAATAACTGAGACTATAAAAGCTGAAGGATGAGCATGTAGAATGCCATTTTTAAAGGTTTCCTATGCAAAATTTATTTTAAAAGAAGAAAAAAGTCACCACTTACTCCATCACTACTTGTATTAGCAATCTGTGTAAGATAACTTGCTCAAAGGGGGAAATTTTCTTTTCAGTTCTGTTGGGACTGATTGTGAAATCCCTCAGTTTGCTTTAGAGATGTGAGTCTAATACATGCTGACCCACTGATTTTTCACTTAACATTGGGGTCATCTGATCTACATGTTCCAATCCAGTTGTTCTTGGCAGAGGGATGTAATTTGGTGACCACTGGCTATCAGCATACTAGGAAGGGATGTTCATATCTGAAATTCTATTTCTAAATCATTGCTTGGCTCTATTTCCAATTGTTAATTCTGGTTATTTCAGATGAACAGAAAAGTACTATTGAGATAAAGTGACTTTATCAAAGTCATCTAACAAAACAGTGGCAGAACTGGCATTAGAACTAGAATTTATGCTTCTCCATTTTATGTTACCTCATTTTCAGTTGACAAAATCACGTTACTTTCATCCATCCTCTTATCTGATGGTTAATAATTGTAGTTTCAATTGGCCATCTGGCAACAAGCCCTTATCCAAAGACCTAAGTTGACAGAAAGCCTGCCAAATTTGTTTTAATTCTTATACATTATAAATCGCCATGCCCTGAAATCTTAGGGAAATAATCACAATATAAAAACAAATAACTCAAGAGCTCCTTCGAAAAGATGATCTAGTGATGTTTTATCTCAGCAGCTTTCAACAATGATGCCTAACCAGATATAAGGATGAGACAAGTAAGTACAATAGTTCAACCAATAGCTCAGTTGAAAGGAGTGAGGAATAAATTGAAGATCATATAAATTCTTTAAGTCTATCAGGATCAGATAAGGACAAGAGCATGAACGAATATGATTTTTTCTGTAAAAAAAAGCTGTGAATAAATCCTGATACTGTGTGATTAAAACAGAAGTGGGGCTACCTGCTGAATCGGGGGTGAGAAATCACACTCTGGATAAAACTGCCAAGTCCCTGGATAATGCACTAAATAAAATTGTTGAAATAAATGTAAAATGAAACTTGAAAGTCAACCAAACCATCCTGAGTTAGCTTTCACACTACATGAGCTGAATAAATGTATTTACTGCTGGTGCTGATATAAATGAAACTTGTTTAGTCTCTTTCATTTAGAAGTCAATTAGGAAGATGGGGATAATTCAAATAAATTCAACAATATTTGTCAATTACTTACTAGATGTGGGTATTTTTTAGGTGTTGAGGTTCCAAAGACGTTTTAAAATAATAGTGTTTCTATATCTCTAAATTTGTAGATTGCTTCACAAGTATTTTCTCATTTCACCCTCACAACCTTGGCACTATTATAATCCTCATTTTATATATGAGGAAACTGAAGTGCACAGAGGTTAAATGACGTGTAGGATCAGATGGGCTACAAAATTTCTGAAGCTGGATTGGGACTCAGGTCTTCTTGATTCCAAGTTCAAACTCTATCCACTGTGCCTCCTCACTACCTGTGCAACACAATCCTTGCCTTCGAAAAGATAATGAAATGTAAAATGAAGAAATAAGTACTATAAGAGATATTATGATGGGAGAAGGAAGAGACTGAATTTGTTAGAAAAGTTTTGAGGAGGAAGAAAACTTTTTGATGGGAGAATAAGGACGGTTTAAAGGAGGTCAAGTATGTGGCATAGTAGATAGAGTGCCAGGACTGAGGTCAGGAAGACTTATCTTCCTGAGTTCAAATCTGACCCTGTGCAAATCACTTAACCCTGTTTGTCTCAGTTTACTCATTTGTAAAATGAGTTGGAGAAGGAAAGGGCAAATTACTCCAATATTTTTGCCAAGAAACCCCCAAATGGGATCATAAATAGTCAGACATGGCTGAAAATGATTGAATAACAACAATAAATAGAAGATACTAGATGAAAAAGAAGAATTCTGATCGGTACACATCTAGCCATTTAAACACATTATCTGTGCAAAAGGAACATACTTTATATCATATACTAAAAGCTGAATTCAGTTTTCAATTTACCCAAAGAGTGAAATATAGAAATCCTAGAAAATATATGGAACCATATACGAGGACTTTCTTTTCTGGAGCTCAATTTTATTAATCTAATAATATAATTTATGAAGTGATATTTCTCTACCCACAGTGCTTCACCTTAGAGAATAATTCTTTGGGGAAAACAGGAGTGCAGGCTGGACACAAAAAAGTCTGCTGTTGATTGTCTCCATAATAGAAATTCCTCTTGAGGCTTTGACAAGAGCACCTAACAAACTGTGAACAATTTCACACGACAATCTCACCATACTGCCTCTATGCACCCAGTGCCTTTCAACTGTAAAAGAGGCGATGACCTGCAGCACAGTGCGACAGAGCAAAACTGACCCTGCAGAGCTTCAGGGAATTTGTCATTAACTACCTGTTTTCCAAGACGCTAAATGAAGTGACAAACAGCATTTCCTTCCAGATAATGAAGTTGGACTTTATTACTTATTACAGCAGTGATTTTAGGACAATACAGCCTTAGATATATAATATTTGAGTGCATAATTCGGTTTTCTAACATAACTTGTCACTCAGATTGGGTAAGATTATGGCATTATAGAATTTAAAGCTGTTAGTAACTTGCTTATTTTATAGATGAGGGAATGGAGACCCAAAGAAATTAGGAAACTTTCCCAAGGTCACACAGCTAAGAAATGGAAAAACCTCTTCAAACTGGAGTCCCATATCCACTTTACCTTCCATTATTTTTCATGGTCCCTATAATAATGTACAAGGTCCCTGTCATAATCTCAAGAATTTAAAGAAACGGGGGGGGGGGGGTGGGTGGGGAATAACTTTTTCAAAGAGAAAGCTCTAACAAATTTTATTGTTGTTGAGTCTTTTCAGTCATGTCAGACCCTTCATGACCCCATTTGGGATTTTCTTGGCAAAGACACTGGAGTAGATTCTCCAGCTCACTTTATAGATGAGAAAATTGAGGCAAATTCGATTAAGTGACTTGCCCAGGGTCACACAGCTAGTGTCTGAGGCCAAATTTAAACTCAGGTCTTCCTAGCTCCAGGCTAGGTGCTCTATACAGTGAGCCACCTAGCGGCTCTTTACCTCTAGATACAAATACAATCTAATATGATCCTCACAACAACTCTGAGAGTTAGGTACTATTGTCATCCTCATTGTATACTTGAAGAAATTGAGTCAGACAGAAGTTAAATGACTTGCCTAGCATCACAAAGCTTGTAAGTGTCTGAGGCTTTGAACTGACATCTGTGCTCAGCACTATATCCACTGTACCACCTACTTGGGGTCCATAGATTTCAATAAATTGCTAAGGGATCCATGATCCACAAAAATAGAAAGAATCCCAGCCTAGCATCTAGCCTATGACTTGAAGTGGACATTTCTTATGCCAACATGTTTTAATCTCGGATGACAAGACTATATCTACTGACCATCTGCTTTAGAGTCTACCCTCTACAAAATGCCAAGGACTCAGCCATTTAAATCGAGCCTCTTGAAAAGCAGCAGCTATTTTTGCCCTTTTTTTGTATCTGCTCTGCCTAGCACGATGCTTAAGCATCTTAGGCACTCCATAAATGTTTCTTGACTTGACGACTTTACCCTCCCAGTCTTGGACCTTCAGTTTCTCAATCCTCAGATCCATTCTATTCCCTCAAACTGATGTCATGGGGACAAAAATTATCGTTGGTAGCCACATTTATATCTCTTTAATGTATACACATAGGCACCAAATACTTTTGAATTTCCTGTATATTCTGAAAAAGAAAATTATATAGAGTTTTAGAAAATTACAAATCAGTAAGTAAATTCTGTAATATGGAAGTCAAAAAGTTAATGCAATAAGTAAGTTATATTATTAGGAATTTAATGCCCATGAGCTCATGTTGTCCATAAGGTGATGTCACTCTTCCACATAAGATGTCTCTCTATACCTCTCCTATTCCCTATTTGTGCACTTTTTTTCAGACTAAAGCAAAGGATTTCACATTTGGCCATATTAAATTTCATTCTTATCTGTTTATTAAAGCATTTCTCTTTTGGACATTTTTACCATGTTTATAGTAATTTTTCAGTTCTTCTAAAAATATTGTATAATCCAAACATTTTGCCTGTTCAGATAGGTTTTTCAATAATATCAAATTAATGAGTTATTATTTTTTACTTTTCATCTGAATACATATAGATATCCAATTGTGGATAATTTCAAACTTGGTTTTTTTCCAGCTCCAAAAAGTGATATGACTCTTTGGTTCTGGAGATATAAAATAAGATTTCTACATATTGGATTTGGGAGGAGTTGTATACATTTTTGCTGTTATTTTTACATTTTGTGTGTCTGTCCCACTGCTGGTTAAAAATGTGAATTTTAAAAGGTGCACTACTCCAAAGTCTTGCCTATCTTGTATCTGTATAAGATACAAAGGAGGAAAAAATCCATCAAAAAGAAAAAGAAAAACAAAATGACATCTATTGAAAATGCCTCAATATTGACCCTACTGAATGTTAGCTTGAGGCTTTAGTGAATCCCAACTGTGGAAAAAGTTCAACTTTGCATAAGAAAGGATGATAAGGTTATATCTATTAAAAATTTAGCAACAGAAATACAACCTTTTAAACCCTGGTATCAATTTCAAAACAAAAGGGAGACTTTCATTCAATCTTAATGTTGTTTCTTAGCCTTTGAATTTTCAAAATGTCTTCCCTTGAATTAATTCTAAGTCACTTCACTTTCGTTACTTGTGGATTTCATTAGGGAATATCATGTTCTTCTTTCTTCTGCTTGAAGTTTCTAGAGTTTTATTTTATAGCTTCTGACTATTACAAAAATGCATAAAAATATAAGAAGATGAAAATAGACATATTGTGTGATTTTGAATGATTCAAAAGCTAATTGAAATACCCATATTAGGAGCTTGAGAATATGAAAGTCAGAAACAAGGTGACTGCTTGTGGGAGTGGAAAGGAGAAACCAGATGCAGGAGTTATTTCAGAGACAGACATAACAAGACTTGCTGATTCACTGAGAGATGAGCAACTGGGAAAGAATCAAAGATTGGCTCTAAGGTCACAGTTAAGGGTCCCCTACAGAGGAAATAATGGAAACCATAGCAGTGAAGGAACAATAACCAGAGGAAAATATAGAGCAGGGGCCCTTAACTTGAACTTTTAAAAAGTCCATGAACTTTTAAAAAATAGTTTTATAATTATTTTATATAATTGGCTTCCATTTTAATCCTTGTATTTTATTTTGGGCATTTAAAATATTATGAGAAGGGTCCATTGGCTTTACCAGAGCAGACTGTGAAAGATTTCTATGGTGCAAAAAAAGAAATTGAGATTCCTCTTATAGAAAGAGAAGTACCTTACAACAGAGTCTGAGTTTATAAAGCAACTTCTTTATTTTTAATTAATTAACTAATTTTTAGTTTTCAACATTCACTTCCACAAGATTTTAAGTTCCAAATTTTCTCCCCATCTCTCCCCTCCACCCACCCTAAGACAGCATGCATTCTGATTACCCCTTCCCCCATTCTGCCCTCCCTTCTATCATACCCCTCCCTTCCTTTATCCCCTTCCCCTCTATTTTCTTGTTGGGCAAGATAGATTTCTGTACCCCATTGCCTGTATATCCTTTTTCCCAGTTACATGTTAAAACAATTTTTAACATTCATTTTTAAAACTTTTGAGTTCCAATTTCTCCTCCTTCCTCCCTCCTGACCCACCCCTCATTGAGAAGGCAACAATTTTATATATATTATATATGTGTAGTCATGCAAAACACTTCCATAACAGTCATGTTGTGAAAGACTAATTGTATTTCCCTCCATCCTATCCTGCCCCCCATTTATTCTGTCCTTTCTTGTGACCCTGTCCCTTCTTAAAACTGTTGACTTGTAATTACACCCACCTCCCATTTGCCCTTCCTTCTATTATCCCCCTGAACCCCACTTATCCCTTTCCCCCATTTTCTTCTAGTCTATGATAGATTTTCATGCCAAATTGAGTGTGCATGTTATTCCTTCCTTAAGTAAAGTCCGATGAGAGTAAGGTTCACCCTTTCCTTCTCACCTCTCCTTTCTTCCCCTACATTGAAAAAGTTTTTTCTTGCCTCTTTTATGTGAGAAATAATTTACCCTATTTTATTTCTCCCTTTTTCCTCCCAATATATTCCTCTCTCACCCCTTAATTTTATTTTTTTAGATATCATCCCTTCATATTCAACTGACCCTTTGCCCTTTGCATGTGTGTATATATAAACTATATATAAACATATGTAGATGTAGATAGATATAGATATAAAATCCCTTCTAATACTGAAAAAAGTCTCAAGAGTTACAAATATTATTCTTCCATGAAGGAATGTAAACAGTTCAATTTTAGTAAGTCTCTTATTATTTCTCTTTCTTGTTTACCTTTTCATGCTTCACTGTTGACCTTCCAGGCTGTCTTAGGCTGGAGATTTGCTTCATTCCATCATTTTGTGGGTTCTGCAGCTCCAGAATTTGTTTAAAGTCATTTTTTACAAGTATTTGGCTGGGTTTGGTGGGAGAGCTGTAGGAAGTCCCTCTTTTTACTCCACCATCTTGGCTCCACCTCCAGCAATTCACTGGCAACTTCTTTACAGAAATCCTGAAGAAAAGACTGGGAGAGGTAAAATAGCTTATCTCTGGTCACTCAACTAGTAACTGTAGATCTCAGAATTTAAATGCAGTTCTCTAGTTTCAAGGTAGGCCTCTTTCTGTTGTGTGACTACACCCTTGAAATGAGAATTTGAGTCAGGGAGAAAAGTATGAATGAAAGCATTGAAGAAGGTTTAAACCTTACATGGATAGGAGGCTACAAGGAATTCCATTTATTAAAAGATTTTTTTAACAAGTAGTCAAAAGTATGGTTAGATAAGGGATGTGAGATCTCAGACTCTAGAGACTTGAAAAGTGGACAGATGATTTTTTGATACATAATATAAGAAGTCTAAAATATAGGTTGGTGAAAAAAAGAATCAAATTATGAAGGCAATGAAAACTTAATCTCTCACTGATGTGCTGAACAAATGAAAATTGAGGATTACAAAAAATGGGAAGAGCATTTGTATGGTGAAAGGAGGATCTTTAGCCTGAGTACTGGTACTAGAAATGGAAAAGAAGAGACAATCCAAGAGACAGGAAAAACTGACAGGACTTGGTGACAGATTAGATGTGAGAAGTCAAGTAGAAGAAGCAATTAAATATGAAATTCAAGACTTTAAGTCTGGAAATGTAAAATAAGGACAAAAACAGAAAGACAGCAGGAGAGAAACAAATACACGGGGGGACATGTAGACAAATGGAAAATAATTAGGATCCAAATAACTTTAATGTAAAACAAATGATTAGAACATGATGTTTAAATTCAGATTTTGCCAAGTACCATAACAGATATTTTACATTAATCCAAATGCTAAAATAGTTTGCTACATATGGAGACCTGGACCTCTCCTTTTTGCCATCTGTTTTTCCAGGCTATCGACCCCATATTTTTTGACAAATGTACTTGGACCTACCCTTTCAAGAATTTCAGCATAGCAGATCTGTTTTTTCTATGAAGAAGCCATTTTAAAAGGGAAACTATGAGGCCTTCATTGCTTACTGTAATTCTAGTAGTTTACAAAATACTCCCAACATTTTAACGCTTCTTTCTCGGAGAAGCTGTACGCATTTCAGTAAGCCCAAAAGAGCAGCCTGCATTATGTTGTAACCTGATGTTAATATAGTTGTAATAACATGTCAAACTTGTGCTGAGAGAGCCAGATTTTTCAACTAGTAGAAACTAGAAAAAAATGCCATAAAATCAGAAATAAACTATGAAATGCAATTTAAGTCAAAATGAAACTCTATTTTTTCATTGACCCAGAATTCAGAAAAGCAGGTGATAGTGTCTCTTGAAAGAAAATAAACCTTTGAAGAGTATACTTTATATGTAAAATGACAGGGAAGTTATACTTATTATTTAATTTATTTGGTGAGTAATAGAAATAGCCCTCTGACCTGAGCCGAGAATGAATGACATGTCTTTATACATTTTAACTGAACCAGTGGCCTTACTGAAGTATATTATTCAAACTATCTATAGTTTGGATATACAAACCCATGAGGAGAGCACAAACACCCATCATCAATGGCCAAAGGTTTGGGGAGACCATTTAAGTAATCTGAATAGTTAGCTCCCTGGGACATCTTGTATCTTGCCACTGCTTTAGTATTGACCTTAGTAGCTGAATTTCCCATCTTTCATAGCTAGAATTTGAGTACTTAATTAGAAAGATTTCAAATGCTAAATTGTTGAGCTGGGTCAATATGATTAAAAATTGTAATACTTCAGAAGTTAATGTACTTATTCAGTTCCACTACAATCATCCTACCAAAATATTACATTATAGAGCTATAAAAACAGTAACAAAAATTAATCAGGAGCAACAAAAGGTCAAAAGTCTCGAGGAAAATCAAAAAAAAAAAAAAAAAAGAAAGTTGGATAGTAAAAGAACAAAGCAGTACCAGATTGCAACTATACTACAAAGCTGTCATTATCAATACTATTTGGTATTGGCTGAAGAGTAGAAAAATAGATTAGTATAAATGACTATTCATACAACATGGAGAAACCAACAAACATAGTAACGTGGTTGCTATTGTTGTTGAGTTGGTTTTTAGTCATGTCTGATTCTTTATGACCATGAACTTGGGGGTTTCTTGGCAAAGATCCTTTGCCCTTTCCTTGTCCATTTGTTTGTTCAACAAATCCCAAAATTACTGCTACTGGGGAATAGACTCACTATTTCATTTTTTTAAATGACTGAAAAAAATGGAAATTAATGTGGCAGAAATGAGGGTCAACCAAGATTTCATTCTATATATCTAAATCTAAATAAGTTCACAAAGTATAAAGGAAGTTGATATAAAAGGTTTTATCATAAACAAGAGGAACAAAGAAAGAAATACCTATCACAAATATGTGTATTGGAAAGATGTATATCCAAAAAGGGGATGGTTTTGATTAAATAAAATTGAAAAGGTTTTTTTACTTTAAAAAATGTACTGTAGATAAAATTTGAAGGATATAAGTTAACTGAGGAAAAAATTCTTTGCATCAAGCTCTCTAACAGAGGTCTGTGATCAACAGCCATAAGGGAAAAATAAATGTCCCAAATAATTAGATAAATGTACATTAAAATAAAGATGACAAAACCAGGAAAAGATAATTGTTGAAAAAGCTGCAGAAAAACAGATGCACTCTCCCTGGAACTGACTTGATCTAACCATTCTGGAAAGCAATTTAGAATTATGATCAAAAAGTTGCTAAACTATGCAGACCTCTATGTGAAAGAGATAAATGAAAGAGGAAAAGAACCCACATATACAAAAATGTAGAGAACAGTTCTTTTTTTAATTGCAAAGAACTAGAAGCTAAGGGGGTAACCATTAATTGGGGATTGGTTGATCAATTTATGGTATCTAAACTTAATGGAATGCTATTATGTCTTTAGAAATGACAAAAGGATTCAGAGGAACCTGAGAAAATTTATATGAATTGATGCAAAGTAGTTTAGATCAAAACCTGGAAAACAACTTATGTGATAACAACAAAATTGTAAAGAAAAAAACTTTGAAAGACTTAAGACCTAGAATCAACCATGATTCCAGAAATATATGATCCACCTCCTATCACCATGGTGATGGACTCAAGGTATAGAATCAGACATATTTCACACATAGCCAATGATGAAATTTCTTTTTCTTGATGGTGTATTCAATGCAGGTTTTATTTATCTTTCTTTAAACTTGGGGTGACATAATGTTGGAGGAGGATCTCAAGGTTAGCAATAGTGCTACCAAAATGAAGAAAAGTAAGACAAGACGATCCTTGAAGCACTTTTTAAAAATGCACAGAAGAGAACAGTAAGGGGAGTAGGGAACATATTCAGGATAGTCTTGAAAATGACAGGTTGAATTTGTTGTATCCTGGGGCAGGAGGAGCAAGCTACATGTGGCATAGATTTGTGGCTAAACATGCAATCATTGACAGTTCTGCTTTATATATATGGAAACATTCATCTTTTTTGTTTAATTCAAAATAATAATGATGGTGTGATGATGATGATGATGGTACCTAATCAGTCTAGCCTTTTGGTTAAGTTTGTTGAACTCCTTGTTTAGACTCTGCTGGGTCCCTAAGAGAGAACTGATCTCTCAACACTGTTTTTCTTCTTACATCTGGCTTGGATAATTTTGTTTGTTTCAATAGTGTTTTCTTCCTGATATTTTCCAATTTTAGTCTTTATAACAAATTAACAAGCCTTCTCCTGCAGAAGTGTTCACTTATATTGTGAAAAGTTTTTATTTTTGTACCAATAAACTGCTTTTAGCTGAGTGTAACTTTAACAAGTTAACTAAGGTCTTCCCTGAATGTTTATTTCAATTTTACTACCTGATATTTGACTTTAAAGTATTGCAGGCAGAGGAGTGATTAAGTCATTCTAAACTTAAACTAGTTTTCTTTCTTGTTTATCTTTCACATTAAGAAAAGACTAGTTAGAAATGGAAGGAGAGAGTCAACAGAGAAGAGAAACTCAATTTTCCATGTAAATGCCATCTATCTCAAAGATGAAAAAGACTTTAGCTTAATTCTAGTAAATTCCATGGGAGAAAGCTTTTGGATATGCCAGGGGAATTTTTGTATTAGCTAAGGAACCGGATTTAAGTCAGAGAAGGAGTCACTGATACTTTCTAGAATGAAAAAGGCTGAATTGGCAATGTTCCCTACCCCAGGAAAATTCTGCATTTTATCAAGACACAAAATAATGAGGCCTTAATGGTGGAAATTCAGATGCCAACCCCAGGACAATATTTGGGGGACAGTAGTCCTTCCCACCATTCCTCAAATCATATGACTTTTACATGTTTTTCTTCTCCTCCTGAGGTTAGGCCTAATCTAACTACAGAAAGTAGTAACTAACCATAAAAGGAAGTGTATTAGCTTTGTGGAAGAAACAATAAGGAATGTTGTATGGTAAGGGAGAACTTAAAATGACTGAGCACAGAAATAATATTCATAACCATGAGAAGGTTTCTTCATGTACACAATGGGAGTTGGACATGATAATTTTCCTCTCTTATTGTAATATTCTGTGGTCCTATAAATGTTCATTTTACATGGTATTCTAATTACCTACATACTCATCCAGAACCCTGAACAGAATCATAACTGCTTGGGTCAACTTACTTCTTAGTACGTTAGAAATTGCAATAAACTTCACTGAAATGTTTCCATGAGGGTGATATTCATTACATTACTGGTTAAGTCAACCGAGCAATGCGTGATATTTGCAACAGGGTTTTCAAATTTTTGGAAAACAAATTTATATTGCATGAGTCACCAAATGTAACTTAATAATATAAGGAAATTAATTTCTACCATCAGTGTTAGTTCATTACATTTCCTTCCTTCCTTCTGTCTTACGCCATATTAGTATTCTTTGGCCAATTTCTTTCTAAGAAATCTTGGTTTGATAATGTATTTGTGTGAGGCATAAAGGCACTACAAAATCATGAATCATGGCTCCTCAAAAGAAATGTCAAATATTCCAAAGAATTTTCACACACAACCTCAGAGATTCAGAAATGGAAGTGTTAAAAAAAATTAATGCAGATGAATTATCTCTAACTTGCTAATTAATTTACTACAAAAAAATAGTGATTTATGCTTATTTTTACTCTCTAGGATTTAACTGTAATATATCTAGTGATGCAGGATAGAGAAAATGATGGCAGATGAAACTCTAAATCTTCCTAGGTTTGGATACTGATTGCCATGGCCACATTTTAAGACTGGGGTTAAAAAAATGATGTAGACTTGATGTCATTAACCTCTTTAATTTCAATCACATTTGATATTGTGGCCCACCTTTTCCTTGAAAACCTGTCCTCCCTTGACTTCTATGATATTGTAACATCATATTTTCTTTCAGTCTCTAATTTTCTCTCTAACCCCATGTGACGTAGATGAAATTATAAATGAGTTTTTGAAGGGATTTTATAAAAAGGGACCATAGAGGTCATTCTGTCCATCTCATCTATGGGAGGAAAGCTGACTGAAGTGATGGACAAGTGATTTTACAGTCTCTATTGGGAAACTTGGAATCTATGACACTTGATCACCTTTCAAATATTTGAAGACAATTATCATGTCCCCCCTCACACTAAATCTTCTCTTTTCTAAGCTAAAAATTCCTAATTTCTTCAACTACTTCTTGAGTGATTTAATTTTGAGACCTTCACCACTCCAATCACTTTCTTCTGTTCTTGCTCCAGTTTTTCAATTTTTTTTTCTTAAACTAGAAATGAATACAATACTTCACATAGTTAAACAGGACAGTCGACTCCTTTCAGATATGACTTATGTTAATGTCACCTCTGATTTCTTTCACATTTTAACAACATCCTATTGATATTGATATATATGTTGATCCCATAGATATACATATATGTATGTATCTGTATATATATATATGTTTATATATACAGATATATATGTGTATGTATATATGTGTGTGTGTGTGTGTGTGTGTGTGTGTATATGAAGAGAGAGAAAGAGAACATCATATCTGCATCATTTGAGGGAATTCTCAAATCTATATTATACATCCATTTCAGTATTTGAGAGATATAGTTCATTATTCCAATCTAATTGGATAATAGATCTATAGCTATAATGGATATAAGCAACCATATAATCCCACCCTCTAATATTACAGATGATAAATTTAGTTCCAAGGAGGCTGAGATTTCCTGAAGGTCACACACCCATTGAAATAAACATCAGAGGCAAAATCTGAATCCAGGTCCTTTGACCCTGGTGTCAATGTTCTTTCTACTGTACCATGCTACTGAAGTCACTTGATCTCTTCGGGTGCTGATTATACTAGCCAACATATAAGTCATCCTTTGTAGCTTTGTGGAATTTATAAATTTAATAGGCCTGCATAGCAATTTATTGATAGAATGTTAACAGAACTGGATCAAGGATAGGGTCCTAGAGACATTCCTCCATGATGACAGCCATTAATTAATCTTTGCATATAATGATTTAAAAAGCTATGAAGCTACCGTTTCTACTATTGTCTATCCCATGTTTCTCTACCCAGTTTATGGAAAATTTTATCAGAAACTTTCCCTGGCCAAATCCAGCTCTACTGCACCAATAGAATTCCCTAGTCCACCAGTTTAAAAACTCTAGGCAGGAAATTAGTGTATTTTGACATGATTTGTTTTCAGTGAATCCCTTGCTGCTTCAGTGACAATGACTTCCTTTAAGAAGTCCTCATGAGCCATCCATTTAATAATCCATTCTGAATTTTGCCAGAGACAATAATGTCAAATCACATTTTCATATGCTAAATTAATGAATGGCAGGCTCACCTTTCAACACTTTATGGAAACCTTTATTGAAAAATCAAAAGTTTTCCCCTCTCTAATATTTTTGAACATCCCTGTTCTCCATCATCCTTCCAAGACTAAAGACTGTACATCAACAATCATATCTGAAAATTCTTTCAGTGTGTTAGAATATAATGGCTGAGAGAGTAGACCAAAACCATTTCAGTTATAGATATACTATTCCTATCTTCTCACTCATTTTGTATTTCTGTTGCTTCTCAAGTATTCTCTGCCTGATCTAGTTTGAACATTATCCCCAATAGAGAAAAACGGAGAAAAGTAGGAATTGAGTGATCCAACTTTTTCCTCTTTTTTTCTTTCACATCTCACTATCTGCTCCAAGCTGAAGATGTGGTTCATTTTGTTTTCTTATTAATGCCCCAAACATACCTTAAAATATCCTGTCCTGTTTTGTTGCCTTTAACATTTTTCGCCTTGCAAACAAACAGCTTTGATCTTCTGACATTTTTAAAATATCAGGGCATTTTGATTTATATGTGGTATACATGACCCAACAAGCTGTGAACTTTCATAAACTTTGCTTCAGATCTTAGGAATGTTCATTTAGAAAACTGGGAATTTCTGAAGTTAATTCAGCTAATGAAGTTGTTCACTCTGCAAAATAAGCAAAATCAAGAATCACAAAACATTTAACCAGGAAAGACATGAAGAGTAAATCAACAGCAAGCAATCTTAGTCACATTCCCACATTCCCTGTGGTGATGGGGAATTCAATCCCCAAAACTCATAGCTCTGAGAGGCAAGACATGAGCAAAGTCTTGCATTCTGAGCATATTAGTTCAGCTTGCCTCAGGCATTACTTATTACTTTTGGTTTCAGTTGTCATGCTCTAGCTTTTCCACACTTAGAATGTCTCATCTCCTTGCTTTGCTCTAGGCAGGCCTCTGTGTAGAATCCAATAACAAAAACTTGCTACAGCAACTTCTCATTCTAAGAAGCTTCCATTGTTCTACAGTCATGCATCCAGCAGTCACTTCCATTTCTATTTCCTTTCCCCAAGCTTACTGTCTCCTAAGGCAATCCTCCCTTTATGGAAAATTCAAATTGTTAGATGATTTATATATAATTTATCTAAGAGATCAAAAATATTGAAAATAGACATGTGCTCTTCCTATCCCCACACATTTTGGATTTTGATTCCCTCTCAAGTATTCTTACTCTGTCTAGTTTAAACATCATTATTCCCAATAGTGAAAAGTGAAATAAACTAGGAATTGAATAATCTAACATTTTCCTCTTTCATCTTCCCATGTCTCACTATCCACTCCCAAGATGAATACATAGTTCCTTTTTTCTTATTTTTTCTTCAAACACACCTTATACCTCAATAGTTGAATTAAGTTCACTATATTGAGATAATCTGCTTCTCTGAACCTTCCTTCCACCCCTTAAGTCTATTTCTGCCCCCTGGGGCCAAGTACAATAAGACTATTCACACTTACAGAAGATAGTGGGATGCTCAAAAACAACCATCATGTCTTCTATGTCATCTCTTTTGTAAGCTAAACTATACAGTTTCTTCATGTACATTATTTAGCATTTTCGTCAGTGTCTTAGATAAGAACAAAGATGATGTGCTTAGCCAATTTTCAGTTGACAGAAGCCTTAGAGGATTGGCTATTACACTGAATCACAGTCAATATCTTGATAGGGTAGAATTGTGGGCTGAATCTAATAAGATAAAATTCAGTAGGGATAAATGTAAAGTCTACATGTGTGCAAAAAACCAACTTCACAAGTAAAAGATGGGAAGGAATGGTTAGACCTCAATTATTCTGAAAATGACTTGGGTATTTTAGTGGACTATAAGCTAGATATGAGTAATAGTATGATATGATAGCCCAAAACTCTAATATAATGCTGGGCTGTATTAGGAGAGACATAAGATACATACAGAGAGAGATGATAGTCACATTTTCTTCTGTCCTTGTCAGATTTTGTCTTACTTATTATGTTGTCTAGATTCCATGGTTTAATAAAGATATTAATAAAGTTGAAAATATCTAGAGCAAGACAACCATAGTAGTGAAGACCTTGAATTTATATCCTATGAGATCAGTTGATGGAAGTAAGACTCAGAATGGGGGAGGCATTTTAGCTATGGTCAAGTATATGTGGGACTTCCACATGGAAAGAGATAATACTCATTCCATTTATCTTCAGAGGGCAAAACTAAGGGCAATGACTTGATGCTGGGGGGAAACTGTCTAACAATTAAAGCTAGCCCAAAATGGAATGGGCTACCAAAATAGGTGATGAGTTTGCCCTCCTAGAAACTTTTCAAATAGAGGTTGGATAATTATTTTTGCATATATAACAGTAAAGATACCTTCTTTATATATTCAACTCTTGAATTCTGTGATTCTTTGGTCCTTGAACAGTATTTTGTATGTGTATCTCCCCTACCCCTCCAGCCTACTCTAGGTCCATAGTCTTGGTTTCCATGCCAGGTTATGCTATAACATGTCATTGTTAATACTTCTATAGTACATAGATGTCTTATGACCAAAGAAGAATGTGGTAGGAGTATAAACATTTTCATTCTTCATATTCTACTTTTATTAATGCAGCCAAGACAGTATAGCTTAATGGATAACACCAAGATCAGAACTGGAGAAACCTGGGTTTTAGGCCTGCCTCTGATACATGTTATCCTGAGCTGTTACAAATTTGTATTGGCAGCAGGAGTTTCATTATCTGAAATTCATAAATTCAACGATAAATTACAAGTCTAAAACAAAAAGAAGGAATCAAACAAAACCCCATGTTATCCTTTTTTTTTATTTTATCTGGGAGCTAGCAGTCCACTAAATATTTCAAAGTAAGTAACAGAAAGATCAGAGGCAAATACAGTTGGGAAAGTACCAAGGTTACTCCCAAGGATAGGATAAGGGATATGGAGCAGTTATCAAAGAGAAACTAAAAGGCATATCAGGAAAGGTTGATTTCTTTTCCACCTGACCCTGAATTATAATTTGGTCCCTGACCAGACCAGATATTATGGTCATCCCAGCAGGATAGCACTGAGAAGCTAAGGTACCAGGAATCAAGTAGGAATGGGGACTGGTGTTATGTAGGAACTGAATTAAGCCGTGACCCTAATTCTCCCTCCCCTCACCAGCAATCAAGAAGGTAAAGGGAGAATTATGCCAATGAAGTATTAGGTGAATTTTTTTCTTGGCATGTCTTTAAAGAAAATATTCCTCTGTGAAAAGCTTTTAAAAAATTAACCCCTAAGCAATCAGGTTGCCTATGTCGCCAAAGTAACTACGATAAGAGAGATGCTCAAATCAGCGTATCAGAAGAAGTTTACTGAGCCCAGCTTTAGCTATCTAAATACAAAGGTCCTTGAGTAACATTCATAGAATATTATAACACTTCTGACTTCCTTTTTCATGCTCTTTGAAGCAGGAGAATTTGAGAACACTATACATGAAGCTTTGGTTTGTCTGCTTTCTAAACATCAGTTTCCAATAACTTGATCTTATTAAAAACATTGCCAAAAGTCAACTGCTACAGTATTTTTAATATTTATGTTTATTTGATGTTCAAGTACGTTTGTCAGAGGCTTCTGCACAAGAATCATAAAAAACTATGTAAACTTGAAAGAAAACCCACTAAAAAGGAAATGCTGCCAGGAGTACAGTTGACATGTTTCTCTAGAACATTTTCATTGTCTTCTTTCTTTGCCCAGATAGACTTGCCTGAGGTTATATAAAAAATAATCCAGTCTCAAATCACAATAATTCAGAAAATATTCAAGTTTGGGCAAGGTTATCTGGTCAGTACTCATCAGAGTGATTTCTCACTCACCATTTTTCCTCCGAGAAAGACCTAATTCGTCCATGTTCCAGCCCTTGTCAGCTAAAGTTGTTTCAGCTGCCACGATAAATCATTGAGGTTATCTGGGCTCTCAACCTTAGCCAGTTTGCCTTCTCCCTGCTAAGGTAACAGAGTAGAAATTTGAAGCTTTCAAAAAATAGGTTCTTAAGGAAAAGTAACCACAGTGTATTCAAAGTTATGCACACAGATATTGCCTTCTAATATTATTATATCCCATGAGACTACAAACCCCTTTGAGGGCAAGGACTGTTTCATTATTGATTGTTCAACTCTGTTCCCTTAAACAGTTTCTCAAATATAATATGTTCTTGATAAATGCATGTTAAATTCAGACACACATGCACACACATTCACTCACAATTCTGTACTTAGAGAAAGTTTCATATGATCATAGGATTATAATTCTCGAGCTTAGGGGAACCTCAGAGACCATCTAGCTCAACCTCTTCTTTTCACAGATGAGGCAACAGAGGCCCAAGGATGTTAACTATTTGTTTGCCTAAGGACACACAGGTTCTAGTATATTTTGGAGACAGGACTTGAACTCAGGTCTTCTGTTTCTAGGGAAAATGCTATTTTTATTATACTACATTGTTGTCACATAGATTTGTGTTATTTTTACATGTTTTCGTTTAATGTATAACAGAAGTGACCAGGACTCTTCAACAATGTCTATTATTGGAACAAGCTAAGCTTCCTTAAATAGTTTTCACAAAATTTATATCAATCATAAAATTAATATGCAAAATCTATATTTAGTCATCAATACATACCCAGGACTTAGCTAAGTATGGTAGGGGTACATGAAAAACATTGGCCATATAGAGCTAAATGTGCTCTGGTGCCATATTGCCATGAAACCAGAAAGAGAATTATAGTGCTAGTGAAAAACAGAGCATCACCTATTAAAGTTGCATTCTCTTTCAACAACCAAATCCCAAGGACTGCAACTGTATTTTAAAATTGTAATTGCTCTCCTCACTATTCAGCTACAATGACCTCTACATATTTGTTCCTCACAAAAGATACTCCATCTCCTGTATTTTTTGTTTGTTTTGTCTTTTCAAGAATGTTTTCATTGTTACCTTCTGTCTCTTACATCATTATAGTTATTCCAAATGTTTCTGTCCCTCCCCTTCCCAGAGAACCATCCTATATAACAAACAGGTGTTTTTAGAAAGAAAAAAATTGGTATCAATGATCAATACATTGAAAAAGACAGAAAACATGTTCAATGCATAACATCTGTGGACCTCCGTCCACCAGAAGGGGTGGGTTAGGAGGGTGTCCGCTCATAGTTCTTTAATCAATTCCTGCTTGATCTTTATAATTCTGTTACTTTCACTTTGAATTTTTTGGTGAAATTATTCTTTCCTTTTACATTGTTGTACTTACTACACATATTGTTTTCTTGGCTCTGCTTAATTCACTCCATCATTTCATATTGATCTTTCCATGCTCTGTACTCATCATATACCTCATTTTTTTTATAGGATAGTAATATTTCATTATATTCCTGTATCACAATTTGTTTTAGTAATTTCTCAATAGATGGACATCTGCTTTGTTCCCAATTTTTAACTATCACAAAAAGTGTTACTATGAATATTTTGGAAATTTTCTACTTATCAATGACTTTTTGGGGCATAAACCCAATAATGGAGTTTCTTGTTCAGAAAGTATGGACATTTTAGTCACTTTATTCACATACTTCCAAACTGCTTTCCAAAATATTTATACAGTTTCAAAACTCCACCAACAATATATTAGTGTCATTATAATTTCTCTACCCCTTTAAGATTCATTGTTGTCATATTTTGTCATTTTTTTTACCACATTGCAATATGTGAGATGAAATCTCGGCATTGTTTTGATTTTTAGTGCTTCTAATATTAGTGGTTTAGAACATTTTGTCATGTGGGGGTGAATGCTTTGCAATTTTTTGACAAGTGTTTGTTAATATCTTTTGATCATTTGCTAATTGGAGAATGGATGGTAGTCCTACATATAAATATGTGCATGGGTGTGTGCACATGTATGCACTCATGTCTGATTTTTATTTATTCTTACATATATTGGATATCAAATGAATTCTTGTACTATCTTTTTCCCATCCAAACATTTTCGTTATTATTCTAAGAGCATTAGTTTTTGGTTTTGCTTAAGCTTTTTAGTTTCAAGTAATCAATTGTCTCTTTTAATTTTTGAAATTGAATCTATCTCCTGTTTAGTTCAGAATACAACTCCCACACTTGTCTCCTTTCCTTTTAAATAGTAGAATCTTTAATATCAGAATCACTTATTAATCTGGAATGTATTGTGCAATGTGGTATGAGGTGCTGGTCTAAGTCTAATTTCTGCCAGATGACTTTTCAGTTTTCTCAGCAGTTTTTATCAAATAGAGTTTTCTCCCCTACATAATTCGTATTTTCCACCATACAAACACTGAATTACTGAGTTCTGTTGTTTCTGATTCTTCCCTATCTAGTCTGTTCTGTTAAACTATCTATATTTTAGCTAATACCAGATAATTTCATGACAGCTGCTTTATAATATGGTTTGAAGTCTACAAGTGCTTTGTCCTTACTTCTTTACATCGTCTTTCTTGATATTATATGTCTTTTGTTTTTCCAAATGAATTTTAATATTATTTTAGCAGATTCTATATAATATTCCCTTTTGAACTTGATTGGTACAGAATTTAAAATGTAAATTAATTATGGTAACATTATCCTTTTTATTATATTGGCATGACCTAGTCATGAGCACAAAATAATATTCCAACTATTTAAATTGCTCATTATTCCTATAGAGTGTCTTATAATTAAATCTATACCGGTCTTCCGTGTGTTTTGGTAGACTGATCACCAGATGCGTTTGTAATTATTTAAAATGGGATATCCCTTTCCACTATTGCTTCTTGGGTTTTGTTATTATCATATAGAAATACTATTGATTTTTTTTCTTTTTCTTTCTTTCTTTCTTTATTTAACTTTTAACATTCATTTTCACAAAATTTTGGGTTCCAAATTTTCTCCCGATTTCTCCCCTCCCCCTACCCCAAAACACCGAGCATTCTAATTGCCCCTATCACCAATCTGCTCTCTCTTCTATCATCCCTCTCTGTGCTTGTCTCCATCTTCTCTTTTGTCCTGTAGGGCCAGATAACTTTCTATACCCCTTTACCTGTATTTCTTATTTCCTGGTAGCAAGAACAGAACTCGACAGTTGTTCCTAAAACTTTGAGTTCCAACTTCTCTTCATCTCTCCCTCCCCACCCATTCCCTTTGGGAAGGCAAGCAATTCAATATAGGCCATATCTGTGTAGTTTTGCAAATGACTTCCATAATAGTCATGTTGTGAAAGACTAACTATATTTCCCTCCATCCTATCCTGTTCCCCATTGCTTCTGTTCTCTCTTTGGATCCTGTCCCTCCCCAAGAGTGTTGACCTCAAATTGCTCCTTTCTCCCACTGCCCTCCCTTCCATCATCCCCCCCACCCTGTTTATCCCCTTCTCCCCCACTTTCCTGTATTGTAAGATAGGTTTTCATACCAAAATGAGTGTGCATTTTATTCCTTCCTTTAGTTGAATGTGATGAGAGTAAGCTTTTTCTCTCACCTCCCCTCTTTTTCCCTCCACTGAAAAGTTTTTGCTTTTCTCTTTCATGAGAGACAATTTGCCCCATTCCATTTCTCCCTTTCTCCTTCCAATATATTTCTCTCTCACTGCTTGATTTCATTTTTTTTAAGATATGATCCCATCCTATTCAATTTACTCTGTGCTCTGTGTCTGTGTGTGTGTGTGTGTGTGTCTGTGTGTGTGTGTGTAATCCTACCAACTACCCAAATACTGAAAAGTTACAAGAGTTACAACTATTGTCTTTCCATGTAGAAATGTAAACAGTTCAAGTTTGGTAAGTCCCTTATGACTTCTCTTTGCTGTTTACCTTTTCATGGTTCTCTTCATTCTTGTGTTTGAAAGTCAAATTTTCTTTTCAGCTCTGGTCTTTTCATCAAGAATGCTTGAAAGTCCTCGATTTCATTGAAATACCATTTTTTCCCCTGAATACTCAGTTTTGCTGGGTAGGTGATTCTTGGTTTTAGTCCTAGTTCCTTTGACTTCTGGAATATCCTATTCCATTCCCTTCGATCCCTTAATGTAGAGGGTGCTAGATCTTGTGTTATCCTGATTGTATTTCCACAATACTTGAATTGTTTCTTTCTAGCTGCTTGCAATATTTTCTCCTTGACCAGGGAACTCTGGAATTTGGCCACAGTGTTCGTAGGAGTTTCTCTTTTTGGATCTCTTTCAGGAGGTGATCGGTGGATTCCTTGAATATTTATTTTGCCCTCTGGTTCTAGTATCTCAGGGCAGTTTTCCTTGATAATTTCATGAAAGATGATGTCTAGGCTCTTTTTTTGATCACGGCTTTCAGGTAGGCCCATAATTTTTAAATTGTCTCTCCTGAATCTATTTTCCAGGTCAGTTGTTTTTCCAATGAGATATTTCACATTATCTTCCATTTTTTCATTCTTTTGGTTTTGTTTTGTGATTTCTTGGTTTCTCATAAAGTCATTAGCCTCCATCTGTTCCATTCTAATTTTGAAAGAACTATTTTCTTCAGTGAGCTTTTGGACCTCCTTTTTCATTTGACTACTTCTGCTTTTGACAGCATTCTTCTCCTCATTGGCTTTTTGAACCTCTTTTGCCCATTGAGTTAGCCTATTTTTCAAGGTGTTATTTTCATCAGCATTTTTGGGGGGTCTCCTTTAGCAAGATGTTGACCTGCTTTTCATAGTTTTCTTGCATCTCTCTCATTTCTTTTCCCAGTTTTTCCTCCACTTCTCTAACTTGATTTTAAAATCCTTTTTGAGCTCTTCCATGGCCTAAGCCCATTGAATATTTATCTTGGGTGTTTGGGATACAGAAGCCTTGATTTCTATGTCTTTCCCTGATGGTAAGCATTGTTCTTCCTCAACTGAAAGGATGGGAGGAGATATCTGTTCACCAAGAAAGTAACCTTCTATGGTCCTATTTTTTTTCCCTTTTTGGGGCTTTCTCCCAACCAGTTACTTGACTTTTGGGTCCTTTGTCAAGAGTAGGAAATACTCTAGGAATCTGTGAGATCTCAGTTCCTCCAAGGTGGCACAATCAAGCTTGTATTTGTCTGGACTAAGAGAGGGATTTTTGTGCCCAGAATCTTAGCAGAATTTCCTCTCCACAGCCACCTAGCCTCCAGTTCCTCCAAGTCATCCCTGGGGGCTGATTTTCAGATAAGATGGATGGGCAGGGCCACCATTCAGTGTGAGACAAAGACCAGATTGCCCAGGGCCTCCACACAGGGCTGAGGTAAGACTCAGCTCTTCGGTGCCCCCAGGGGTTTTTTACTCTCCAACAATGGAGCAGTCTGTAGGGGCTGCTGTGCAGGCTCTGTGGCTGCTGCCTGCTGCTGGAGCTATGAGAAGGCCCTTCTCCCTTCCTGGCCAGCTGATATAACCCCTTCTCTGACTTTTGGTGCCTGTGGGTTGAGGGATCTTACGCTCCGCTGCTGCAACTGGAGATTCCGCCCCAAGGTGTCCTCCTCCCAGAGTCTCACCACACTGTGGCCAAGGCTGGGCTGGGCTCCATACTCCGCTCCACATCCAGCACAACCGATGTTTCCGTGGGCCTTTCAGGTCACTGTGGACTGGAAATCTCCTCCACTCTGTTGTTCTCCACTTCTGCTGCTCCAGAATTTGTTGAGAGTCCCTCTCTACAGGTATTTTGTGGGTTGTATGGGGAGACCCTACGTAAGTGTGTCTTTCTAGTCCACCATCTTGGCTCCACCCCCAATGCTATTGATTTTTCAGGGATAGTTTTGTAGATTGCAGCTTTGCTGAATCTATGTTCTCAATTATTCTCAAGGATTTTCCAAGTAAATCAGCATATGATAAGCTAATAGGGCTAGTGTATTTTTCCTCCTCTACTTATCTCTTTTCTTGTCTTATTGCTGTCGCTAGCTTTTCCAGAACTATGTCAAGTAATAGTGGGGAGAATGGGCATCCTTACATTATCCCTGTATTCGCTGGAAGTGGTTCTACTGTATCCCCATGGATACAGTATCGCATGTGATGCTTGCTTTTGGTGGTATATAGATGTTTTTATGATATTTTAAAAGTCTCTTTATGCCTATACATTGTAAGGTTTTTAGCATAAAAGTGTTATAGGTGTCAGAGAGGACACTGTCCCTTGGTAAGGGTCCTTCTCTACCACATACATGATTAATCAACTCACAACTTATCTATTCCCTCTCCTCATTACATTTATTTTCCCTTTCTTCTCAAACTCTTGTCCCTAGATCCATGTTCTCCCATTCCCCCAGGTGCCTGTTACCTCTAGAAGTTCCAAATTCCCTCCTTCTCAAGGAAGGACAAGTAGACTTATCACGTACCAAACTCCACAGACCGTTCCCAGCACAAAGTCCCTATCTCCCTTCACATTCCATTTATCTTTACCCATAGGATCTGTCTGTGTTTGTTCTTCATTTTTGAAGAACACCATGACATTACAGAAATGATGACAAGACTTGCACTTGACTTTGTTTTGAGTGAGGGAGGGCTGTGCAGGTCACCAGCCTCACTTCTCCTCCAGAGCCATCTGGATACAATGACCAAATATTTATCAGGATGACTGGAGAAGGCCCTGGATGCAATGGGAGGCCTTGGCCTATTAAGGTACTTACTTAAAATGAGGTAAGTCCATTCAGTGAATAGGCCTCTTTAAGAATTTATCAAGGAATGGCCCCTTCAATGGGCAAAAAAAAAAAAAAAAAAGAAATGAAACTGGGAGAAAAAGAGCAACAGTTACCACTGATAAGCTCTCTGAAGCCAGGATGGTCCAGAAAAGAGCCATGAAGTGGAACTTGGGCAGGGACCTGTTGTTGTGCAGTGGACTTCAGAGTACACTAAATTTAAGTTTTGGGGAAAGACAAGGAAGGAAGGAAGGAAGGAAGGAAGGAAGGAAGGAAGGAAGGAAGGAAGGAAGGAAGGAAGGGAGGGAGGGAGGGAGGGAGGGAAAAGCCCCAAGTTAAGCTTCCTTCCTCTCCCCTCCCCAATTTCACTCATTATCTTATTTTCATCCACTCCCTTGAATAAGTCTAGTAAAACTATAAATTTTGATAAAATCACTGATTGTTCTAAATTATCTTTGTCTTAACACCTTACCACATTCTTATTAACTGTTCTGCTCATTTAAAACATGCTGGGGAGGAGCGTTGCCTTCATGCACTTTCAGATGTAGACACTTTCAGTTATTTTCAACACAATTTTCCTTTTAAGTCCCCTTCTAAGGGATGCAATGAATCTAGAAAGTTAAAGGAAATTTCAAGTGGTATTATAACTGAAGCTGTGACAGTGTTAGAACAAGGACACTGTACCCACCTGACATTCGCTTGCTGAGTGACAGAATATTAGGTGATCTCAGAGAACTTTTCCTCACAGGTTACAAAATCCCATTCTTAGACCAGAACCCCTCAGAGACGTTGGTGCTTTATTTCAGCTACAGACAAATGAAGAAAAAACTACTTCTTTATAGAACTGTCAATTCAAAAAAAAAACAAAAAAACTTGCCTCCATTTTGACATTTACTTGGGTTGCTATAGCAACAAATTTCCAGAATTAAAGGTCTTAAATTACTGTTTCCCCAAGCCTTATATATAGAAATCAATCCCTGTTTCCATAAAAACAATATGGTAAGCCTCGTAATATACACATTATATATGTGAGTACATATATAATGGAAGGTAATCTCAAAGAGATGGCATTTTGCACATTGTAGACACTTAAAACACGTTCATGGAATACATGTGTGTGTACACGCACACACATTCATTAACATGTGTGTGTGTGAAAGGACAAAAGGATCCATATGTGCAAAAATATTTTAGCAGCTGTTTTTATTGTAGAAAAAGGGAAACAAGAATGAACAAATTATAATATATAAATATTAAAATATTATTGTGCCATAACAAGTGGTGAAAGAGTTTCCAGAAACCTCAGAAGATATCTGTGGAATGATGCTGATTGAAAGGATCCAAACCAGGGTAACAACTTATACGCTAAAAACACTATTATAAAGAAAAATCATTTTGAAAGATTTAAGAATACTGTGCTCAATCACAGCGCCAGAGAACTAGTGATGAAACGTGTTACCCACCTTCTGACGGAGAAGTGATCGACTTAAGGGCCAGAATGAATCGTACGTTTTAAAATATCACAAATATGAAGATTTGTTTTACTTGGGTATGATTATTTATTACATTTTCTTTCTTTTTCAACTTGGTATAATATCATATTTGAAGGGGGCAGAGTTGACATAAAGAAAAAATAAACAGAAGAGGGTTGGTCATTGATTTTTTCAATGCACAAAAGAGAATAGAAGGAAGGTCAGAAGGAAACACAGACACAATTTTAAAGTAACATGTTCAAATTATTATTTTTTACTGACACAAACTGTACATAATAGAAATTTTCCTCATGGTCTCTTCTTTGGTTTATTTTGTGCATAGAAATGTTGTCCTTATTTTGATGTTCATTATATTTAGATTAAAAAATAAAATTGCCAAAAAAAATAATTCTAAAGGTTATTGAGGATATGAAGGCTATTTCAGGTATGTTGTAATGGCAAGTAAAATAGGATCTTTCACTGTTTTCATTTTAGTATAATCAAGAAGTATAATGCCTCTATTTGAATGTGACTAAGGGGGAATCTTTCCCACCCATTGATGAGACTGCCCATTTTGAGAAGTTTGATTAGGGGAGTTGTTTTGTAGGAGGGTCCCAAGTATCTTTTGTTTTTTCTATTGAGGCACTGGGTCAGAAAGTTATGCCCTCTGGCTCTGAAAAGTGTATGAATACTCTGAGGGTAAGGTTTTACTTTGAGGTTTACTGACTAGAAGCATTTGTTTGGCCAGAGGAAGACTCTGGGAAGCCTCTAAGGACCCCCCCTCTTTGAGAAACCCAGATGTTCCCTCAATGGTAAAGATGTGTGTATGTTAATGGTCAGATATTTTGGAAGGACATCTGTGGACTTTTAATTTCTCCATATTTTCTTTGAAGTTCAGGTTGCTGACTCCCCTGGAATACTTGTGCTTACTTAAAGGATTGATACATATCCTTGATTAAAGTGACTGTTAACCCCTCAAAAGTTGTCTTTCCTTTTGATAGCAGGCCCCCAGTGCATATTGGGGTGCTTACTGATACACATGTGGAACAGCATGAACAAACACAAATTAACAGGAAAGCACAGAGGGTGTTCAAGGGACAGAGAGATTCTTCCAGTTCAAACAGAGGGTACAGCACATGCATGAAAGATAAGGTTGAAAAGATAGCATGGTGGCAAGGTTGCAAAGACGCTTGAAAGCCAGGCAAAAAAGTTTGAATCTTACTCAATAGACATGAGGGAACTAATGAATATTATTGGATCAAGGAGTACTACATTTTTGTGGGTATGCACACATAAACACAGTTTCCCCCACAAAGAAGATTTTGGAGCAACCTGTTTATATACACACACACATATGCACATACATATTACATGTCTATATATGTAAATGCACTGCATATATAATGTCATTGTAATACCTTTCACTTCCTGCATACATATAGATATGTCACAATGGATAGAGTGCAGGCCTAGAGTCAGGAAGACTCAACTTCCTGAGTTCAAATCTGGCCTCATTTACTCTGTGACCTTGGGAAAGTCACTTAACCGTGTTTGCCTCAGTTTCTTCGTCTGTAAAATGAGCTGGAGAAGGAAATGGCAAACCACTCCAGTATCTTTGCCAAGAAAATCCCAAATTGGGGTCCCAAAGAGTTGGACACAATTGAAACAATTGAACAACAACAATATGGAGGGGGGGGATTAATGTGTGTATATACACTTGTATATGTGTACATATGCATATATACACATATATACATATATTCACATGCATATACATGAGTATATCTGTGAGCTATCTGCAGAGATGATAGTTGAACCTGTGGTTGTGAGATTGCCAAGTCATAGAGTATAGAGAGAGAAAAGAAAGAAGAGGAGAGACCTCAGTGGACCATTTACATTAAGAGATCTGGAAGAGGATGAGGAGCCAAGGAAGAACAGAGAGAAGTTAGCAAGCTAGGAGTAGAACCAAGAGAGTGGAAAGTTTCTGAAGCCAAGGGAGTGGGTGGTCAGTAATATCCAAAGTAAAAAAGTGATCATAGCAGGTGAGAACTGAAGTGGAAACAACTGGTGTAAATGAATTTTTCAAAAAGTTTAGCAGTGAAGGAGAGAAGGGATAAATAGTAGTGTGTGAAGACTGGGTGACTTATTGTGTGTGAGATACAAGTATAATGAGTGATAGGCAGAGATAGGAAAATTCTGGAAAGATTTTTGCAAGGAATCACACCATGAGTCAATAAGGGTAGACTGGGAAAAGGTCTGCGTCCATATCTCGCTTCTTTCTCTTTTTGAACATGGCAGAATGATGTAACTTTTCCAGTCTTCAAACCTTTCATCTCTAAGACCAAAATAATAATCACGAGGCCTTTTGGCGAATCAAATGAAATGTAAGTGCTTTGTAAACGTTAAAGTGCGATATATAATGTAAGCAAATAAGTTCGAAAATGGGAGAATCATCAAGGGGTTCTGGAGGGCCTCCACTTCGCTCATGGACTTCACTGTGTAGCTTACTTGTTGAAAGACACATTTCATCATCATAATAGACTATGTGTATTTGAGACCCAAGTATCACTGAACTCAGGACTTGAATGGGTTATTAGATTCCACATAGGTGTTTCCAATCACTATTGGACTTCATTTGACTCATGCCCCACTAGCAGCTTAGTGAGGACCTTCTAAGGCCATCTAAATGCACTCTGTAGCAGGGCATCATACCAGACAAGGAACATGCACCGTAAGAGTAAGCAATTTAAGTGAGAACATTTTGTGTATAGTCACTTACCTAGAACAGATGAAAAATGAAACTTGAATTTAGATCTTGTCATTCCCTCAAGTCCAGGTCTTCCCCACCACCACACTCTACTAATCCCTTGCTTTCTGTCTGCTGCAATGATTTGTGCACATGTTAGCAATGGACTAGGAAATGATGTATATTTATTTTGTATTGTTGTTATTGAGTGCTGGCTATATGTTCAAGTTATTTAAACTCATGTTATGCAGATTTTTTAGGAATAAAAGTAAGCCAATCACCCTCAGGTCTGTCATGCTCATGCTGTTTATTGTTAGGTTTCTTATGTCTCTTTGTAGTATCATAGCTTCGAATTTGTGAATCCATGCAGGATGACATTGTATAATTCAATAGCTGTGGGACTTAGGTTTCGTTTATTTTTCTATTTTCTTCATTTCAAAAGAGTTGATTAATCTATTGGCTGCTATGTAAATTTATAAGACCAGCAAATGTTTAAGTTATGAAGGCCCTAGTGATCTTAATTACCCACATTTACACAAACCATTACATGCTGGATATACAAAATATACTGCTACCCTTTGATTTCTGGGGAGATGCTACTGATGGTGATAGCCACGTCCATATGGCCACATGATGAAAGGATCGGTGCTTGATCAGAAGCCCTTTCTGCTTTGTGCATAAAATCCATTCTTCACAGAGGTTACAGTTTGTACTGTGTCAGTTAAGATTATAACATTCTGCATCTATCTTTTTCCTTTCAATAAAATTCACAAGCTTTCTTCTATTTAAAATAACTTTTATTCTTCAGGAAAAAATAAAAGAAATATTTTTTGATCTTGGGAATACTAAGGAATTATTGTGCATTATATATCCAGTATTAATCTTTCGACTACATTTTTCATAAAATGGAAACAAGTGATCATTATCTTCCTGTGTTGTCAGTGTTTAGGAGTAAAGTTTCCATTGCTGAGAATAATGTGCTCCTCACGTATGAGCTGATGTACCAGAAAATACATTTCACGGCATAAATGCTTATTTTGGCATGGCTTCGATTATAGGCCTACATAGTTCTTGGGACCGCAAATTATAAATATAGATCTGGGGACCACGTCTAATCCCTTTGTTTTATACATGAGGAAAATTAGACCATGGGGGTAGGAAGTAAAGTAATTTGCCCAAGGTCATCTTAGTAATATATGTCAAAGTAGGATTTAAATCCAAGTTCTCTGGCTCCAAAATTAGTAATTTTTCTCCACTGTACAACATCAGTATTTATTTTTATGTGTATTATATCATACCAAAGCTATCCATTTCAGTTCTTCTTCCTACTCCTCAGCCAGGATGGAATTTCTTTATTCTTTTCTTAAATATATTACTCAAACTTCAAGTTCCTATGATTGATGGTGAATTATATTTTCAAGAATGAAATTGGAGGGGGAAAAAAGAAGAGGTAAACCCTCAGGGAGCATGCACATTAAGTGACATTAAGGAAGAAAAAAATGAGGAACAAGAAAGAGACAGAGAAGTAAAAGATGTAGGGAAAGAACCAAGTGACTAGGAGATTGCTAAACTGGATTTGGGTATGAATGATAATGGCCAGCTAGGTGACACAGTGGATAGCGTGCCAGGCCTTGAGTCAGGAAGACTCATCTTCCTACGTTCAAATATGACTTCAGACACTGTGTGACCCTGAACAAGTTATTTAACCCTGTTTGCCTCAATTTCCTCATCTCTAAAATGTCGTGGAGAAGGAAATGATAAATGACTCCAGTATCTCTGCCAAGAAAAACCCAAATGACTTCAAAAGAGCTGGACTTTGAACAACAACATGTGTGATAAATAGTAGGCTATACCTGGGTAAGCTATAACTGCCTTTTCATCAGAGCTTTGCTTGTCGCCACTATAATCTTATCCATCTCTCAGAGGGATGCTACCCACTTGGCATGAGTTTATAAAGAGGCCACCAAGAGATTAAAAACATGGAAAGTGAGGCACAAAAGGGAAAAGACATTACTTCTGGAGAAAAGAAAGCTGAATGATGATCTTTGAATATAAAAAGGGTTAATGTATAGATTATGACAACCAGATAGTCTCTGTCTCTGCAGAAAAAAGATTAAGAAAAATTGAGTACTGCTTGCATTATGAGAGATTTGATTTAGTGTAAGAAATAGTTTTGTTAGAGAAAAACTCTGAATTTGCTATTGACCATCACTTCTGAAAGCACCACAGGTTTATACTATGCCATAAAGCTCTACATAGATACATTATTTTCTGAGACCATTTTTTGATGCTGCTGAAGAACCATAGAATCTTAGGTTTGGAAAAGATGTAGAGAGGTCATTTGGGTCATTCCTCTGGAACTCAGGAAAGGTAGTAACTAAAGCATCCTAAAGACAGGTGAATAAAGGGGCAAAGAGTTAACACTTCACGTATTTTTCTACGCCATTTTATATACTAATCAAAGGTGAAGTACCCCCAAAGAGTTCCTTATATCTCTCTAGGGAGAACTTCAGAAAGCTCAAGCCTGTTATATATTAGTCATTTGAATTATATATGTATTTTCCCATAAAGAAGAGAGGAAATTGCTCAAGGCTGTAGTGTTTAGCTTTAAATTTGCATCTTCATTGCACCAGGGAAAGCTGCTATATGATGCATATGTTTGGCTTTTGCAGCTGAAAATAAAGAAATATAGATTTAATTTTATTGGCAAGGGGCCAGCATTTCATAATTTTAGCCTAGCGAATTTTTATATGCCATAATTCAGATTTAATGATCTGACTCGCTAGAATGATAAGATCATAGATTTGGACAGGTATTTTGTTCCTTTTCATAGCTAACTTCATTATTTCTAGATCCGTTTTTATAACTAAAAGGCAGGCACGGTCAGGTGGTTTGAGCCAGGCCATGTGAGTCCCCAGAGCTTATGTGAGCTTATATGGTTCTGTATTTGAATCTTGTAGGTGCATCTCTAATGGCACTCTCCAGTTTAGAGATTTGCCTGTTGACAAAACCATATGCTCTCCCAGCAGCTTCCTGTGTAAAGTCCTGTCTGCTGTCTATTCAGGAGAGCTTTACCTGGAGCAAAATACCCTATCTGAATGTTTCTGTACATGACGTGTTGGAAGTAATAAATAAATGTTTTTAAAATGTGGAAGGGAGTAATTCTCTTCTGTGTGACAGCTCTGATTAAGGTGGGTTTACTCCAGAGATACAAAATCACCCAACCTGCTTCTATGGCCTTAGGGGGGAAAAAACAGAATTTCAAATTTTTCCAACTCATGAAAAAAGATAAAAAATAAATAGAGTCCCACGAAAAATAAATAAAGTCTATAATGAATTCAGAAAAGAGACAGAAACTAGACCTGTACTATCATTGCTATATGGAATTCTCAGGGGAAGAAATTCCTTCTAACTAGTGCAGCCACAATCACTTCTACAGTTTGTAGCCTTAAAAAGTTGTTGAGAGCATTGAGAAGTGATGTGACTTGCCTAGGGTCACATGACTGCTATGTGTCGAATGTGGGATTTAACTCCCACACTTCTTGGCTTGGAGAGCAGTCTTCTATCCACAAACCAAAGTGCCATCACATGAACTTAGAGTAATTTTGAAACATGTCTAGACGTTGTTTGTCCCTTGCTCTCGAAGAACACCATAAGATCAAGGAGGTGACATGCAAGCTATAACATGCAAGTGAATTGGATTTAGGTGAGGGAGTGCAAAGTCATCACTCTCAGTTTCTCCTCCAGAGACATCTGGGCCCAGTCACCAGATATATATTAGAATGACTGGAGATGACCCCAGATGTGATGGAAGCTTTTAAAGCTTTGCAAGCAAGTCTCAGTTTGACTGAGGCAATTCCCATTCAGTGATTATGGCTAGGGAAAAAATGAGACAAAGAATGACCTCTTGAACCTAGTCCAGAAAAGAAATCAAAATGGGAAGGGAAAACCCTTAAGTTTTCTGGCCAAAACAGAAACAATTTCTATTTACATTCACTCTCAGTCAGTCAGGTCCAACAAATGACCAAGTGGGATTTGGCCTGGAACCTATTGTTGGCCAATCAGTGAAAGCCAGGGTGATTTGAGTTTAAGGCATGTTCCTTAAGAAAGAAATCTAGCCTGTAAACCCCAACATATCTTGTGATGTTTCAAAGGGAAAAAAAAAGACAGACAGACAGAAGGAAAGGAAGGAAGGAAGGAGGGAGGGAGGGAGGCAGGGAAGGAAGGAAGCAAAAGAAAAGAACTATAGTGCCCAACTGGGCACTCGTAGTTGGGTTCCCAGTACAGATGATACAACTCCTAGGGTTGTTTGTCCTTCATTCTTAAAGAGAACCATGACATCATGGAGGTGATGCCATGACTTGCAAGTGAATTGGATTTAAGTGAACGAGGACTATGCAGAGTCATGACCCTCACTTTCTCCTCCAGAATTATCTGTGTTCAGTAGACAGGCACACATCAGGATGACTAGAGATGGGCCCATGTGGTGGAAGACCTTGGCCTTTTAAAGCTAAGGTCTTTAACGGGTCTCATTTTGACTGAGACAATGCCCATTCAGTGAGTAAGACTGGGTTAAAAAAAAAAAAGAATCCAGACATATAATGTTGGCAGAAATGGACCATTCTGTAAAAACTGGGGTTTTTTTGCTTGTTTGTCTTTTCCAGCGCTATTTGGAAGAAAGGGCGTTTTGTGTTTGTTTTTTGGTGGCTGTAATCAAGGCTTAATTTTAAACATTGCTCTTAGCTGGATTCACCTATTTCCTCTCCTCCACCTGAAGGACCCCAAAATTGACTGTAACTATTCTGACTTAAAAAGTATTGAAATTTCAAGGGAATCTTTCATTTTACTGTGCATGGCCTAGTACAACTGAATAAGTATAGTCTTCACGCAATTAAAGTTTTCCTTTATTGAGGAATAAGTTTAAGATAATGGGGCAGGAGGAGGAAGAAAGTAGAAAAAGTAGAGGCACATTCCCTCATCACTCTAGATATGTGAACATAAAAATCTTCAAGAAGCTTCTATCAGCTTAGAAGATGAGAGGCGGATTAGTAGAAGGCAAAAACACTTTCTTTAGTTCTTTGGAAATATCTTCTTTGTATTAAAGCAGTAACTAAGAAGCCATTTTACACCTATAATGTATTTTAGTAAGTGTTTGTTTGGCATATTAAAACACTGTTAGTGGAGCTGAGAATTAGTCTCACCATTCTGGAAAGTAATTTGTAATTGTAATTTTGTTTTATTTTGTTTTTGTTTTTTATCTAAAATACCCATACCCTTTGACTCACAGATTATACTGATGAGTATATCATTTTCATGAGTATGTCAAAATGTTTATTATATTTGACCATTTTTCATCATTAACACAGGCTTCATTTCATCCATTCTCTTGCAAAGTTTCCCCCATCCCCTTTATCCTAATAGTGTCCTATCTTCTTAAAATCTCAGAAGTAAAAACATGTTTGTAGGCTTCATTAACATTTTATGCTATAAACATCCATGGTCAAATTAATACTGAAGATATCTTCTATATAGAACCACACCCCAGGGGTGTGATCACAGTGAGGAAAATGGAGGACAGAAGAGGAAAGGAAAGGGGAGGAGAGGAAAGCTTAGGAGATGAGAGGAGAGAGAAGGAAAGCTTAGGAGATGAGAGAAGAAGAAAGGAGAGGAAAAAAAGGTCTGAATCCAAGTCTTCCTAAACTAAAGTCTAGTACTCTCTCCCATATGTCATGAAACGTATGTGAATTCAGGGGAAAACAAATTTTGAAAGTATTTATTTTAATTAAATATAATTGTGTATATCTTATTTGTATTTTAATTAATTATATTTATTTTAAAAGTATTTATTTTAGACTTTGATGATGAGATTTTCAGAGTTCTTGTAAAGCTTACAACCTCTCTGTCAATCTCATTTTGGTGGTGAAGGTTTTATTTTATTTTGTGGACCTGTTTAGCATTATTCAGCCCAATATCCCCAGAAGTCTGGACATTACTTAAGCCTTAGGAAAATTAGGTTCATTTAGACATTATTTTAAAAATATTCTTTTCAGGAAAATAACATTCATTTTTCATACAAACAATAATATTTTGTCTCATTACTTCTGCCAATTCTATGGAAAATACAGTTTTCAGAGGCAGTTAGGCTGCACACGGACTAGAGCTTTGAACGTGAAGGCAAGAAAACCCAAGTTCAAATCTGCCCTTAGACATTTACTAGGGATGTGACCCTCAGAAAAATCACTTAGGCTCTACCTCAGTGTTTTCATGTATAAAATGGAATAATAATGCCATCTATCTCTCAGAGTGCTGTGGGGGTCAAGTGAAATGGTATTTGTCAAGTGTCTTGGAAACCTTAGAGCACTATGTAAATGCTAGCTACTATTACGTTATCACTTTGAATAAACATTTAATAATGTGCCAGGCTCTGAACTGAGTACTAGAGATACAAAAAGAGGAAAATAATAGTTTCTACCCTCAAGAAACTCACAATCTAGTGGGGTCTTCTTGGAGGAGATTGCATTTACCGAAAATCCATATTGCAGTCACTTCTAGGCATAATACAGGACAAGTTCCACAGTCAAGTTTAAAATACCCACTTTTTAAGAATGCAAATTTTCTAATAGGAAAGTCAAAAAGAAAACTTACATAAAAATTGGATATTTTGACTCCCATAGAAAACCAATTATTCTTTATGTTTCCATAGTCCTAACCTTGGGCAGCCTATTTCTGCTCCCTGGGTCTCAGTTTCTTTGTTTGTAAAATGAGATTAGATGATCTCTAAGATCTTTTCTTATTGGAGATTGCAATATTGTTCATCTTCATAACTTGACGAACATTGACTGAAAACGATAGAATGAACTATGACTTTGGGGAGAATAAGGGAAAAAAAGCAGAAATTTGTAACCTTTCCTTGATTAAAATGCCTTTCCACAAAAGTATCAGTATTAGAGTCCAAGCAATTGGACCTATATAACATACTAAACTATTTGGAGAGCTTTGAAAATAGAGAACAATTTCTATTGAATATGTTATTGCTTCATTCCAAAGATATATTAATACCTTGTTCAGAATTTTAATTGTCTTGCAATCAGAGGAGTAAAGGTCAGATTAATCTGCTGGCTAATGATTATAAGAACAATGCTGATTGCAGCAGGAGATTTTGTCCAACTCTTTCAGCGTGTTTCCTTCAGAGACAATTTTGTCTAAATAGGTGTGGAAGAGTTTAGAAGTTAATGCAGCAATGAAAATGAATAAAGTCACTGAACAGTGTGCATATCTACAACCTGGATTGAAGTGACTTTTATGTGTTCAGCTTTCTTCTTCATGTTCTTTCCAGCATCCTCTGAAAGGAGGAGCAGATTTCTCCACAATCTTCTCTCTGATGACGGAGTGAGGCTGGGAGAGGATTAGCTCTCTCACTGACACTATGGCTATATTTCACCCTTTGGTCACTTACTTCTTTTCATTTTTGTTTGGAGATTTCCTTTTGGTAGATGCTTGTGGGTATAGAAGCTGTAGAACCTGCACACACAACAAGTTACTGGATAGATGCATAGTTGCTTTAAATATGGGAATTTTGAAAATGGAATGAAGGATTATATTCTTTTCAGGAGGAAAACATCAATCATCTGTAAATTAAAAACATATCCAATATACACATGGAAGAGTGCAAATTTTGTCATAAACTTACATTTTGAAAATTCCAAGAAAATAATTTGGTTGGCAATCCAAAATCTGGTTTTTTCCATTGAATATTTTCTTCCCATTTCCATGAGTAAATGGAGCTTGGTTTGAACCTTGTAAAACTGATAGACTTTGGAGAGGTGGAATATAGCAAAAGGAAAGCCTTCGGGAGTGGAAAGAAAGCTTGAAAAAAGTTTTTTTTTCTAATTTATCCAAACTTACTATAGGGTAGTAGGATCTGAAAGCAACTCCATATCACAGAGACTCTCTACATAGTAAACCTGTGGTAAACCAAACTAGATATAACACTTGGTCACCTAGAGAACATTGAAGTTTTGATGTATCCACATAGAACATGTGCCATGGCTATTGTCCAAACACAGAGTAGTTTCACCATGATGTGATGCAATGATTTTTGCGCAAAGCACTTTAATCTTAGAAATACTTCTTACCTTCCTACTGAACCTCTGCTGGTCTTGTCCTGGAAAATATATACATATATATATTTATATGGTCAAGGCACTTTCAAGAGGTCTAAAGAAAATGAGGACATGGTCTTAGTTTCAAAGAGTCTTCCAATGTCATAATGGAGGATGAAAGGTCAGACCATGAAAAATACACAAATACATGAATCACCAAAACAGGATACTGGCTCTTACACTAAGAATTGCAGTGATAGAAGCAAGTAGAATAATCATGAAAAGCCTCATGGGAGTGAACTCATAACATTCTAGCTTAGTCTCCAAACTCATTCCATTGATCAAGTATTTATTGGGCAATTGCTGTGTTCTTAAGAGTTCATAAGTGAGAAAAGTATATTATGTGATTCTTAGGCAGCCTGGATAGAGTACTGTGCCTAGAGTCAGAAAGTTCGAATTCAGCCTCAGACACTTCCTAGTTAGGTGACCCTGGGCAAGTCACAAGTCTGATTGCCTGACAAAATGGATCCACTGTAGAAGGAAATGGCAAACCACTCCAGTATCTTTGCCAAGAAGACCCCCAATGGGGTCACAAAGGGTAGGACATGACCACAACTGAACAGCAACGATGGTTCTTATAGTCTGATTCGCATACATACTAAAACAATAACTCAAGGTATATCATCAATACCTACATTAAATAGTAAATGATGTGGTATAGAGTGTATTGTAAATGCTGGAGGGCTTAAAGGAATGGAGATACTAATGCATTTCTGAGTTGGAAGAGATGTCATCAAGTGGGACTGGATTTGAACCTTGAAGAATGGGTAAAATTTGCATAAGTGAAATAGAAGGATTTCAAGGATGGATGGACAGTATGAGTAAAGACCTAAATGTAAGAAATTCTATGCCATTATTTTGGGGGTGAAAAGGAATCTGGCTTCCCTGAAGTGGAATGTTTTTATTGAAGACAAGTTAGAAAAAAATGAGTCAGAACATTAAGGTGGGATATAACACTATAGAAACCCCAAAATACCAGAGACAGTCATTTCAGATCATTTTATATTCTACCAACCATCTTTTTAGACTGAAGCTGCATTTGGAGATAGAAGATTTGTCTTTGAATTCAGTAATGCATCATTCCAGTTCATTCATATTTAGAATATCCTTCAGGGGAAGGGCTTAGCTCAGTATCCAGCACATAGTAAGCATTATATACATGAGTTTTTAAAAAAGGCCAGAAATAACTTCAAATGTTTGTTTGTCAAAAAAAAAGCAAGCCTCCTAGGGGAGAAAAATCTTATTGAAGTAGCTAAATAAAGCATGTGTTGGAAATCCGAAGAAATAATTTGTGTGATAAATAATGCTACTTATTGCTGAGTTGTATGATTATAGCCATTATATGAAATTTTAATTACATAATGTGCCTACTCAAATATTGGTTTTGAACATTAATTGAGTTACTTGAGAAGTATTTCATGAAGGGGAAAATCAAAATGAAATGGCTTATTTACTTATTCTAAAGTATTAAGAATAAAATTCTGCGGGGAAATAATAATATGTCATCAGTGAGGCCCGTATAGAAATCCTCTCATTGTATCAAAGCTATTGACAAATTTTGAACTATAATATTCATCTGAAGTGACTGAGAGCTTTAGCTCTGCCAATAGACCACAATACTTAAAAGGCCACATGTATCATTTAGAGGTAAGGTATAGCCTGATGCCTCTAGTAACTTTATAGGATTAGAAAACCACAAGGTATTTGGGGGTTATTAGGCGGGCAAGATGTCTCTTAATTCTGATGCGCAAAACACAGGGCTATTTATGAGCTTCCAAAAATCAATAATAAGTCTGCCTAAGAAAGAAGCAGGAACACCACAATTGAAGGAGGAAAGTCAGGGGTATGTATTCCTCAGAAAGGAACAGACTGATACTGAACTGACTGGACAACTCCATGTTTTCTGTCCCAGTGATTTCTTGTTGTTGTAAATTACATGGGACAGCGACTTTGCCACAGCCAAGGTGCCAGCCGACTGCGCAATTTTGCACGATGATTTCTTTATTATTATTAACCTCAGAAACATCCTAGGCCTGGAATGCAAAAAATCCACAGAAATAGCTAGACTTATTATCAAAAACCAGCCTTTAAAACATACTCCGCTAAAGAGTGGGAAAGAGGTTCTGACTGTGTTATAGTGTTCATTTCTGTGGGAGTCACAGTCAGAATTCAAATCAATTCCCTTATTAGATATTTGGAAGATTGTGTCTTCTCGATCTTACTGTGATAGCTGACTATTAACTCTGCTTGTATTTGGTCAGAAAAGAGCATGTTGAAAAACCATACCTCCCAAAACAATGCCTAGCTGCATCTAATACTTTTAAAAGTAGATGGGAACTGGAGTTACCTTTAGCTCCAAAGTTAATGTATATTTAGTCAGAAGAATTTGTTAAACAGTTATTGGGTGATACAATGGAAAGAGTGCTGAGCCTGGAGTCAAGAAGACTCATCATCCTAAGTTCAAATCCATCGCCAGACACTTATTAGCTGTGCAACACTGGACAAGTCACTTAACTATGTTTTGTCTCAGTTTCCTCACCTGCAAACTGAGCTGGAGAAGGAAAAGACAAACGACTCCAGAGTCTTTGCCAAGAAAATCCCAAATGGGGTCACAGAGTCCAACACAACTGACAGGAATGAATGATAACAATAAAAAAATGCTTCAGGATCTGTACGAAGTACTGAAGAGGACAGTTCCTGCCCTCAAGGAGCTCAGAGCCTCTAATGAATGGTAGGTAAAGAAGAAAAGTACGAGAATTAGACTAATGCTCTATCCATTGAATCACCATTAACTTTACAAATAGATTTAGTTTCTTAATAAGTGTAAATAAGACTTTTTCACTTTATGTAACTACACTTTTTTTTGCCAAGAAATGATACACAGTTAAATTCTATGGAAATAAAAATTAAACAATTATAAACTGATTATTTCTGCTAATTTATTAGGCTTATTAATTTGCACTAACCACTGTTAAAGGTTGATATTTCGTCGGGTGCATCATTTTTTTTTAAAATACCATTGTCACATTTTATAGTTTAAAAGAAAAACATCCATGTTTTTTAAAGGAATTTTTTTCCCCTTTTTTCAATGGGACAAGAGATAGGTGGGAGACAAAATAGATTTCTTCTGTTTTTTAAAAAATAAAAGCAGAGTGGAGATGCTACAGTTATGGAATGTTGCACGTGCTCTCATATGAGGTGGCTGTTTGTTGGTTTTACTTAATTGTTTTAATTAGTTACAAGAGACCTTTCACATAATGGAGATGATCTGAAAATGTTTCTAATGTAAATAACATATCAACAAACTTTTTTTTTTAAATCAAAGGAAACTTTTAGAGAAAGGAAGCACAAATGGAAAACCCAGATTCAAATCTGTGAATGATGTCATTTTCATTTTTAAGATGTTATTTAACAACTCAACCATAATCCCAGCACATAAATAATGCACACACCTATTAGTACTTAAAATATTGCCTTTATAACTCTTAATATCAACTAGCTTCTTCTAAGTTTAATTTCAACTCACTCCTTTTTTCATTTGTACAATTAAGATTGACATGTAACACCTGGCTGTTACACAGTTTGGCATTCACAAATTCATAATGTTTCAGAGAATCATCCATCTCCAATAATTGCTTATTTGGGGGGAAAAGAACATGAAATTAGGTGACATTAAATAGGATCACTGAAAAATTATGCCAAGAAAATGGAAGTGCTGCAATCAAGATCTTTTGAGGGGAAAAAAATGAAAGTCAGGTTTCAGAAATTTAGGAAGGCACAAGAAAATTGGAAGACAAGGAAAAATCCTCCCTGATGTACAAAAGCTTAGGAAGGTTATAAAGAGGACAGATTCTAAATTAGAAGCATTCAACTCACCGATAAAAGAAATTGGAACAGGATTTCAGAGGGATATGAGGAAACATAAGGCCATGTGAAAAAGAATCTTGATGTTGAATAATATCTTGACTAAGGTGCAATTAAAAATGGAGGAGAAATGTCTGGAAAATCTGATTTTCTATCCATTGAGCATGCCAAAATAACTAAGGTCATAAAAAATGAAATTTTTGTTTCAATCTTTTGGGAAAACGGTGACTTTGCCTAATCCCTAGTTATAAAGTGGGAAAAACTAGTCAAGATGATTAATCTAAAACCAGATTTTTGGTCCTCTTTTTAAGTAAAGTTTTCATTTTCTAGTGATAAATAGTAATTTATATCAAGAGGAATTATAGAATTATCTAAGACAAAAATTCCTGCTTTGATTAATGATTACTGTTTAGGAAGTCCTCCCCCTCCCCAGCCCCAAAAAAAGGATTAGTGGTAAAAGAAAGGAACCATGAGGTTGAAGTGGGTATTGGGCATAATTATTATGACTGTTAAACTAATACAATTATCATTCTTTATTAATATATAAAAACAGACAAGAAATGAAAAAATCTTCTAACTCCCTCCCTTTTTTTTTTTTTTACATATCTGCTTGAATTGACTCTAATCTTTCATTCCATCATTCCATTCTGTGCCTCTTGGTATCCCATTGGTAAGGATTCAATTCAAATGTCTCCACCTCCATAAAGGGATTTCATTTTTTTCAGGGAGTTCATCAAGACTTTTGTATTTCCCATTTATCCTACTCTTTCTCCCCCACTTCTCTCTCTCTGTCTCTCTGTCTCTCTGTCTGTCTGTCTCTTTCTCTCTCACACACACACATACACACACACACACACACACACACACACACACACACACACTTGAAAAAATGATCTTTCCTTCCTTAAACCTTGAGAACACTTGATGTGCTCCTCCATTATATATTTCTCATGTTGTAATTTGCATGAGAGTTATTTGCATATGTGTCTCATCTCTACTAGATTCCAGATCATTAAAGTCAAGGATTATTTCTTATTCAGTTATATATCTCCCCCAGAACCTAACACAGTGCTTTGAATATAATAAATGCTTAATGATTCTTTGTTAAATTATTGAAAAATACAGATTTGGTGAGAGAAGATATTGGAAAATTTACTTCTCTCCCTATATATAATATTTTGATTCTGGGTTTATTGAAAGAGGCAAACTTAGTCATATTAAGATAAAAAGGAATATTTTTATCATTGGAATATGAGGGAAGGTACCAGTTCTAATATATACATGTATATATACATATGATATGTATATATGAAAATAAACATTCAAATACCTATTTAGTGAAAATCAGTTTCTGTTAAAGGACCAATGGCATCCAATTGAGAATTAAAATACTTCAGTTACTTGAAATTTGTTATTGTGCACATTCACATACACTTACACAATGAGGACACATCCTGCAGATGCTTAATTTTGTGATCCACGTATGAATCAACTATTTGAAATAGAAGCCTTTTCAGGATAGTCTATAATGCTTCTGATATCCTTTGATAGTCTAGTTATTATCATTTAAATCATATTAAAGCTTAGTATAAATCACAGAGTAACCAAGTGATTTCCAAAACAGTCAAAATATCAACTCCTTATACATGATTATACAGAGAAAACACATCTTAGACCAATCATTTTGGCTGTCCTTAGGGATAATATGCCAATCATGCCAGCCCTAATAAGACCATCTATTAACCTTAAAACATTTTCTAGGTTACTGGCTTGGTGTCCTGGTGCCTACCCAGGAGAAAAAGTAGTGCATGGTTTGATATTTCAAGGATCTTTAGAAAGTATTTTAAAAGGACCTGAGAGAATATTCATAATTCTAACAGTTGTGCAGCAAAGAAGTGAAATGAGTATGTTCGGCTGCTAATAACCTCATAAGAGGAAAAACATGTGCCTATTAATAGGAATGTCATTGAAAACATCTGAACTGAATAAAAAATGAAGGGGCCTTAGAACTCATCGAACTTAGAATTACTCAAGCTGTGATTTGAACCACCCCACTTCAGATGACAGTCTCAAAATCCAAAAAGATTGCTATGGAGAGCTGAAGGTAGAAGATGAAATTATTAGGGATAAATGTGAAGTCCTCATAATTAGGTTCAGAAAATAAAATGAATAAATACAGGATAGCGGATACATGGCTAGAAGGTTATTCATGTGAAAAAGACCTGGGAGTTTTCATGGGACCACAAGTTCCATGAGGATTTGAGACCTAAATAGACTAACGTGATTTTAGTTTCCATTAGTATGATATCCAGAGCAATGGGTATCGTGACAGTATTCTGCTCTGGTCAGCTCATGTCTTAGAAGATTGTGTCTACTTCTCAGCATCAAATTAATTTAGATTAAACTTCAGCGAGCTGGAGTATAAGTAGGGCATGACAGTGAGAGGACTCAAAATTCTGACAAAGCACAGATTAAATGACTGAGGTTGTTTAGCATGAACAAAGACTAAGGTGGAGCACAGGGCAAGATAGCCATCTCTCTTCTGTTATCTCAATGACTCTCAGGTAGAGGAAGATTTGACTATTTCATTTGGCCCTGGACAGCAGAACTGGGATCAACAGATGGAAGTTACAGAAATGCAGAGCTTCCTGACTCCAGGCCCAGCACTCTATCCAATGTGCCACCTAACTGCCTCATCAAGACCCATCCCCCCAGTTTATTTGGTACCACTTTTATTAGGCATGATAATTTTAAAGTACTTCATAGGAAGCCTCCCTCCTATTAAAATTTTGTCTAATATTTGGAGTCCTAACATTGCAAAAAGTTTTAGATTCAGTTATCTAATCCAAAGCCCTTGTTGAGAAAATGAGGTCCAGAGACATTATATAACTTTTTCCTTAAGGACAAGGTTTGTAATTGTAACAGCTAGAGTAAAAACCCAGACCTTCTGTCTCTTGGGATCCATGAAGTCATGTAAGGCCCCATTTTCTTAGATGTGAATGATATAGATATACACGAGAAGGTAATATAAGTGAGACAGTCTATCATAATGTCTTCAGGGTTTTGAACTAGTCTATCTTACAGGAATGTTAAAATCCTGAAAATGTATTTCTATTAATATGAAGCCATCTATCAAATTTATGCAATAAGGATCCCTTAGAGGTGAACTTCAGAGAGCTGTACAAGAGCATCAGTCACAGTGACCAAAATGCATTCTACATAGGACCTGACTTCTTACACAATATGGTTTGACTCTTTGAGGACCATCATATCAAATGAGCAGCGAGCAAATACAGTTAGTTAAAAGCAGCAGGCTCTGTGCTGATTAATTGTTCCTAGTATGACATCTTATAGTCAGCTTTGTAGCTACAGAATCAGATTCTATCGTTCTGAAAAGATCATTAGTAAAATATGTCAATCAATTACTAATTCTAATTCCATACGCACTATGCTATTCATAATAAACATGTATTATTATTCTTCTTTAAAGATACAGCTCATTTTAGATAAATGTGAGGATGCTGCTTATACCAAAATATAACAGGTATTTATCATACTATGAATGTGTAATCGCTTTGTTTGTTTGTTTGAATGATCTAGGGAATGTTTAGAGAATATGTTTGAATGATTTTTTAAATTAAGCACCTTTTATGTTCCAGGCATTATTCTGTTTTATGGGGAAGGGAGAGAGAGAGAGACAGACAGACAGACAGACAGACATGCGGGTTGGTAGATAAGAGAAGGGGGAGAAAGAGACACAGATACAAAGAGAGAGAGAGAGAGAGAGAGAGAGGGAGAGATTAAGAGAGAAGAGAAGCGGGGAGAGACAGAGAGATACAAAACTCAAGATGTTCCCTGCCTCAGTGATCCTATATTCTAATGGGGGAAGATGACATAAGGAGGTGATGGCCAAGGAAGGATAATTTGTCAGGGAAGTTAAAGAAATTTTGAGTGTAGTTGTAGACTGGTCAGCTAGATGACCCAGTGGATAGAGCACCAGACCTGGACTCAGGAAGACCTTAGTTCCAATCAATTTCAAACACTCACTAGCTATATGACTGAACAAGTCACTTAACTTCTCTTTGCTTTAATCTGCTACAGAAGGAAATAATAAACTATTCCAGTACTTTTGTCAAGAAAGTCCCATGGACCATATTGGTGTTCTTTGCAACCAAGGGGCATGAAGAATTGGACTCAGTTTAATTACAACAGTAACGCATAATAGGACAATCAGGTGACACGCCCTTTATGAAATGGGAGTTTTAATTTGATTACTGATCCCAGAGAAAGAGACAGAAAGTCCCCTTCATTGCCAACCTGGGCAAGACAGGGATTCTGAGTCTCAAAAGAAAAAAGTCATCAGTGACTCCAAGACAGATTAGTCTGTTTGCCAGCATTCCACAGCTATGCCAAATCATCTGAAAGTGTGATTTTAATTTGTCTTCATAGTGCTCCCTTTGTGCCCTTAAGGTCACGATAATTTTCGCTTAGTCAGTATGGATACCTATTATCCTGAATCCTGTGCTCTCTATGTTTTATGGATGTCTAGCAGTAACAAGGTGGTGCATGCTATATTGTTTTTGATTGCATGCCCAGCTGTCACTAATGATAAATTGCCAACTGTGTAATACAAATATAGATAAGAGGAAACTGAGCCACAGAGATGTGAACTGATTTTCCCCAGGTCCAAGTTATTCAAAAAGCATTTATTAAGCAACTGTAATATGTCAAGCTTGGTCCAATTATTAAGGAATATCCTTCTTTCTTTTAACTTTCTCTTATCTGGGACTTAAAAAAGGAATTCTTAACCTGAAGTTAGTGAACTTGTAATTGTTGAGCTTTTTCTTTATATTTTGAGAACTGTATTTCAATGTAATTGAATTATTTTGCGGTCCTGTGTATTTTATTTCAGGAAATTTGAAACATTATTCTTAGAAGTAATCCATAGGCTTCACCAGACTGCCAAAGAGATCCACAATAAAAGTTTAAGAATCACTGTCTCAGAAGCATTTTCCATTTCTAAACTTTTTAAAGTACTAGAAATAAAGTACAGTCAACGTGCAAGACTCACGTAATTATTAGATCATTCAACAATGAGATTATGAAATGGAAGAAAATCAGACTCACCAGTTAATCTAGTTTTCCTTCCAGACATAACAAACAGCATGAGAGCTAACAATTTCTCTGAAAAAGAGTAGTAGTGCAAGTTGAAATCTTGTCATAATGAGAATGTTACAAGATAAATAGACTGTCAATAAATGGATGGATGGATGAATGGATGGATGGATGGTGGGTATGAAGTCTCACGGATGGCTTATTCAGTGTGAAAACAACTTTATCTTGTTATCAGAGAGCCAGTTATATGTACCAACACCTCTGGAGTTCTGCTTACATTTGCTGGTTTCAGAAAGTTTCATGACATGTTCTGCAAATTACCCCAACAGAATTGTGGCATGTGTATGAGAAGGAAGACCTCTTTGCTACCTACCACCTTTGGTGACTGAGGACTGACTCTGGAAACTGAGTATAATCCTATCCTTTGATGTTTAGACAAAATTTAAACATGAGGTAGCTAAAATGTTTATGCTGCCAACTCACTATCTTGTTTCCAAGGAGATAGGGAGCTGTTCTTTTGAATTTAGATTTCAAGGCAAGCTGAGAAGGTCCAACTTGAAAGGAATAATGCTGGTTCTACAACTCATATACAAAGTCAGTCTCCTTGCTTTACTGCTTAAAATTTTCTACAGTATTCAGATCATGTTTTGCAGTTATATGCCAGTCCTTAGATATTTTTTTTTCTTCCTTCTCAGCTTTTAGCCTTTATGCTAAAGAACTTCACCAACCTAGCTGATGTTCCCTCAAACTCCCTGACTGACTGGGAGCTGACTGGGTACACTAGGAATTCTCTTGGCTAGCATGTAATCCCTCCTTAGCTCTCCTTCACAGAATCACTCTTTTCCTTCAAGATGCAGATGAAGTACTACCTGCTACATAAAGCCTTTCTGGATTACCCAGATCTAATTAGCCCCACCACCACCACCTTGTACTGAACAGCTTTGTATTATCTTTTTGCATTTTTTCTCTTTCTCTATGTGGTGTGTGTGTGTGTGTGTATCATATATGTATGTATGTGCTGCGTGTGTGTGTGTGTATATATATATATAGAGAGAGAGAGTCTCCCCTATTTGACTATAAGCTCCTTGAGAGAAAGAACTACATTTTTTCTTTATCTCCCCATAGCCTAAAATAGTGTTAATAGATGCTTAATAGATTCTTGCTGATTGATTGCACATACATAGATGATTTGCATTATCTTGATGCTTAAAAAATTGTTCCCATGTAAATTATTTTGCTCTATACCATATTTTTCTCTTACAGAATATTATTTTACTGTTTAGAATGTGGTAGAAACATCTTAGAAGTTGTTAGCAAAATTCTCCTGATGGATACTGAAGGGAGGTTTTGAATCTGGCCCACACTGTAGTCTGAGCACGAAGTACTAGGTGTTAAGAGGACATATTGCACTGGGCTCTCTCAATTTTCAGTTCCCTTTATTGTGTTTCAATTTATGTAGTATACTTAATTTTTCAGGCTTCATTTCTTTGGGGTTTTTTGTTGAAAATAAGAATATATTTCAGGCAAGTCTCAAGTAGAAGGAAATCTGAAACAATTAATAGGAGATGACCTGAAAACTATGAAGACCTGGGTTCAAGACCTATCTCTAACACATGTTGTGTGACATTTTTTCCTTTTGGCACAATTTCAAGTCAACTTTAAGTTGCAGAGAAGGGTACCAACCAACATTGGTGGTCAATTTCCTCACCTTGGAGTTCTCTGAACCGGTGAAATCCCACGTCAGTCCCTGTTCCTATGTCTCAAAAAGGAAGCAGTCTTGGCAATACCAGAATTAACTTCATTCTGGCCTTTAAAATAACTTGTTAACTCACACTTTCTTCTCCAGAGAAAACTAACTAAGCACTAGCATAGAACTAGTATTTTATCTGTCAATTAAATATTCTTCTTAGCGCCTGCTTCCTTCCTACCTTTTTTTTTAAATACCTTCCTGCTCACATACATATTCATACGATATAAATTTCCTTTTATGTGGGAATGACAACTGGTTATGTCAAGCTAGATAGATTTGATTGATTTGCTTAACAAATGGTTTCTCTTAGAAGATTCAATTATTCTTTTAGGTCATCTTGGGGGCTATGAACTTATCCAGTTGCTTGATTCCTTCTTGTAGATTCATTTAATCATATTTCACTATAAATTCATGAACTGTACAGAGTGGTACCCAGGCAATTCATTCTTAAATTATTAACAAGTTTATCCCATGTTGGCTATGTGTTTAAATAATTGCCACCGGTACAAAATATGTATCACAACAAAAATATGACTTAATGCATAATTTATTTATGGCTCAGCAAAGATGTTGCAGATGCTGTTTTTAAGTGCAAATACACTTCAAAAACCCGCATGCTTAGGTGAGTAAACACCGTGCTGTAGGAGAGAGAGTATATGAGGCAATAACTGTCTTCCCTAACTCAGATTAGCACTGAAACTCTGCCCTGTTTTATTTATGTGATGATAGAGATATTTTTGCAACATACATGCACCTTGAATACTTAGCTGTTGCTACTGATGTATTTATGCATAACATGTTTTTTGATCTGTAGGCTTTGCATTTAATTTGTAGTGGACTTTGACAGGTAAAATCGGTTTCTATACCCTTCCCCTCAACTCATATTTAATTCCATGAATTATTTTTATCCCAATTTTTAAAGTATTTTTAAGACAGCCAGTTAAGATACAAAGTACATCTGAAATAAGTAGATTCTCCTCACTACTATGCACACTTTCATTTTGAACTAACTTTTAAAGACTGGCTGATTAATAATAATTATAAAATAGATTATATAAGAACTATTCTTATTCACTGCAGAAAAGGTTCTCTTTTGCAGGGGAAGTCAAAAGTTGCTTCAGTCATGCTACATGTACCTTGAATGAGATAACAGGGTAAAACAAGCCATACTTAAGTTTACGGCTTTGAGGGTCAGTTCATCTGACTTTTTTCTTAACCTAAATCAGAGATTTTTCATAACTCGTTTCCAGGATACTCTTTTAGTACATATAGCCACCATCACCAAGGTGTTATAAGTGAAGTAGCTCACCAATGTGATAGAAAAAACAGCTGGTTTCTGATCTTCTACAATATTATAGAGGCTCCAGACTTGCAGTTTTTGGTTCTCTTTAATACATTACGACCACAGGATCATGGATCCAGAGCTGGAAAGGACCTCGGAAGAACTTTAATCATGGGTCCCCCATTTACCACTGAAAGGGACATAAAGTTCTTCTAGTCCAACCCTCCTGTTTTATAGAGAGCTGGGATGAGTGACTTGCCCTGTGGGATTTGAACTTCATACCTCTGAATCCAGAGTAAGCACAATTTCCCTTCTGTCAACCTGAAGAATATAGTGGAATCTTTCGGACCTTCATAGCTATTCCTTCTTCCTAAATGTGTTATCATTATAAGAAACCTGTAGGATAACTGATGGACCACAAAGTGTGTATGTCTATGTTTGTGTACTATTCCCCATGGCTCACTGGAGAGTGTTAAGTTATGCTAATCAACTGGCTTCCTTCATTTGCATGAAGGGGAGAGGGTCTTGGCCAACTTTAAAGTGACTGGGTGGGATTTAAGTGATATTAAACATTATTAAGTTTTAATGACTTGCCTGTTGGCGCACAAAGCATAAGAAAAGGTTATTCCCAGCCTAGAAGACTTTTAATTGATGATAATAATGATACATTATATTAATATGGTTCTTCTCTTTGAGCAACTTAAAGCGTTTTATAAATCATCCAATAAATTTCTTTAAAACTTGAGATCAAGGTAGGGATCAGAAGAACTTTAGGATTTCTGTCACCCAGAAAAAGTATCACAAAATGTTCCTGGGGAAAGCAATAGTAAAGGCATCCTAAAACCAGTGTTCTGAGGCAGAGAAGGTGGAAGGAAAAGGTCAGAACATAAAATCCCATGGAGTAAGAGAGTCCTATGAAACACTATTTAATAAGGGGAAAGATAGAGGAGACTCCCATGATGCCACAAGACTGGTGCCAAGGAGACTTAATATAGAGGAGAGAGAAGTATGGGGCCCAGGTGGGTCAGGAACTCACTTTAAATGGCTGCTTCCTTTGTTAACTAATTATTCTTTTTTAATTTGGTGTTAAGCTCAGTTGATTATGCCTGTTGAAGGGACCTGATAAATTTGGCTCCTCCAGGGCAAAACCTCAGTCTCCTTTCCTTTTGATTTGTCATTTTTCAAGTTATCATACTCTTCATGACGTCATTTGGGGTTTGTTTTTTTTGGCAAAGATACTGAACCAGTTTGCCATTTCCTTCTCTAGTTTATTTTGCTGCTGAGGAAACTGAGGCAAACAGAATGAAGAAGCTTGCCCAGAGTTACGCAGCTACTAAGTATCTGAGGTCAGATTTGAACTGAGGAAGAGGAATCTTTCTATCAGCAATGCATCCACTGCATCACCTAGCTGCTTTCCTTGCCCTGAGGATAAAGAAATGACTTAAAATCTTGACCAAAGGCACTCAGATAACTGGTAGATAAGAGGCAGACCAAGGTTTTGTCTCCAGCAGTCTTTACCCACAACCAACAATTTTCATTTAGTTAGTGGTCTAAATCTGACTCCCTTTCCAAAATAGTAAATGCTCTTGCTTTCTCACAGGAAAATGAAAGTTAGCTCCTAGCCTTTAAACTCTAGTCTTCTTTATACACTTTCTCTCTAGTTTTCAATAAATACGTAGAGACACTAAGGGTTGAGACAATGGAATATAGAACCATGGTGTCAATCTCAAATATAAAGGGGTGCGATGAGGGGGCACTACTATGTATATAGGATCCCTGCCTGTGTATATTCACTTAGAAAATCACAAATCAGTAGTCTATTGTATTTTATTTATTTTATTATTTTCCAATTGTATTTGATCAGATTCTGCCTTGAAAGTGTTGACTGTGGGTATACCTCTGCTGTCGAACATGTAAAGAAAAGCCTCTCCACAGGAGAATGACTGACAAATAGCTTTTTTCATTTCATTCTGCCCTGTAAAACAACAGAAATAAGAAAAGCATATACGATAGATGAAGCCAGTAGGAAGACATGGATAGGCAGTATTAAAAGACTGCACCCAAGGAGGCTAATAATCTGCCTCCAGAGATTACTTTATGTAAAATGGAACAACTATGCATGGGGTTGTTGTAACAGTAACAGTATAAAACCTTTGACAGGAAGAAGAAAATATGAATCTTCCATAGGTTTCATATACTCTCTGTTGAAAGACCTCTGATCTTAAAATCAAGAGACTTGGGTCTAAGTAGTACCTCTGTTACTTGCTAAATATAGTTATCCCTTCAGCATCAGGACATTCCTGGTGTTTGGATATATTGAGAGTTGGCATAAGAAATTAAATGGAAACTTTTGGGGAGCTTTATGGAAGCTGCAGACGATAGGTAAAGGCCAGCAGGCAACAGAGAGCTTATGACCAAATACTTAACACAAATTTTACAGTAAGGTACTGCAAACCCCCCATGAAAGAAAAAGAAAAAAATTCAAACTTCTTCTCTGGTACAAAGGGAGAGCCAAAAAATTTTATGTGGATTTTCCAGATCACAAGACACCATGCTCCTAACCCAGACAGTGTGGAAGCGATAACTATATACAGGGTGTCCCAAAGGTCGTAATCTAGTTTTAAGCTTTAATAACTTAAAAAAGATGTGGGGGACGCACCCTATATATCCTTGGGCAAATCACTTAAATTCCCTTGCCCTTTTGTGAAATGGAAATTAGAACACGTTCATTGCCTACCCTATTGGACAGTTGTAAGGTTTAGATGAAATAATATATAAGAAAGTGCTTTGTAACCATAAAGTGCTATACAAATCTATCCTATTGCTAAGGTCATTCTTTTAGACAAATCTTAACAAGTTTTCCCTTCATTCTCTGCAGGAGGAGGAAATGGCCTCTACTGTACCATTCTCTTTTTTTATTATTATCCCATGCTCTTGGATGGTTGACAAAGACATTCCCCTTTCCAACACCAATGTTATACACAATTCTCTTTTGACAAGATGTGCTGCACTGTCCTTGTTCCCTACTTCTGTAGCTGGTGTTTTCTTGATGGCATGCTACACTCACATGATTTGTTGAAGAGCATATCTTTGGCTGCCTGTTATATCAGCTATAGCCTTTTTCTGTCTCTAAATAAAAAGCACCTGGAAGGGGGTCAGCCCGCCCCCAGTTAAATAGTATAGTACTGGTTGCTTTCCTCCTAGTACCATCCAAAATAAATCTAATTTATCCGTTGATTTGAAGCTTGCAATCAAATCCTTACTCTCTGTGATTTGGGTCACTGCAAACATGTGCCTTAGGTTCACCTCAATTGAATTAATAATCAGGGTCCTCACCACAAAATCTCTTGCAGGGAAAACTTTCATTGGATATACAGGGAACTCATCAACTTGGTATTTTTTTTTAAAGACAGAGCAGAAATCAGGAGCAGAGCCAGGTAATAGAGGATAAAAACAAAGGCATTGCACAGTTCTATAAGAATTCCTCAGCTAGCTAAAGCTTAGATAGCTCGGAGGCTCTAAGTAAAGCTAAGAACCAAACAAACAAAAAAAAAAAAAAGGAGAGCTTTTTTTTGCCATATTAGGGAAAAGGAGGAGCATGAAGGAGCAGTAGGACTGCTGGTGTGGTGGATGAAATACTGGTAGAGGATAATGGAGAGAAGGCAAAACTGCTCATATTTTATTTGGCTGTATTTTTTCTGCCAGGTAGAATGCACTTTAGTTTAGAAAGGAAGAAGAGTAATGACGGGTAGAGGCAGAGCAAGGACTTACCTGGCTTGATACCAGAACCACTGAATTACAGCCTTAGGTGCTGAAGGAACTGGCAGATATCATCGCTATGTTAACAAACCAGTGTACCGGCCAAGCAGCCACAATGCTCTCTCCATCCGTCCCATGATCACGGTATAGGTGACGTACTTATCACATTTGTGGATGGGAAGGAGAGTTAATGTGGTGGTTGACAGACGTGGGATTCAAAAACACCTTAGCCATCTAGAACATTGGGCCACATCTCAAAGAATAAAATTAAATAGAGATAAATGTAAAGTTTTATTGTCATTGTTCCATCATATCTGATTCTTCATGAGCCCATTTGTAGCCTTGGCAGAGATACTGCAGTGGTTTTCCATTTCCTTCTCCCATTCATTTTATAAATGAGGAAACTGAGACCAACAGGTTTAGGTGACTTGCCTCATGTCACACATCTATTAAATGTCCGAGGCCTGATTTAAGGTTAGGTCTTCCTCACTCTAGGCGTGCCATTTTCTCTACTGTGATACCCAGCTACCTCTAGAGGAGGCTGGATAGACTATGATGGGGTTCTTACTTCCTTATCCCTGGAAGCTAGGAGTGATTTCAAAAGTCAACTAGTAAACATCACCGATACAAGATGAGGAAAGTGTGGCTAGACAGAAATGCCACGGCGATACCATCAACAATAATAACAAAAAAAATAGACATTTATTAAGGGCCTAGTTTGTGCCAGTAAGTGTGCTACATGCTGGGGATATAAAGAAAAGCGAAATAATCCCTGCCTTCAAAGCTTAGATCCTAATGGTAGAGACAACATGAAAACAATTATGTACAAACAAGGTACACACATGATAAAATGGAGTTAATCTCAGAAGGAAGGCACTAATATTTTCATCTGAAAAAGATGTAGGGTTTTTAGTGGCTTGTAATATCAGTATAGTTCATTAATGTAATATGACACCCAAGAATATTAATGAGGTATTAACTGAATTGAGTTGTGTGTGTTCCAGGAATAAGGAAATAAAGAATCCCTGTGTAGTCCATTGCAGATGGTTCAACCTCATCTAGCATATTGTGTTCCTTTCTGGGTATTACAATTTAAGAAGGAAATAAGACAACAGGGATGATAAAGGCATCCCAGTGATACCGCCTGAGGATGAAATGAGGAAATAGAAAACATTTAACCTGAAAAACAATGACTTGAAAGGAAAAAAAAAATGTTAAATATTTGACAAGCAACCACAATAAAAAGAAGTATCAATCTTATTCTGTTTGTTCCCAAAGGTAAAAATGAGGACAATAATTGGAGAAGACAAAGAGGCAAATTAATTTCTGAAGTTGGTGTTGATTTCTGAAAACTGCAGCTAGTCAAATTGGAAAGAGTTGCTTCAAGAAGTAGTGGGTTCAGCTTCATTGGAAGTTTTCAAGCAAAGGCCACTTTTTGGGAAATCTGCCAAAGGAATACTTTGGCGGTTATAGGTTGTCTTAAATGGCCATTGAAGTTACTTCTAGTTGTGTAAATCTGTGATTCTTTACATCTTATCCTTCAACTTTCCATTTACACCTGGTCTCTGATGTTGACTGTATTCCAGATGGAGGGATGAAGAAGGGTGGCTTGGCTTGTGCCTATTCAGCTATAGACCCATTGCTCCTGCCGTTGTCCATGCAATTTCAAAAAGTTCTACCAGAATTGACATGTTTCATGCCCCCTCCATATTTTCACTTTCCTCTTTTAATTTACTGCCTCCAGTGCTGTGTCATTTATGGTATCTTACTCTGCCTTTTCAGGCCTGATGATTCTCTTGGCTTCTCAGTATATACTACTTCACAAATAAAGCTCATAAAATCCTCATAACATCTCCACAAATATGCCAGGTGGTTATAATTAATTCTATTTATAGGTAAGAATACTTAAACTCATCAAGGTTAAGGTCTCACAGTTATGTAACTCTTGCAGTTGAGGTCCTACAAGTTTATGGTCCCGTGGAGGTTGTAATCCAGGATTGTTTAAAGTTATGCCAGTGGAACACAAGTTCTGGAAGGCCTCACCAAGCTCTTGCCTATCTAGCAATGGCCTGTATGTTTATCATCAGAGAACCATCCTACCTAAAGGCAAAGAGGTTAATTACCTCAGGGTATGCTACTCAATGATGAATTGGAGGAGGGAGGGAGGCACTCAAGTAAAGTGATTTAATGTCTGCTTGGTTTGGGGAGGTTGCTATCTACTTTCTTCTTGTAGCGAAATCACAGTCTTGAAATAGCAAGCTAGTATATGCCCAGCACTGTGCATGTCCTAAAGAGACCGAAGACCTCCAAAACACATTTTTGCAAAGGGTTTAGACAGAAACATAGTGTTGCCCAAAAAGGCATATTTGTTTCCACTCACTGGACTGACAGGCTCAACTATTTATATTGCATTGTTTTATTTCCCAAGTGCCACCTTCAATGAATCAGCAGCTGTAGCTGTCTTTGAAAATTTTTCTTCATTCAGAAATTGTAGAAATGAAATAAATAAATGAACATTTGTCCACATTTCAAGGTGACATGCTCCAAAAAAGATACTTGTGCTGAGACATTATTTTAAAACTCTTCTTCATGTTGGTGAGTGTGCTTTCTTTCGTTATTTGATTGTTACACAAAGCTAATTACCTTCCTGAACTACAGATATCATGTTGGGCCCCCTTTTATACCCTTGGCAACTCTGGCTATTAGGACCAAGAGTTCTATTACCATGAAACAGAAAAGAAATTTTTGGTCTCTCATATTTCTACAGGAAAAGAGCTAAAGCTCAAGGTCACCAAATTTATCATGTATTAACCTGATGTCTTGAAATAAAAGATTAATATCTTTTAGAGTCAGAAGACAGACCTTGGGTTGTTCAACCAGAAATCTGAAATCATCTTCCTGTCTTGAAAAGCTGCAGTATGCCAGTGGGACTACCTTTGAGGTAACCATCTTCACCAAACCAACCCTCGAATTTTTTAGAAAGATATGTAGTGAGCATGGTACACTGAAGTTTTAGGATTGCTTAAAGTGAGAGAAATGTGCCAACGTGTACATTGTTGATCAGAGGTTCATTCACAGGGCAAGTGATATTGATGGCACAGCTGCCACTGACTTGGCATACCTCATGAACCATGATAGCTACTCTCTAAGCTCCCATTCCCATTGGATATCCCCATGAGTCAAAGTGAGAAGGGTATGCTAAAAGCAACCAGTTTGGAGGTTAGTCAGATAAATCTTCAACATTTATACATCATTTCCCACTTCTTAGGGCTGATTATTGAACTATAGATAGTGGGAGAAGTAGTGTCTTTGTAATCAGAGAACCTGTTTACAAGTCTCATTCCAGGTGCTTGCTCCTTGTGTGAATTTGGACAAGTCACTTAACCTCCATGGGCTTAGATTTCCTCATTTATAGAGAGAGAGTTGGACTGGAGGGTCTGTGAGGTCCCTTGTACCTTTAGATCCATGAGCTTATGCTCCCATTAACTTATGTTGCATATGCTCAGTGCTGACAAAATAGCTCATATAACTTTTGACTACAGCCAAGGAAGGCTTGACTCCTATAAGTACACTGCATGAGTGTTTCTGTTATGAAAAGAGAAAAGATCTAACTTTGCCCTTAACTGTGTGGTCTTAGATATGCCATTTGATCTTTTTCTGCACCTGAATTTCCCTGTATTAAAGTGAATGGATAATACCTTTTCTAGCTACTTCACAGAATTGTTTGTGAGATGATATAAAGGTGTGACCATGTTTTGAAAAGTATAAAATTCCATACTAATGTAAAACAATATTACTAGATATTTCCTGACTTCTGTAAACCTGATTCCCTTACATCAAATAGGAAATTTCAGTGAAAAATGTATATGTTCTGTTTTTAAAAATCAAATGACCCAAATATGGTACTTTTTGCATTATCTGTACTCTCATTGTTGAAAATGTGGCCTGTTATAATGAACACATTAAATCTGCAGCTTCTTTAAAAATTTCCTATATACTAGCGAAGGAATAAGAATAATGTACCCAGACCTCACTATACCACAGGGATGATGATATAATTATGATAATATTTCTAAAGAATATTAGTTCATCAGAAGGGGGCTATATTGACCCAAAATGCATTATTTCTACCTTGCATTTAATTTTAAGAAGAATACCTAGCATGCATAAAGCACTATAATATTTGCAAAGTGCTTTGAAATATTACTCGTTGTTATTCCTATCCCTGTTTTACAGATGAGAAAACTGAAATAGACACTGGTTAAGTAACTTGTCAATGACCACAAAGCTAATAAGTGTCTGAGGCCAGATTTAATCTCAGTTCTATCCTGACTCCGGGTCCAGGATTCTATCCACTAGCCAGCTAACTGCCTCAGATTCTTAAATGAACAAATATACATATATCGGTACTTACATCTCAGAAGTCTGTGTTTTCTTTGTTGGGTTACAGATTAGAACCTTTCTGTGCCTTAGTATATAGCTTTTGGGAGTCAGTACGGCATAATTATATCTAGATATAGATTTATACACATATATATGTGTATATGCATATGTATTTATACAAATGCAAATATATTAGTGTAACAGGAGGCCATGTAGTTCAGAAGAAGAAAATGGTTTTAAAGTTGGAGGACACTGGTTTAACTCTTAGCCCTGATTCTTATCCCTTAGGTATATAACTTTGGATGAGTCACCTAACCTCAGTTTCCTCATCTGTAAATGAGAGGATTTGGACTTAATGATTCATATTGTCCCTTCCAGGGCTAGATCTACAATCTACAATCCCTTAACCGAAAGTTCTGCTTATAGACCTCCCCAAAATTAGACAGAGTTCCCTTGCCCCACAAATTCTTCCCTCTCCGCTAGCTTTCTAATTACCTAAAATTCTCCCTTTAAGAATCCATCCTTGTTACTGAGGGCTCAGTCTTTTGTTCAAATGCCAATAACCTTGGGATACATTATATCTTCTGGTTTAATAGTTATTTGGTCCAAACTGGGAATGAGCTAGTCAGTGCTTTTCCTGAGAATAGGATTCGACAGGAGAATAGCAAAAAATTCCCATAGATGTTGGCCAAGAGGAGGAAATCTCACAGAAGGGAGGTTAGAGACTTCAAAGACAAATTTAGTTAATTTCATGGCTTTACCTAGGCCCAGCTCCGCTGGGATTTCTCATGCACATGGCTTTCTATTGTATATTAAACATACCAGTGAATGACAGCTGTGACTTTGTAGACTGGCATGGCTCACACTTAGAAGTTTTTTTCCTTTCCATGTGATTTGTTTGAATTCATTTTGATTTAGTTGAATTCAGTGGCCTTTAATTTTGTGTCAATGTAACAACAAAAAAATGATTTTATTAGTTTTAAAAAACAACCAGGTGAATTAATGAGTTTTTTCAGCTCTGTAACTGGTTGGTCTAATATGTCTATAAAGATTACCTTTGAAACTATGATTTTTATCAATTCCATTATTTTAATTTATCAGCCACCATTTATGACATAGTAGTTATGTTTCATTATCAAAAGAAAATAAGAAAGTCTAAAATGACAGAATATAATTAATCCCATTGGGCTAAATTTACTGAAACATAACAAATAAACACAGCAAGATACAAAATAGCTAATGAAACAAAAAGAATATCTAACTTCAAAATAAAAATTTTCACATCTTTATCTACTAGTAGGGTGTCAAGGAATTTGTGTGGTAAATTAAAAGCATGTGTAGATGCTAAAGCTTTGATTTTATATGGAAGATCAAGATAATTTACCAATAGCATTATTCAGAAGCCTTCTTAATGATGATTTCCCCTAAGTAATTAACTTTCTCTATAAATCCAATCAAGATGCTGACATGTTATGGAAATATTACAATGCCTTCATGAATGCTTATAGAGTGTCACAGTCTTTCCTTTAAATCATTTTGAAAGATTGGAGAAAATAGTCATGCAAAATACCCTACCTCACGTCATTGGTATTTTGAAAATTGATCTGTAGGGGAAACAATACTGAGGAGAGGGGAGGAAAAGTTGGCACCATGGGAATCATGTTATAAATAGGAAGGGACACCCAGATCAGGTATCTGGGCAGGGGAGGATCAAAAAAGAATAGGGGAAGACCTATCTTTGAATGCAGCTCAACTTATATCTCTCAGGATGATGTGGCTGAAGAATATCCCTGGGCAAGGGGAAGGACAGGACTAAGCAGAGTAGGGCCAAGTGTTTGGCAATTAGGTTGATTGAGAATGTGGGTGAAGGGCAGAGGACCTGAGGAAGAACTAACAATGAGTAAGAAGGGAAACCATGGGAAGAAACACAGGGCTTACCTAGAGCCTAGCATACATGGTGAGACCTATAAGAAGATATAGCTACAGAGCATCAGAACTGTGAATGTAGGGAATAAGACACACAAGCGATCATTTGGGACAGCATCACTTGCAGAGAAGCCTTCCAGAAATGCTGGATGGAGTTGAGGGAAGCAAATGTGCTTTGGGAGATTGAAAGGAGAAGGGCTGAGCAGAAAGAATAGTCTTCAAGATATTCTGAGTTGTCCTCCAGGTTTGGGGTAATGGCCATGTTAGTGTCATTTCGCAGTGTTATTATGTGGTTTACTTATAATCTGTTAATAAAAGTATTGCTGCAGGACATCATTAGTTGGAGCCCTTGGTGACTGTGTGCCTGAACCACTCCTTACCTCTTATCTTTGGGAGCTATTTACTCCTTAGAGACATCCTTCATGGCTGCTGCCAATACAACCAGCAGGAATGTCGAAGCCCACACTTGGCTACTGCCAATGCAGCCCACACATGGCTACCATAGTGATGTTCCCTAAGTGTGCGTCCCACTGTATCCCTGTCATTCCTAAAACATTTTACCAGCTCTCAGCTCCCTATAGAATTAAGATTAATTGCCTGAGGTTGATGATCTTCAAGACTTTCTGTACTCTGGCTCCTGACTACTTTCCCCTCCTTACTTCCCACTACTTTTCTGCCTATCGTATAGGCTCCAATTAAAAGAGCCTCATGAATATGCCTTTGAACATTTTCAGCAACTGTTCCCCCATATTTGGAATTCTCTCCTTCCTCTTCTCTGACTCTTGGTTTCCCACAAGTCCCCACTAAAATCTTACTTTCTGTAAGAAACCTTTCCTGCGCCCTGTTCTCTCTGTTGATTATATCCAATTTACCATATGTCTCTCTTGTTAGTACATAGTTGTTTTCATTAGACCATGAGTTCCTTTCTTTGTATCCTCAGCTTTTAACACAGCTCCTGGAATACATTAGTCCTTTAATAAAGGTCTATTAGCAAGTCGACCTGAGGAGCAAGTTATATAACTTACTCCAGGTACTCTAAAGGAAAAGGGAAATCAGATCTCTTCACTCTTTCCTCTCTATAACATACTCCTTGTGTATACATTCACAACTTTCAATTGTAAATAATGGCAGTGTTTACTAATCATAGATTTAGAACTGGAAGGAAACGTGTCTAGTTCAAAATCTTCATGCCATACGTATTTCATAGATTCTCCCCCTTTACAATAGAAACTCCTCTCAAATGGATAGTTTCATTCTTTGTATTTTTATCCTCAGCACCGAGTACAATGTCCGGTTCATAGTAAGCATTTAACAAATATTTGCTCACCGGTTAAACACAAATGAAGAAACTAAGGGCTCGAGGACTGAAGTGACTTTCCCAAAGTATTAGGTATCAGAACTAGGGGTTTGAAGCCAAGCCTTCTGATTCCAAATAGCTTCATAATTCCACTGTGTTTCATTACTTTTCCCTAATCTTGCAATGCATTACAGGAGAAACCAATTACCATATAACTTTTTATCTGTTATGTGATTTTGTATTTACTACGAGTCAAATCATATCTCCCGAAGCCTGATTCCATATGAGAAAAATTCGGTGTAATAGATTAATCAGCCATACGGACATTTGTCCTGTCAGCCTGAAACCAAAGACATTGCGATGGCAAGCAAAATAGGATCTTTTGCTGTTTTTGTTTCAGTATAATCAAGTGTCTCTGACTGAATCTCGCCTTTCTCAATTAAGAGTCCTTTCAAGGAGTAAAGTATAGAAACAAGAGTTTCTTTAACTAGAAACATTATATGTATTTGTATTGTTAATTATTTTAATGTAATTAAAGATCTTCGCTACCCATTAATGGACCTGCCCATGAAGGGGAGTTTGATTTGGGAAGATGTGTGGGAAGGTCCAAGCCTTTTGTTAATGAGGCACTGGCTCTCAAGGGTTGTTATGCCCTCTTACTCTAAAAAGGTATAAATACTCTGAGTTAAGGGGTTTTACTTTGGGGCTTACTGACTGCAAGTGTTTGTTTGGCCAGATGAAGGCACTGGGAAGCAGCTAAAGGAGCCCCCCAACTTTGAAAATCCAGATGTCAGAGATTCCCTCTCTGGTGACCTGGTCAGACAGTTGGGGTCTAACTGTCTATTGAATTCAGGGCAGAGGACGCCGTGTCTGTTGATCTTTGACTTCTCTATATTTTCTTTGAAGTTCAGGGTGCTGACTCCCCTGAACTAGGTGAATGCTATATGTGTTTGGTTAAAAGAGTGATACATGTGCTTGATTAAAGTGATTGGTAACCCCTCAAAAGCTGCCATTCCTTTTATGAATGCACATCTAAGAACCTGTGATAGCGGGCCTCTCTGTGCTTACTGATACAGTCAAACACCGCGTTCCTTGTTTTAAGACACAGGCAAGTGGTAGAGTGGCTAGAGTGATAGACCTGAAGTCAGGAAGAACTGAATTCACGTTCAACTGCTGACATTCATTAGCTGCGTGGCCCTGAGCTAGTCATTTAACCTTTGCCTTCCTCGCTTCCTTCCTCTGTAAAATAAGAGTGATAATGGCACCTGCTTCCCAGGATTTTTGTGAGGATAAGTTGAGGTAGTATTTGTAAAATGTTTTGCAAACTTTAAAGCAGTACAGAAGTGTTAATTATTCTTTAAATGGAATTTGACTTAGAGGACAAACATATGAATTGAAATATCTTATATCAATGATGTAATCAAGTGCCTTCTTATTTGTTGATTTTTGTGCCAATAAACACACTAATTATATGTCACCATTAATTAAGATGTATTGAAATATAGTACCTCAAAGGGAATTCCTACTTCCTTAGACATGCATTGGCATGGCAAATATTTCCTCTTTAAGCAAAGATTTCCCCTAATTTTATCACCATTATAGTCCCTTTAAGCACAGATTTTTTTAAGTGTTAACTAAGATCTCCATTTCATGGTTTTTCTGTACTCCTGGTTCTGTCACCTGTGGATAGACTATTTTTAATAATTATTCATAGTCCTTTTGATTTTCAAAGATCAGCATCAATATTCTGAGATTTACTAAATTTTGAAATGTACCCAAAAATACACAACTGTTATAAAAGGATAATGATGGAAATGTCAGACTTCTCAAGGAATCCCAAGTACACACGTTCTGACTACTTATCAAAAATTGCCTTTTGTGGCTGTTTGGTTTATTCATGACCATTGAATGAAGTGAAAGTTCATAATAATTAGTCTCTATTGGGAAACTGTTTTAAACGCCAGGTGGAGAGGATACAGGTGATGTAAATATCTTCCACATTTTAAAATGTCAGCTATTCCCAAGACTAGAAGCCTAAATAAACGCATCTATAGTTTTAGCAGATGTTATCAATGCAAACAACATAATTACACATTTCTATTCAGTTAATAACAATTCAGGAGAGATTTAAGGTATTTCGATTTTAATTTATAGTCAATTTGGTAAAAAAAAAAAATGTATTGATGGACTACATACCCTGCTAGAATTATAGAGGTTTTACTTTAGATTGCCTCCCTTCAACAGATGGTATCATCTGACTATTGTGACACTTCGTTGTTTCTCCCAGCTGATGACTCATTGTAGGAAAATCCCAGCAAACCTATACTAGAAAAATAAGATTGTTTGGAGTTCTTTGCTACATCTAATTTTCCAACAATTTCGACAGATGTGACAATTTCACTGAGATGTTGTCAAAATAAGAGCGACCCGTTGACAAATCAAATCTGGCTCATGTTTAGCCCTTTGGTACTACTCTGGTTCATCCTCAGTAACAGGGGATTTTATATCAATGTCATCCTTGACAACTTGATCATTTCAGATGGCACATTGTCAATTTTTTGTCCTTCCTGATGGCTCACTTTTCCGTGGCTGTGTAATCCTCCCTAGTATCTTTTTTTCAAATAATTATTGCCAAAGGAGCAATGATTGTAACTGATCTGCGGCCACTTGGAAGTAAAAGGAGACCTTCTGCCCAGGGATTGTTTTGGAAGTCATGAAGAAAGACAATCCATTGCAGAAGTATCCGAATCTTCCTAAAGAATTCCCTGAGTTTGGCCATGAATCTAAGTTAGAGTTGTGATTTCATATGGTTAAAAAGGTAGCTCCCTTAACAATTCAGTATCAGAACTTCCTCAACAAACATGGCTAGAGTAGCAAGCTAAGAAAATGAGGTCAGCGCACAGTGGTATCATATGTTATCTTCTGCGTCAAAAAAGACCATAAAATCATACTATTATCATCAATGGGAAAGTGAAGTGTAATAATGCTAAAATATTGGATTCCAGTTGCAGTACGCTGACACAACAGAAATACTCCAAATTGTTTAGGGTATCAGAGCACCAAAGGCCTTTTATGAGGCCTCAACTACTATAAAGACTAATCTAGAAACAGTGATAAAAGGAGTGAGGTGATAACTGTTGTGTACTGTAAATCCTGTTTTAAAAGGATAATGGGACTGAGCTGTAATTTTCTCTTAAAATAGCAGCTGGTGGTATCTATGATAAACAGAGTTAACGGAGTTTCTTTGAATACCATCAAATTTATTTCTGATCATCCTGCCAGAAATACCCAGGGAGCAAAGATATAACTGAAGTTAGTGCAGTGAGAATCCCACTGTCTTGAAAGGCTAGTGAAGTGTCTTTTGCTGAAGTATAGCCACACTGTTCTGCTATGAAAAAAAGAGGGGTAGGGATGGGAAGCATCTTAATTGTTTCCATTTTCTTTTAGGGTCAGATCATTCTCAAACCAACCCAAGGGTCCCTAAAAAAAGAAGGTTAGAGCATTAGCTTAGTTTCAGAAAATATTTCTTACCCAGAAAAAAAGGAATCAGGATCAGAGTCATTATTCTATATCGTGGATATAAAAAGATAGAGAAGTACAAGCTGCTAATGAAAAGAGAACATTTTCATTTACATGTTTAATTAATGAGTATCTACTATAAATCCAATTTGGAAAATAGTATGGTGAGAAGTAGGGATGAAAAAAATCAGTCCAGGGGTTTAAATCACTGTAGTCTGCCCAGTCACCACCTGTACAGCAACCCCAAGCTCATCCCTACACCACCCTGCCCCACCACACACACACACACACACACACACACACACACACACACACACAATCACTACCTTTTTGCCTGACCTAAGAAATATAAGCTATTTTTAAAGGAAATCATATGTTCATTTTTAGGTCAATTCTACCCTACCCAGAATTCCAGAGAAAACAGTTCCTCAAACATCATTGTCACAATTAACCAGTTCCACTTGTATAGTGGAATAGATTGTTGTCTAAATTACCTTGTGGGGCCCTTCTTAATCTTAAGTAATTTATTGTTCACCCTTTTAACTAGCAAGAACTTTGAGGACAGAGAGTACTAGGAACTTTTTTTTTTTTAGCCAAAGCAGATTTAGACCAGTGTGGTTGGTTACAGGTTCTAGTCACTGTTGAAATGTATATATTGAATTGAACATCAGGAAAATCTTTCCCTGTCTTCCCTGATTACTCAAAACTAGAATCATGACAAAGCTCCTAGCTGGAAGTTAGAATACTTGGGTCTTCCTCCTTGATCTGTCTTTTGTGACAAATTATCTCTCTCTTCTGGGCTTTAGTTTCCTCATTTTTACAATAACAAGGGCTAGAAGAGTCCACAGGACGTGCCTAAAACAACTTTTGAGAGTTCATTGTTAAACTTTCATTGTGAGCATTTACACCTTAGAAATCAAGAAATACTACAAGTCAGGGCTTGATTTATTGTTTTATGGATCATCTAGTTTTTAAAAAGTGATGGAGAAAACATTAATAATGCATTATAAATTTCAAAGGGTGTCATGTGTTTTCTGAGAGCCATTTATTAAATAGTTACCAGCACGCTCCTGGATTAGACTGTTCCTAACATGCTTTCTCTTTCTAATGTTTTATGATTTTAAGTTATAATGTTGTGGCAAACACACATTGCTAAAATATGATCACTTCCTCCATAGGAAGGAAAATAAGTGAAAGAGAGAAAAATTGAGATGAGAGAATAGGAAGGAGAGAGAAAAGGAGAAGTGATGGATGGATGGACCTCTAGGTATTCTTCTCAAACTTACCTGTACCTCCATATGGACATTTCTTCACAAAGATACTGTTTCTGTGTGCGTTTATACACATATTTGTATGTGTATATATAATTATACATAGAATATATATACATGCATATATATGCACATACACACATATATACTTTATATGTCATGCATTGTATTTGTCCTTCATTGCCAAAGGAGACCAAGCCATCAGAGAAATGATGACATGACTTGCACTTGACTTTGTTCTGAGTGAGGGAGGGCTGTGCAGGTCACCAGCCTCACTTCTCCTCCAGAGCCATCTGAATCCAGTGACCAGACATTCATCAGTATCACTGGAGATGATCCAGGATGCACTGGGAGACCTTGACCCCTTTAGGCCAAGGTCTTTGTAGGTACTCACCTAGGGTGAGGTAACGCCCATTTCTTGAATAGGCCTGTTTAAGAAGTAGACAGGGCATGGCCCCTTTAATGAGGTCAAGAAAAAGAAAGACATCAGTCTGGGTGGGAAACAGCAACAATTACTATTGATAATCATTGTAGATGGCAGAGTAGAAAGATGCACATACACTAGCTCTTTCCCCACCCCCAAAAAATACCTGTAAAGAAAGACTCTCAACAAATTCTAGAGCAGCAGAAGCCATTGAACAATGGAGTGGAGGAGATTTCCAGCCCAGGGTGACCTGCAAGGCCGATGAGAAAGGTCTGTTGCACCAGAGGGAGCCCAAGCCAGCCTTGGCCCCAAGGCATAGCAACAGGAGGAGGACCCAAGCAGGAATCAGAGGCAGAAGCCCCAGCAGCAGTAGCAGCAGTTTGCAGATCCCTCAACCCACAGGCACCAAAGGTCAGTGAGAGGGTTTTTCAGCTGACCAAGAGGAGAGTGAGGTCTCCCCATAGCTCTGGCATCAGGTGGTGGAGGCAGAGGCCCCATTGGGCAACAGCAGCTCCCACAGCAGCCTGCATCCATTGTTGAATTGTAAAGCCCCTGGGAGCAGCTGATCCTACCTCAGTCTTGTGTGGCAGCTCTGCCCCCACCTAATGCTCCTGGAGGAACTGAGCAACTGATCTTTATCTCACACTGAATGGTGGACCTGCCCCTGAAGCTTATCTGAATCTTGGCCCCCAGTGCTGGCTTGGTGGAAATGGAGGCCAGGTGGCTGTGGAGCGGAAACTCTACTACTCACAGATTCTGGGCACAAAAGTTTCTGTGTTGCTCCCAGACCACTGTACATGCTTGACTGTGCCACCTTGGAAGAACTGAGATCTTATAGATCCCCAGAGTATACCCTACTCTTGACAAAGGACCCAAAAGTCAAGTAACTGTTTGGGAAAATGTCCAAAAAAGGGAAAAAAATAAGATTATAGAAGGTTACTTGCTTGGTGAACAGATATCTTCTCCCATCTTTTCGGATGAGGAAGAACAATGCTTACCATCAAGGAAAGACATAAAAGTCAAGGCTTCTGTAGTGGGCTCAGGCTATGGAAGAGCTCAAAAAGTATTTTGAAAATCAGATAAGAGAAGTAGAGGAAGGATTGGGGGAAGACATAAGAGTGATGCAAGACAATCATGTTTTATTATTTGTCTGTCTATCTATCTGTCTATCTACCTTTCTATCATTTATCCATCCATCCATCCATCCATCCATCCATCTGTCTGTCTGTCTACCTATCTACCCACTCAGCTATCTATATCTAGGGAATGGTATGAAAGACTATCAAGAAGGAACTAATTTCAATCACTAGGAATTATTGTCTACAGCATTATAACATAAGAATCACCTGACTCCAAGAAGTGTTACATAGATTTCAGAGTATCTTCTTTGAGATAAAGGAAGTTTACAAGAAGCAACCATCATCACTCCATCAAAATTCAGCTATGGCACCAGTTGACTTGAAATCTTAAAATGTACTTTTTTCTCCTCAAGGAATAAAATTGTTTGAACATATAATCAAATAAGGTATCTTCAAATCAGTTACACATGTGTTGTGGCCTCTAACAAATGTGTCTAATAGTCAAGTGGGGCTTTGCAAAACCTCCAATGTAATGTCAATTAAGAAAGCATTCTGGTAACATCTTTTCTCCAATATCTGCCATGAACTACAGAACAGAGCCACACACAAATTTATGAAGGAATTTTCGTTTTTTATCACAGAAACTATACTGTAAAAGGTCCAGAGGACAGATGGTATACTGCAGCTTAGACTATTAAAAAGGCTTTTCCAGGGGTAATGACAAAAGCAGAATTATTACAGAAGCATCTTGTATGAAGCAATTTTAAACTGTCATTTTTGGTACCTGTTGAAGACCTATGATAGCTCTGAAGTATAGAGGCAATAATTCTTCTCTGGCCACCTTATTTGTCAGTATCAACATGGGCAGATAAAACATTTTTTATTTATTCTTTGTGTCTTTACACTGGCTGTCCCCCATGCCTGGAATGTATTTATCCTCCTTGTGTCTACCTCAGAGTCCTTTTCCCCTAAGATTTAGCCACCACTTTCTGCATAAACCTTTTCTCTATTTCTGAATGAGGGCCCTCCCTCCCAAACTACTTTGAATTTAACTATTGTGTTTATATTTGTGGTCAGCTAGGAGAGGCAGTAAATAGTGTCAGACCTGGAGTCAGGGAGATTCATTTTAATGAGTTCAAATCTTGCTTGGATATTTACCAACTGTGTGACCTTGAGTAAGTCAGTTAAGCCTGTTTGCCTCAATTTCCTCATCTGTAAAATGAGCCAGAGAAGGAAGTGGCAAAACACTCTCTTATCTTTGCCAAGAAAACCCCAAATGTCATTAAGAGTTGGACATAACTGAAAACAACTGAACAGTAACATACATATTTGAGGTTATTCACTTTATAATTACGCTGTGTGTTATATCTTCTATTAGAATATAAGCTGCTTATGAGTTCTACACTCGTATCCCTAGCACCTAGCACTGTGACTGGCATATAGCAGGCACTTAAATTTGCTGAATGACTAATTTCTCTTCTGTCCTCTTTCAGCCTCTAGCGTACTATGTCGCCTCTCTATCAAAACTAGCTGACTGACTGGTCAGAAATACAAGGAGAACCCAAACAGGAGTCAGTTGCATATTCACTCAGCAATCTTAGAAATTGTCATTACTGATTGTTTCTGTCAATGCCTATGAATATTATTAAAACATAAAGTCCTTGAGGGAAAAGAGTCTTCTACTTTTCATGTATCCCCAATGAGATGGAGTATTATGAATTCTTGTTGACTATGTAGAATAAAACAGTTGTTAGATCATTTCTGACTGACCTCATTTTACTTCTACATCCATGTTCCATCACAATATAATTAGATAATATTTCATAGCATAGAGGGGGAGTCTAGGCTTGTAATTCCATTATAAAGGAAACCCAATGTAGAAATTCCCTCAATCAATGCAGACTGGCAATCTTTGATTTTTATTCTTAGAGAGTTGTTTGTGGCAAGTGATTTTCCTATGGTCATAAAGCTAGTATGTCAAGTTGGCCAGGGCTATGATAGAGAGAGATCCCATGTTAAATTGTTCATTTACACCTCAAAAATCATTGAGTCTATACATCAGGGCTTAATTTATCATTTTACTGGTTGTCTAGATATAAGAAAAGGGAGAAAGTGTGAATAAAGCAAATTAAACTTACAAGTATCCTAAGTGTATTTTTTCCTGGACAGCTGAATGTTAAACATTTACCAGCATGACACTGATAGACTCCCAGGTATTCCTGGTACTACAGTGTCTCTCTATGTACTATGCCATACTTCTCAGTTCCTATAATGCCACATTAACAAACAATCCAAAGAATAAATGCAAATTATTTTTGACAGAAAACAGTGTCGAGATCCTGTAAATGGTTTACTTTAATGATTAAAATTGGCAAACAAAACTTTTAGTATTGGTACTTCTGTATTAGTAATTGCATAATAGAGTAATAAAAACATTTTCAGTATTCAGGAATCAATTTTCTTACAAGCTATGAGATTTTTTAATTTAGCTGAATAAATTCATTCAACGTAGAAAATCTTCTGAGAGCACTGTCTTATTTATAAGAAAATCTTGTCTGAAGGGACATATGATTAGTTACAACCCACATGACATCAAAAGACTTAAAAGAAATTCCTATTTAATCCAATTAAAAGCAACCACATAAAATGCTTTTCAATTTTTTTTTTTAGTTAGAAACCTCTATTAGTTTTCTTAGATTGGCTAGAGAATACATAAAAGTGTCTTTATCAAATCATTCAATAATGCACAAGTATTTTTGTAGGTTCATTTTCCCCAAAGCTTTTTTATCCTACTTAGAGTCTGTGTGCATGTGTGTGTTTGCAGGCACATACATCTTTGTTAACATCTGTATGTTAGGAGTCAGGAGTCGCTAGTTATTAAAATGAAATCTGAGGATTTAGTGTATTCATGACTATCCTGTTCTATTACGTGGCTAATAGGCAAATATTCAAGATGAATACATCAGGGGACTATTAAAGGATGACCATATTTGCTTTTGTCACTATTAAAACCTGAGTCATGGTTCTGGCAACACTATGAGTATGATTTCTTGGCAAGAAAGGTCTAAGGGATTTGGTGTTTGGGTTCCACATGAATGATCAGTAAAGAGTTCTCTAAAACTTCTTTAATGAATTGTAACTTCATAAGGAGACCCGCTATGCCAATCTCATCCTACCATGGGCCTTCACAGAGTAGATGGTACTACAAGTTTATCTCCCAGAATGACATCAGAATAAGTCATGACTCATGAGTGCATTGGCATATACTAGGGGCTTTACATCAGCGAACATCAGACATTGTAATTGGAAACAGATTTTTGTCCCCACTAGTCTAAACAGGAGAAATATTATGGTGTAGAAGATAGTCAGGGAGACCCTTATATACTTTGGCTGTGTGATCCTGGTCAAGTCCCTAGATTTACTAATGCCCAAGGCAGCTTATATCATAGAACATTTGTAGATTGATAAAAAAAAAAAAAGTTCCCTCACAGACACTTACTCATTGTGTGACCCTGGACAATTCACTTTAACCCTGTTTTCCTCAGTTTCCTCGTCTATAAAATGAGCTGGGGAAAGAAATGAAAAACCATTCTAGAATCTTTTCCAAGAAAGCTCCAAATGGGGTCATAAAGTACCAGATACAATTGAAAAATGACCAAAAAACAGCACTGGCACATAGTAGGAACTTATGTAGTTCCTACTTATGCTTGTTGAATGACTGATCACTCCTCTATCCCCTCTCAGCACACTGTGTTATATCTCGATCAAAATTAGCTGACTTACTGGACAGAAATATAAGTACCTAATCACTACATATTCACTCAGCAACATTAGAAACTGTCATTGTTTCCTTCACTGATGAAATCACAGGTCCAGACACTCCCCGCAAAAAATAGCTCACTCACAAATCTGAAACAAAACCTGAAATTAGAAACACCTTCAGAACCTATTGGACTATTGGCCTGGCTTAAAATATTTCTGTAACAACATGAGGACACCACTGGAAAAAGGGACCAGAAAGGCTAAATTCTGATTTCAACTGCTCTTTGCTAGGCACAGTCTATTCACCTCTTTATGTCTCAGTTTCCTCAACTGTGAAATGAGAGGGTATGATAAGATGATTTCTAAGTTCCCTAGCAATTCTAAAGTTCCCTAATTCTAAGAATGTATAAATAAGATGTGAGAAAAATAAAAGTTTATCTTTTTTTAAATAAGAACACACCAGAATATCGTATGACTGTGGGCAAGTCACTTAATTCTGCTTCGTTTCCTTACCTGGAAAATTATCTCAAGGAGGAAATGGCAAACTGCTCTGTTATCTTTGCCAAGAAAACCCCAAAGAGGTCACAAAAAGTCAGGTATGACTGACGAGCAATATTGGATATTCATCCCATAAACAGAAGAGTTTCTTCTGCTACTTCTTAACTTATTTCATCTATAATGCAGGAATGCTTAATACTAGTTGACTGATTCCAAAGTTTTGAAATTGTACACATCCCTTTCCCTTTGTAAAATGTTCTTGTCACTTTCATGAGGCAGCTATACCAATGCCTACTGCTGCTCCTGAAAAAGTAAGATTAATTGAGTAATGAGACATGCGCTGATATGATACTGTGTAATATCACTGCACCTCAGGTCACTCACGCTTCACACCTCATTAATTAGGTGCTAATTGCAAAAGCTACATTAAAATCATCTCTTGCCTTGCTCTGTGCCCCACAGACGCGATCTTAGCATGGAACTCTCAGCAACTTCAGTGCCTCAGAGAATCAAAGAAACAGATTGAATATTTGTAATGCTAAGGTTACAGACTTCAGAAGAAAAAAAGACACAAGCTTTCAGTTTTGTGTAGCACAGTTAATATGGTCTCATTATATATTCTCTGTGTGTTAAACTTCCTGTTTAACAAAGAATAATAAGGCGAATATGAACCTAGAGAAGCTAAATTAACTTTCTTGTGAGAACTGTAGTTGAGAAAGTTGATAATGAAAGCTGAATCTAGAAATACTTCCTATCTAAATGTCTAAACAATGTTTTCACGCTGGGGAAAAAGCCAATGATTTTCCTTCCTTATTTATTTTTTTCATTTGTTTCTTAACACGTAGAGGAAATTTTTGATCTGAGCTTCTAAATTCCATAAGATGGTCACCAAATGTTTGTGGAAAAGACGGAACTGCTTAAATGGCTAACTTAATCTTACAGGTTCAAAATGTCCTGACTTGTTTCAGTTCTTATGCCAGGGTCGTATATTTATTTTCTCTTTATAAATTCTTGTGGCATTTATGCTATGTTAGATAGCTATAATCTTAAGTTCTACGCTGTCTTCTAATTTAAAAAAATCATCAATGTCTCCCTATTACTACTAAGATAAAATACAATATCCTCTGTCTGGCATTTATAACTTTCCACATTCTGGCTCTCATGTATATTTCTAGTATTATGTCGTGGTGCTCCCCTTCACAGATTCTGCTTTCCAGACAAACTGGTCTCCTGGCTGTTCCCCATTTACAAACTTCTATCTTCTGCCTCTGTAACTTTGCCCAATTGGTCAAACATGTCTGAAATTCACTCCCTTTTTCTTTCCATCTTATAGAATCATAACTGCCCCCCCCCCCAACCTCCATTATGAGGTCTTTCCTGATTCCCCTCTCTTATCCCCACTGACTTATTAACGTAGCTACTGAGTGTCTGAGGCCATATTTGAACCCAGGTCTTTTTGAGGCCAGGTCCACACTCTATCTACTATGCCACCTAGACACAACAAGGTACCTAGCTACCAAGACTGGTGACGGATTTAAGATGCAGAAAGAGACCCACACTTTGGGACATCACAAGCATAGAGAATTATTCATCTTGACTCTGCTTATTTGTTAGAATGTGTTTACCTTTTCTTTTTTTTAAATTATAATGGTATGGGAGAAAAGAAGAGCTAGTGAGAGTGTTGATCTCTCCCTGCAAAAGAAGACAAAATAAAAGAGAATCACTGAAGCATTTCTTTTTAATGCACTAAAAAAGAACAGAAGTAAGTTCAGAAGAAAACAAGCAGGCAGGATATCTTTGCAAATAGCATGCTGAATTTATTATACACCAAAACAAAAGAGAGCTATATGTAATAGAAACTTACATTTTCACATATAATCCTTTTTTATCTATTCTATTTTACATATGGAAGTGTTTAGAGTGGGCTGTTAAATTTAGATTGCTTTTTCTTAAAAAAACATTAAGTTTGAAATCTGAGGAACTGAATTCGAATTCTCTTCTGCTGTTGGCTGTGTGACATTAGACAAATCACCTAACTTCTCTGATCCTCAGTTTACTTGCAAGTAAAATGAGAGATCATCAACTAGATCATTTCCAAGGTGTTTTCCAGATTTAAATCCTATGATGTAATGGCCCATGTCACTTTACAGAATCATTTTATATTGACAAACAACTGTATGAGAAACAGTACTGCAATCATATGCTTGTCCTAATCTTGAATAAGGAGGGAAGTGAGGCAATCTGGGTTAAGTGACTTGCTCAAGGTCTCATAACTCCTACATGTGAAGTGTCTGAGGCCAGATTTGAACTCAGGTCCCCTCAACTCCAGGTTCAGTGCCCTATTCACTGTATCACCTAGCGGCTCCTAAGTTTTAATATTTTCTCCAGATATTTTCAGTAAGGGCTCACAAATCAATTGAAGTTAAATGAAAATATTCTTCAGTTTTTCTTTAATTTCTATGTGATTAATCCTGGCACCTGCAAGACACTTTGGTGTTTTTTTGATTTCCTTTCATATGGTATTTCCCATAATCTAATCACAGTTGATAGTGAACAAATTTGCACAATCATTTAGACTTCCACCCTTATATTTATCTAACATGATCCATTTTTATGTTGGCACTATCTTTTCTTTCTTTTCTTTTTCCTGTTTTTTTAAGCCTGGGTCTCCCCATCTCATTGAAACTGGAAGTGCAAGGGCTACTCACAGACCAGATACCCCTACTGATCTACATGGGAACTTTGGTCTGTTCTGTTTCAAAACTGGCCTGGTTTGCCCCTCCTCAGGCAGCATGCTGTCTTCCCCACTGCCATGGTCTCACTATAATGATGCCAAATTTACTACAGACACCTGGTCAATGTCACTCACTCTTGCTCAGATCTCCTAAGTTCAAGAGATCCATTACCTTCCACTTCCCCAGGATCTGGAATTACAGGCATGTGCTCTACTTGGTGTGTAGCCTGGTGATCTGGACAATTTTCAATAATTTATGAAAACAGATGTTAGCATTGGATCATAGAAAACTAAAGCAAATAAAGTGGTTAAGTGACTTGCTCAGGATCACACAGCCAGTATGAGAAGAAGGCAAATTTGACTGATCCTATGAGTGAATGAAGAGATTAATAACAAGGCTGAAAAGGTGAGTTGGGAGCAGATTGAGGGCTGAGAAAACTGTCTCTGAGCTGTTTCTCCCAACCATGAAGGTCTACCAATGGCAGTGATCAAAGGACCCTGACCAGAGTGGGAAGAAACATTTGCTTTGAGAGATAGAGACAGACAGAGACAGACACAGAGACAGAGAGACAGAAAGAGAGAGAGAGAGAGAAAGAAAGAGAGAGAGAAAGAGAGAGAGGAAGAAGAAAGAGGAGGAGGAGGAGGAATGAAAAATAGGGACTGAGCACTCAGAAACTCTAGGAATGCAAGATAGACTTAAATATAATCTCTGTCTATATCATTACTCTTGTATTCAAACTTATCCTTGAGAACAACATACTGCTTAGTGTTCAGGAAACATAAGCCCGCTGTACCCAACTATGAAGTCATTGAAGTGGACTGTGCCATTGACCTAGAACCCCGCAGCAAGACTTGCTATTAAATGAAAAACAATAGCGTACACTCAGCTTTTAGAATACAAGTGTGGTCAACAGTGGGAGGTAGGAAGTGGGAGGCAGAAGAATTTTTTTTTTTTTAATTCAAGCCAACAAATGTTTGCTAAAGGCAGGAAGATGACATTCTATGACATGAAGGGAGCAACAAAGAGGAAGAAAAAAAGACAGAGATTTGATTAAGGCCACATGGTGAAGGCTGTATTGCAAGTTGAAATTTAATATATAAGAAATGAAGGGTTTTGGAGTGTTTTCCAGACTTTATTTATTAAACAAATGTTTATGTGGCATGTAATCAACAGAAAGCTTTACACTGATAGTAAGAGATACGTATCTAAGAAAGTATATAACACATTACCCAATCCTACAAAAGCTTACAATTTAACTGGGAAGACAGGATTTATAACTATAAAAATAATGAGCAACATATGACAGTAAATGAATGCAGAAGGAAGGAAATCACTGTGGGCATGAATGTCAGGGGAATGCTTCACCTAAGAAGGTACTTGATGAATGGGTAGGATTCATTTGTTAATCTGATGGGGTATGAACAAGACACTGCAGGTCAGGGGAGGATATCGTGAGCAAAAGTGCAAGGTGGGATTAGGGGAAGGGAGAATGGTCAGTATAGGATGCAGAAAAAACGGTGGGAGCCAAATGATGGACAATAATGAGTGTTCACAATTATAGAGCATTTAAAGTTTGCACATGGCTTTCCTTCAGTTAAGGTTGGTGGTGTGTGAGGATAGGAATGGGGTGAATGTGTGTGTATACATCTAGATAAATATACATATATGGATACATTCATATATATGCATACATATCTATCCATATATGTACACATATCCTTATATGCATACATGTATACATTCATATGTGTGCATGTAAATATATGAAATTGTCTCATTTTTTTACAAAGAAGACACTATGCTTAAAACATATGCCCATTGTCATCTCACACCCAGGAAATGTTGTAGATAAGATTCAAACCTAGTTCTTCAACACCCTCTCCACTTCACCATGTTGCCTGACTCCTGTGGAAGATTTTCATTGCCAGGTTAGGGAATTTGAATGTTCACCTATACAGAAAGAGAAGCTGCTCAGGGTAGCTAACATGTCTTCTCCCTACTCAGTAAATTCCCTTTCATCATCAGGACAAATACAAAAATTTCTGTTTGGCATTTAAACCCTTTATAACCCAGCTTCCTCCTGCCTTTCCAGCTGTCTTACACCTTACTCTCATGTACTCTTCCCTCTTGTTATACAGGCCTGATTGTTCCACAAACAAGATACTCCATCCTTTGATTCAGGCATTCTCCATGAGTCTTATATACTTGGAATACTCTCCCTCTTCATCTCTGCATATTGACTTCCCTGGCTTCCTTCAGGTTCCAACTAAAATCTCATTTTCTATAGGATAGCTTTCCCTATTCTTCTTAATTCCCTCTTTTAATGACTTCCTATTTATCCTGTATATGACTTGTTTGTACAAATTTGTCTACTTGTTGTCTCCCCAATTCACCTGTGATCTCCTTGGGGACAGGAGCTGTTTTTAGCCTCTTTTTTGTATCCCTGCCACTTAGCACAATGTCTGGTACATATTGCTTCATCAGTATTGGTTGGTTGATCAATTGATTTTGAGCAATATGCTAGAGATGCCCATGGTGTAATTATTAGACAGTCAGTTTTGAAGCTGGGAAAACCTATGTTCAAGTCTGCCCTTTGGTACATACTGACTGCGATTGTGGGCAAGCCACTGCATCTCAATTCTCTAGGCAACACTTTCAGACTAACTTTCAGAGAAGGTGATGGCCTATTTTGTTAGAGGAAGTTTCCTTACTGGGGAGTTCTTACAAATGAAATCATGAGTCTAGGCCTCCCCCCCCCCCCCACCCCCGCCCTGTTCCTACCACGTGCTAGTCATTGGGCAAATGAAGAGATAAATGAAATAATAACTCCCCTCCACAAACTTGCTGGAGAGACACAAAGAATATACACATATACTAAATAAGTTGAGGAAACTTAACTAATAGCTGGGGACCAGGAAAGGGATTGTAAGGATGTTTTACATCAGATTTGAGTCTTCAAGGAAACACAGTCTTCTGAGGCAGAGGTGAAAAAAGAATGCCTTAAGACACAAGGAATGATCTGTAGAGGTACAGAGACAAGGGGTAGCATGTGGTATTCAAGGATTAACTTACAACCTGGTCTGGCTGGGATAAAAAATGTGTGTGAGGAGGGGTATCACATAAAAAAATTCTAAAAAGTCAAGTGATGGATTTTTAAATGCTAGGCTCAGGAGTTTGTATTTCTTTTTCTAAAAACAGCAAGGCAATAGAGATTTTGGAGCAATGAGGTAGTATGGAGGAAGAATCAAAAACAAATCAGACAGAACAATTTGGAAGCTATTATGACAGATAAAGCAAAAAAAATGATAAGGTTCTGAACCGGTGTGATGACAACATAGGTGGAAAGAAGTGGACACATTTGAGTGATATTGTATGGGTGCACTCAACAAGAGTTAATTAGCCACAGGCTAGAAGGAAATCAGGCGAAGGCATCCTGGAAAGAGAAAACTCAAAAATGCCACGAAAGTTATAAACCTAAGCGGCTGGAAAGATGATGATGACCTTAACCGAAATGAGGGAGTTCTCTTTTGTACGTCACGTTTGAAAGGCCTGTGTGAAATCCAGGAAGAAACGTCCAGCCAATCCTGGAAATTAAGTTGGGAGTCAACTTCATAGACATTGTAATTGAACCAATTAGAGCTAATGAGATTCTCAAGTGAGAGTAGAAAAGAAAAGAAGGTTCAGGCAAAGCTTTGGGGTACTCTCATAGTTCAAGAGTATAATGGATGATGAAGATTTAGCAAAACAGACTGAGAAGGAACAGTTAGACATGTGGGAGGAGAACCAGGAGAGCTGTCATGAAAACTTAGAAGACAGATGATCACTTGTCAGGTATATGTTAGAGATACATTCTGGGTCTTGGGTAGAGGTAGATGGCCGCTGAGGTCTCTTCTAACTAATTCTGTAGTTCTGAGAGCTACAACAGAACCTCTCTTTTTTTAGGAGAAAAAGTCCTTTGCTAAGAGACAAACAGCCTAGGTGACAAGCAGAAAGTTGGAAGACCTCCTATAGAAATGTGACAGTCTGTCAGTCAAAGTGATTGTGAAAGAGAGTCCATAAAGGAAGAATACAAGAATTCCCATGGCATAGTAAGGACCTAGTTGAAATAATATAGCATTAATTCATTTAATTCATCAATTCATATTAGTTCATATAACATTAATTCATCAATTCATGAATAGTTTGTGTCTGACTTCATACTGCAGTATGTAGAATCACAGAAAGCAGAAGGAGGGTGCTAGGCAAGTTTGGTAAAACACATGTGATTGTTGGAAAAGATGAGAAGGGATTTGAGGGTAGAGAATAGTATATAGCTGATTACGAACAAGCTGTGAAGAGAAAAAAAGGGAGTCCAAAGCATGTGCATTCCAATGAAAGAGCAGGGATGGGATTGGGAAGCAGGAGATGTGATCCAAAATACAGACGTCTCATCATATGAGTGTTCTCTCTGGGAAAAGAAACTGCCAACTGGCTACCAGAGCCAGGAGTGAAGATCTTTCCTCCCTGTGGCATACCTTAATTTCTTCTGGCCAGTAGTACCATAGTCAACCATTCAACAAACAACTATTGGAAATAGAAGACTGTTCCTGGCACCAGAAGAAGTATAAAATATTCTGAAAAATAGTTACAACATAGTACTTGCTCACATTGAAACTTCCAAACTAGCCAACCCTCTTGCACTGAATAGGTTCCATCTGAGCATTATCTGCCTTTCTGATCTACAAGTTCTTTGAAACTTGTTCCTCTTTTTTTCCATCTCTTGCTCTTTCCCCATCCCTATAATTTTATGCTTTGTCTTTTCATTGGTTTATTTCCTCTGTTACGTTTTTTTTGAAGAAAAGAAACATGCAAAAACTTCATTGTCAATTCGCAATATGCTTTCATGCTTTAACAAGTTCCTTTGCGAACCAAATGTCCAATTTTTGATCTGAAGTTTTGTCCTCTGGTTGCAAGGTTTTCAGACTCTTTCACTGGTAACCAGTTCTTGTAAATGACCATCTTTTTCACAGAGTAAGAGAAAAACAGTACAGATTGCAAAATGTCCATCTGGTTAATATTTTTAAAGTATCCCTACAATTTCAGATGATTTAAATGTCATTAAATTCTTAGATACATTTGACTAGATTTTGGCGTGTTGTATTTGCTTTGATTACTAGTGCTGGATTATTTTACATATAGATTGGAACCAAAATAGTCTCTGCCTTTGAACACTTTTGAGTACTTTGAAGCTTTATATGTCTAGGAAAAAAAACATGAAATTTTGAAGAAACATGATAAAGTATTGATCATATTGACTTTCTTATGTGACTGGGCATAAACTCTGTGGAGTTAGTTCTAAAGGGATTCTAACTCTCTGAAAATTTCTGGAAAGGTGAGATAACTGAGCCCTACGTGGGATAAGATCTGCAAGGGTTGCATGATAAAGGGCAGGAACTCCTGATATGTTATTTGTCCCCAGGCTTTTTCTCTAATTACTTCTACTTTCAAACATCTCTCCTTAGAGAGTCATTCCACTTCAGCTGATATCTATTAGCATTCTGTCTGATATGAACAAACCACATTTTAAATTACATTCACTTAATCTTCTCATGCTGACTTTTTGGTGTATTTGTTTGTTTTAATAAATCTATTCTAGAATAGATTTTCTTTCCCTCCTCATTCAGCAACTACAGGTAATGGAATAATAAATATTTATTTTATGAGTGTACTACAGTAGTCATGAGGGCATGACAATTATAACTGATGTCTCTTTTTCTTGCATCTCTGCTAATATCCCATTTGTACAGTATTCAGTTCTTAGTATTCTAATACTATAAAGTTCTAGATGAACTGGAGAGACTTCAGAGAAGAACAACTGAAATTATTAGGAGTTTGGAGAGTCTGACTTATGAGGAAAGATTAAAAGAATTAAACATACATAACTTGGCAAATCCATGGCTATATCTAGACATGACTGCACTCCTCAAATATGCGCAGATGATACTTAAAAGGAAAGAAATGTTAATCTAATAGAAAGTTTTTTTTTATTATTTTATAAAACATATATCTATGGAATGTTAAAAAAATTTACTGATGGGAAAAAATCTGAAAAACAACCAAACTGAAAAATAACATTTTAAAAGGAAAAAGTAACCAAAGAAATTGGACAGTGGCTTGGATTTCATTAATTTTTTTTTACATAGAGAAAAGGAAGATATTCTTAATCACTCAAAAATCAATACAAAAAGAGTATATTTTTAAACAGGCATCTGAATGGTTGTAGAGATAACTCCCTCCCTCAGGCAAGTAATTGTCCATGACATATCAATCAGTACGTGTTTTTTATGAAATAAGGACTATTTATTTTTAAAGATTTACAAAAATATTCAAAATTATTTGTTATTGGACAAGATTGTGTGCATGTCCCTAGACGTATGTAAACCTATTTTGCACTGTATTTCACTTATATGTATATTTGCTTAGAATCTACTACTAGATTATAAACTCCTTAAGAACAGGAACTATGGTTTATTCATCTTGGAGACTCCATAAATTAAATAATGGGGGCAGATAGGCGGCTAAATGGATGGAATGTAGAGCTTTTAGTCAGGAAGACTCATCTTCCTGAGTCCCTACCTGGCCTCAGACATTTACTAGCTGTGTGATCCTGGGCAAGTCACTTAATTCCATTTGCTTCAGTTTCCTCATCTGTAAAATGAGCTACAAAAGCAAATGACAAACCACTCCAGTATCTTTGCCAAAAAAAAACCCCAGACAGGATCATGATGAGTCAGATAATGACCAAAAGGGACTAAACAACAAAAACAATATAATATAGTAGATATTCTACAAACATTTCTTCAACTTAATACCCATTAGTTTATGAAAATTTAAGTACAGTGTAGCATCATGCTGATTCAGGAAGAATTAATCAGAGCTTCCAGGGTCAGGACTTTAATTTTATTAATCCAAAACATCTCCCATTATTTTACTGGTTTTGAATTATAAGGCACATGCTCATAAAACTAATTATTTCCTCCTAAGATTTAGTCTTAGTTGGCAAGGCTGAAACAGAATGGATCTCAAAGCTGGAAAGACTGGGGTGAAAGTCCCACCTCTATAAACCTACTGGCTTCATGACACTGGGCAAATCACTTAATTTCTCAATGCCCAGGCAACTCTTTTAGACTATAAATTGCAAAGGAGGTGCTGATATTTTAGTAGAGGGAGTTTCCTCACCTGGAAGTTTTCTATGTAAATGGTACAAATGTTTTGGCCTCAGAAGCCCATTATACCTAAAAATCATGGAGGACCTCAAAGAGCTTTTGTTTATTTGGGGTGTCTAAATATTTACTATATTAGAAATTAAAACTGATGTGTTAAAATATGTATTCATTCTTTGTAAAATGACAACAATAAGTCATTACACATTATTATAAAAACTTGTTTAACATATTTTTTGCAAATCTCTTTAGTGTATGGCATAATAGAAGGCAGCTGGATTCTCAAATCTGCTTATGCATTCAGTCTGGTGCTATATGTTGTTTTGACTAAAGTATACGAAGAAAATCTGGCCTCATATAGATACATTGTTAGAAAAATAGAGTATTTTAAGAGACAAGTAATGTCTTCATAATTTTTTCAAAAATGGGTTTAACCTCATGGATCCCCTGAAAGAGTCCCAGGAGCTCCCAGGGGTCAGGAGACCACACTTTGGAGTCTGTCAATAAAATCACTTTAACCAAACCCTATAACTGACCCTGTCATTAGGGTAAGCTGCCATCAGGTGACTTCCCAAAATTGTCCAAAGAAAGTCATTTTTATTCACCAAATTTAAATTGTTATTTAAAAAGTAGAATTTTATTGAAATAACTAAGCATAGGATAACATAAAATAATACAAGCATTTTCTGTCAAATGAAATATCGTGTTGGAAAAGTTACACTTTTAGAATAAGTTGAATTTTTAATAAGATAAACAGATATCTGAACTTTTAAAGATCTTTTATTAATCCTTAATCCTATCCAGTCTTTGCTTCTGGTGCTTCCTCCATTTTCACACTTGTCTTCTTATAAGCAAACCTTGACCTGAAACATTTCAGCACATCTCAAATCTGTGTACTGCTATCCACTATAGGTTCTCCTAGAACCTCTGGGCTCTATACAGAATTTTAACTTTTGCTTCTAGAATCAAAACAACTTGGCATCAAAAACCCTTAGTCTTTTCCCAAATGAGATTAAAAAACAAATCAAGTTCTTTTTACTATTTGTAAATATTAGCTATTAATTTTATAGGCCTCAACTCTCCTAGATCTAATTATCTTTTTACATCTTAGAAGAGGAAAGGACTCTGCGTTTCTCAGTTTCCAGGCTCTTAGCCCTTCTATTTTAACTCGTGGAGTACATAAAAATAAAATTGTGAGTGATCCTGCTTCATCATTGATTGGGCAGCTATCTCCTTAGTCATATCTGCAAAACATCTTATTCTTCTTTTACCTCTGCTTGGCACATGCTAAAATAAGGCATAGTCTATTTGATATCTACATAATATATCAAAAAGTAGCATGTAGCAAGATGCCAACTCTTAATAACAGTACTACTGCATTGATATGAATAAGCAGTCCAACGGACTCCCCAAATAACTTGATGTAGCCTTGGAGAAATTATTTAACATTTTTGTTCTTCAGTTTTCTCACCCGTAAAATTGGGGAGATGAACTGAGCGATGTTTAAGATCTCTTCAACTTCCACTGTTGATGAATTAAGGAGTAATTTTCTCTTTCTCTCCATCTTCTCTGTTCTTTCTTATTCACCTCCTGCTCTCTTCTCCAGATTTCTAGTTTTACTTCCACTATGAAATGTTAAACCTATAGTTTTAAAAAACCAATTAGAATATCAAAAAATAGATATTCTCATAGGTTTTTATTGCTTAACTTCTTAGAATTCTCCTTTGAGGACTTTGTGAATGTTTAATGCTTTGGTTGATAAAAGTAGAAACTCAAGACCAATGGACCAAGGTGCTAAGTGAGAATAAATTCTAGAGCAACTGGTAAAGGATAGAGTTTCATTAAGTTCTTAGATATTATCCAAACATCTGTCACAAATGAGTTCATTTAATGTTTATTTAAATAAATGGCTTGACAAAATTTCCTTATTATTTAATATGCGGGTTTTCTATGTATAAGTAACAAAATGAAAAGTAATTTTCCAGGGCACATCCAATTTTTTCTTTTAGGATTTGCTCTTTAAAAAAAAAAAACAACCAAACAGATCAATTCTTTATAGAAACCTGGGAGTGGACATCTAAAGCAACACCATGACTGTAAGGAGACCCTGGCAATTTTAATTAATTTATTGACCCAAATGCAATTATTCCTTCTGGATGGTCTGCTGTGTAATCTCTACCATGTCTGCAGGGTTTTCTTTTCCTTCTACTATATATGTTTCTATTGATAAAGGGGAAAAGCACATTTATTTAGAATTTCATTAACATATTTTTGAAGTCCTCGGCATTTTTGTGTAAGTGCATTAGATTTTTGAGAACATAGGTGTGATTAAGTATAATTTAATATAGATGTGACCAGCTTTGGTGTCCCTAGGTAGTACAAATTCAATCTTTTTTTTTTAATTAGGATTTGAAAAGGATGGCCTCCTCTAGTCATCATAATCGTATTTTCACTGTACTTTTTATTCCTTTCCAGATCTGACTGTCTTAAAATTTAATTACTGTTAGCAAGACCTTTATGGGGGAGAAGAGAGATATCTTGGTAATAGTGTTAGCATATTAAATGCAATTTTCAGGTGACCCTCTTAGGAATCCTGAACTCTTCAATAGAGCTAGTTTAGCCACCCTTCTCCTTTGTCAGTTTAGATGTATTGAAACTCTGAAATATGTCTTTTCTTAGGTTTCATGGTGCCTTCAAACTTATTGTCCAAGTGCATTAGTGTTCTCATTCATTTGTGGGCAAGCTGATGAATGGGAGGTGCATTTTATACCATTCATTAACACGTTATTAAAGACATTCTGGGCCTCATACATTTGGGGGAGGGTGGTGTTTGGGTTTATGTTATGGATAATAGTACTTCTTTTTATTATCTCAAAACTTAGTGACTATAGATCCAATTGATTTCTCTATGCACAAAAAAAAAATCCAACAGTAATAACAGCAATAAAGGAAAATAGTACAGTGATCCCTCCTACATCCTTTCCCCATTGCAGTTTCTCTATATTGCTGGTCAGTATAAGAAATTAAATGGGAATTTGGGGGGAGCTTTGCAGAAGCCACAGACAACAAACATATGAAGGCCAACAGATAACACAGAAAAAGTTTAGAAACTTGGAAATGCATAAAATATATGTGTGGCATTGTATAATATCAGCATATTTTATCTTTTAGCACCATAATAATTCAGACCTCTCTTACATGAAGGGAAGACCAAAAAATGTTATGCAGATTTTCCAGCTCACAAGGGTCCCAAGCCCCTATGCCCCATGAAGTGGAAGCCATAACTTTTCGATAGCGACCTACACACTGAGTCAACAGCTGAGTACAACTAGTTGGAAAATCTAGTCATGACAAACTACAAAAAGACAGCCTTCTAAATGTGTACTACTATAGACTGAATGTATGAGCAGAAGTAAAGGACAAAAGCCACAGACTACAATTAGTTATGTATGCTTGGTAAACTTAGGATAATGTGGCTAAGTAAAGGTTGTTCTCCCAATCCTTGCCTGACTTCTCTCTGCAGTCAACTTCTTGTTGATCTGCAGTCAACACTTGACTGGGAAATTCCTAACAAAAGCAGCTGATGTTCATCTGGCTCTAGTCCTTTTCCACAATTTCTGACACTTCTGATAGAAGAAGGACAAGGACCTGCAGCATTCTGGTGGCCCCAAGAGGTTATTTGTCAACTGAGTTATTCCAAATTACTCAGAATTAACGTATCCGTGTTTCTATCTTTTTGTTTTATTCCTTGAACCAGAAATAACCAAAGAATCCAAACGAGCTGCATTTCAAATTATAATCATCTCTGCCATGTTTTCCCTCTTTTACTTGCAGAAAATACATAGAGGCTTGTTAAAATGGAATGAATTATTTCCCTTGGCCCTTGGGTGTACAGATAATAATTATAATTTTTCAAGTATCATAACCTATGGTGAATCTTAGCATTGATATAACTAGCCCTATACACCCGAATCAAAATCATTTTGGCATAAGAGCTTTTAGCATTGGGTATTGTGGACAGTTCCACTTTCCCTCACCAGAAGTGACAGCTCATCCTCTAGAATCTAGCCTTCACTCCCATGAGAGTTCAAGGGGAGGTGGGCACCAAGAGAGGACCACCATGGCAACAGAATCCCAACACAATCTGATGGTATGCCATCAGAGAATTACAATACAAGGCATAAAAGGCAAAGAGGATGCATCCTATCCCTTATGTTAGCCTCTTGGGGTGAGGTTTGATTCATTGACTTGAACTCTATTTATGTGCCCACTTTGTATAACTGAGTTTGCTTCAGTTTGTAGCGTCCAGAGCCTTTGGGAGAACCATTCTTTAAGGGTGCTATATAATTCCAGTGACCTCATTTACAAACTAAATAATCGCACCTATTAGGCAACAAAGGACATCTCTAGTTTTTGTGTCATTTGTGAATGGAGCAGACAGGATATTTAAAATCTCGACTACCACAGAGACATTGAGCATGTAGCATAATGCTGGGCTTATGTCCATCATTTCAGTATTCATATAGGATACTAAACTTCACAAGGGAATAAATTTCCTTTGTACTTTGTTTCTTTGTCAGAGAAAGCCAAATAGGCTTCATTGTATCATAAGCTGATAAGCTTTTGATTTCCCATAAAATCAATGATTTATTACTTAAATTTACATAAGTCTTTGCTGTCCTCCAAAAATGAGTTAGCCACAATATAATTGTGTATCCATTCTTTCATCAGGTACTTAAAGCTAAAGGAATGTTCTCTCTAGTATATGTGCCTAAGTTGGTTTCCTTTACAATCTACTACAAAGCCAGTCAGAAGAAGAAATTGGAATGCAGTGATGAGGTGCCCTCCACTTCTTTTTTAGTGTATTTGATATTAATTCCATCCAAAAGGAGGAAACCTGATGTTAATAATTTGGGGTAGAATGAGAAGAACCAGATGACTAGTGCAAAAATCATAATTTTCTATGTTATGTAAGCAATTATTGTGCATATTTATTTACAATATTTATGTAAGGTGGTGTCTCGTATGGGACAGAATAATGGACAGAGTACCGGATTTTAAGTCGAGATTTGGTTTCAAAATTTCTTCCCTCCGCTTGCTGGGTGATCCTGGGTAAAGGAAAAACAATTCCTCCATAACCTACTTCCCAAGCTTGTTTTGATACTCAGATGAGATGATACATCCAAAATTGCCTCACAGACTTTAATCCTGATTGTCCTCCCTGATTCACAAATTCAAGATGCCATGTTTCACTTGATCACTACCCCCAGCCCTTGGTGCCCCTACAAGCCCTCACTCCCCAGTTGGATCCACCACCTTCAGAGTGGCTGATGTGGCCCCTTCAGCTCTTGTCACCCTTGCTCAGGCCTTCTTTATAAAAAGTGAGGCTATCAAACAGTAAAGAGAGAGGGGAAGGCACATATCTGACACTTTCTCCGAGTCCTGCCAATGATTAACTTTTTATGTAAACACTCCCCAATGATTTGGGGGAAATGACACCGGGCCTGAGCTTGCTCACTCATGAAGGGTGCCCCAGGGCCCTTTAAGCTCAAGAATCTCTCATTATTTCATTCCTTACTTCGTTCACCTAAATTTGCGAGATAATATGAAGTGCAGAAATAGCAATAATAGTATGTAGCATTTATATAGCACTCCAAGACTTACAAAGCACTTTTCAATGTTATCTCATTTGATTCTCACAAAAGCCCTGGGAGTCAGGTGCTGTTATTAACCACATTTTAGAAATAAGACCGTTGGGGCTGAGAGGGATTAAGTGACTGGCTCAAGGTCACATCATAGCTAGCAAATATCAGAGATGGAACTTGATCCCAGGTCTCCCCGTCCCCACATCCAACACTACCTACCACACCAAGCTGCCTCTCTGACTTTTAACACTGATTAACACAGGTATTTAAGAACTGAGTTGATTTTTTTAAAAAAATTTTATGGTGTTTGTGACCAAACAGTGATATTGTGATGCCCTATTGTATGTGTAAAGGGATATATTTTACAAGCGGTTAGCCCTGTATGTCTGTGAAATGTGGATTCTAACCTCTGACACTAGCTTGGAAGTCACCCTTCACAGTTCCATCAATTATCAGAAAATCCAACTATCATTCCTTTCTCCCATATCATAGATAATTTCATCTTTCCACTGAGAAAGAATGTGTACCGTTATGGAATTTGAAATCAGGTAAAAGGAAAGATCAGTTGCTAATGATCCCTCGATCTGAATTTCAGTAGATTTGATGCAGGTGTTCATAAGACATATTTTGCTTTCCCCCCCCCCCTCCTTTTTTAATGGTACTTCAATTCGGTACTGCATTTTGCACCCAGAAGGAGATGATAAGGAAGAAGGAGAGAATTACATTTTCAGAACCACAAAGGACTTGAGAAGCCCTCTAAACTAAACTTCTTTTTTTATAGAAAGAGAAATTAAGAGCCAGAGGGTTAAGTGATTTGAGCAGGTTCACACATGTTTGTCTGAGACAGGATACAAACTCAAGTCTTTCTTGATTATAAGTCCATCCTTCTATCCACAATGTCATGCTTGTCACTCAAAAAGCTTGTAAGACCAAGTATTTTACTATATCAGGAAAAAAGGGATTTTGTTCTAATGATCGGCAGGCTAGGGAGTCAAATGGAGGGTGATTTGATGGAGGGGGCCAATATTAAGTGCTAAATGGGGTAGGAAGTGTCAGGTTGATAAACTTGATCCCAAGTGCAGGAAGTGATCAATTAGAGATTGTCTTCTCCCTTTCCTTGTTATGTATAGGTGGTTCTTGACCTACAAGTGTGAATCATAGTCAAAAGGAACTGAAAGGTCTAAAAGTGAAAACTAACCCTGACCAAGGCAAGAATTAGTTTTGCCAAGATTATCTTACACCCCAGGGAGAAGTCATGGTAATCAGAAAATGTGCCAGTTGTAATAATATTTCCACCCATAAGCTCCAGAGTCATTTTGGTGGGTTTCCAGAGGTTTGGATTTTTTCTCATTTTAATAATAACAACTATCATTTACATATCATTTTAAGGTTTTCCAAATGCTCTACAAATTTCATCCTATTTGATCCTCACAATGACCCTGTGAGGTAGGTGCATTATCCTCATTTTACAAATGAAGAAACTGAGGCAGACATTAAATTACTTGCCCACAATTAGATAGCTAATCAGTGTTTGAGGCAGGCTTTGAACTTCAGTCTTCTGACTCCAGATAGTGTGTCCTATACACTGTATCTCCCAGTTTATATCATAGTGCATCTGAAATGAAGGCAAAAAATAAAAAAGAGATGCCCTTCTTGGCTCAAATATGATAGGAAAAGCTGTCACAAATTACCACTGAATGCTCAAGAATCCATCTTTATTATTGTTATTATTCGGATGTTATGGTTCAGGTCACAGAGTTTTCTTTGCCCTTTTCTTGCTGAGCTGTAAAAGAGTACTTTTTAGTTGTGTTTTTGTTTGTTTGTGTTTGGTCCTTCAGGCCAGTTTAGAAATAATAGCTGTGGAGTGTAAAGGTTTATGAGTTCCTATAAGTCAAGATAGTATATAGAAAAGCAATATCTTATAGTGCAACACTAGTTGCTGTTTGGTCGAAGATAGGCTAACTCAAAATGTTTGGGAATTAAGACTAAAAAAAATACACAACTTAAAATTTTAGGTGCTTGGTTCTAAGGTGAAATTAAAATAATTTACAATTGCGGTGTTCTTTGGCAAAGATGAGAATTCTTGGGAGTTCCTTTCCAACTACTTGAAGTAGCTTGAGAAAAGATCAGAGTCTAGATTTGGACCACTTATTTTTATTGACAGACTCTGAAGAGGTAGCAGCTGTGCCCCCAGGTGAGAAGGACTCACAGCTGTGTATAGTTGTGAATTACCTGCAGGGCTATAAAAGAATGTCATGTGTTCACCACTGCGGAACTGGTGTTGAGTGGTATGGAAAACGTCAAGTAGAATGAGGGGATGCTTCCTTGCTGGGTGTCAGTAGTAGGTTTCATGGGGTTGGTTTGAGCATTATTTGTGCAGCCCACCTCAAACCCTGACTGCCTCTCCTCCTCCCTAACCTATCTGTAGATCACATAAACTGTAGGTTTTATGAGATCAGTGCAAAAATGAGAAACACGGTGGCTACAGAAAGTGGTAGGAGATGTGGTTGCAATAGAGAAGAAAGGAAGGGGAAAAGGATGCTGTAAAAGCTTATCAATGACAGGCTTCTCTTTCCTGGAATTGCTTTCCAAGTTCACTTGCTGCTCATTGGTGATGTCCTAGACTGTGACTAAGAGATTTGTGGTGCTTACTGGTGACAAAAAAGTCAAGACTGAGAACAACTCCAGCCATGGCAGCTTCTAACTCAAGTCCACCCACATCTTGTGTTCATTTCATTCGCTGTGAATTCAGTTCAGAATTCCTCTGAGTTTCTGGGTCTTTATTTGATAACTAGAAACATAAGATAACTAGAGCATCAGCTGGGAGTTCCTTTGCACACTCACAGAGTAGAGTAGCTTGGAAGAATTACATTTGAATTATACACTTCCTACATGTCCTGGGTTCAAATCATTTCTATGTTTGGGGACTCCCAGCATCTAAGAGACCCTGCAGACTTCTAAGTCACTTGGTAGATGCTTTATTATATATTGTTTTATTGTTCCAATGTTTATTTGCATGTTGATTCTAGACTAAGAGTAATTACTGCATATAGTATCTAAGCATGCCTGCCTGCTTCTATGCAGAAACAACCCTATTCTAAGTCAGTGGCTAACGCTCTTTGATATACATGAAGATCTAGTTAAATAGATTATATCCCTAGATAATGAGTCATCAGTGCCTTACAGAAGGTTGTAACTAAAGGTTAGGTAAGCCTGTTGTTGAGAATAGAAAACTTGGCAATTCCATCTATTAGGCATTAGACTGGGGAATGCCCAATGCAGATTTTTTTTTTTTTCACTAAACATTAAACAAAATTTAAAAAGCAGATGACCCCACTACTTAGACCTAAATCATTAAGTGTAGTGATTTAAGCGTCTATAAACAGTGAGGATAAGCCTAAACAGATAGAGGATATGTGAATGGAATCTGGTGAGCTCCCAAATATTTCCAACAAGGAAAAAGAAGAAAGGAGGGTATTGTGTCATTCAGAATGTTTGTGAATGCATCTTTGTCAGTTACATTAATCACTTTTTTCTGAGCAAATTATATTCTGCATCAGAGAATATGGAGTTTGTTGTTAAGCATGCTAAAAACATCCTTTCCATTCATTAACATTTCTTTTCAGTACCTGTAATTTTTTAAGAAGTGTCTCTGAAAGAAGAATTTAATAACTCATTTCAAGTAAATATGAAGTTTTTATACAAGAATAAAATATCCCTCCCATTTTTATCTACGTATTTTTTTTATCTTCAGGTTGTTACTTTTTTAAAAAGTTGTCTCTTTGCCCTTCTGTCACATTTTACTGATTTGTAATTGTCAATGATTTGATTTTAAAAAAGGAAACTTGGAAATATTATAATTTTATATTCTATATTCATGGTGTAAAAGTCTAATGTATAAGGAAAAACTATAGTTATTTGCATAATTTTTGGTGCTGCAAACATGAGAAAAATCTTGCTGCTTCTTATTGTAGCAAGTTGTCTTTGCTTTCAAAATTTTCACTACCTAAATCTCATTTCCCCTTTTCTTTGTGAATTTGGTTTTAAAAAACATATTTGTATATGTAGTAAAAATGTTCTTCCATGTTGCCCAAAATCATCACCAGTTTAATTTAACTGCTAATTAATTGAGTTCTGTGTTATTAATTGGTAGAACTGACATTAAAACTGAAGCTGTTTTTCTTTCTCAGTCAAGTGCATGCTATTTATATATTCAATTTGTATCATTCTTCTCTCTTTCCTTCAGTCATTCTTCCATTGTAATCTTTCTCATTGCCCATCCAACAATTTTTGTGTTTCCCTTTCTGTTGTGTTCCTTCAAAAGATTTTTTGGAGCCCAAGGGGGAAAAAAAGAAACAAATTCTCTCTTTTTTTAATTACATACAATTAAACTCTATCCCTTTATCCTTCACAACCAAAAATGGCACCAGACCATTAGTATTTCTTCACCTTTTTACAGTTACCTACTTTGTCTTTAGCATAATTATTCAAATGGATTTGTGCTTTCATTAATGTGAATATTCCCTCCAGTAGAACAGGTCAGAACTCATCCTTGCCTTCCCCATTTTGACAGATTCTTTTCCTTGTTCTCCACAGGCAGACCACCTAAAATACAAAAAACTTCCCTTGTTATTTCTTGATGTCACGTTGATGCTAATTGAATATATACAGTGTTTATCAGTTATGTCCCATTTTCCTTTGTGACTAGCTTTTCTTTTTCATTTATATAATTTCTTTGATTTTTATCCTAGTTCTTATGCATAATTCTTTGCAATAGTTTGCTGTGTTTTCATGTCCATGCACCCCTATATTATCCTGTCAGAAATTCTTCAATTTCATTTCTTCAGAGACTGTAATGTTCCATAATTAAATCTCTACAACTCTGAAAGAATACAGTATTAAAAAGACGGGCTTTAGTGTCAGAGAGGGCTTTCTATCACTAAAAGAATGTTGCAGTTTCCCAAAGGCAATCTAACTTGCTCTTTTCATTCCATTCTAGCCCCAACTCAGGGATAAATAGTGGGGCACAATGGATAAAGTGCCAGGCCTAAAATCAGGAAGACTCCTCTTCTTGAGTTCAAATTCGGCCTCTGATACTTACTAGCTATGTGACCCTGGGCAAGTCACTTAACACTATTTGGTTCAGTTTCCTCATCTGTAAAATGAGCTGGAGAAGCAAATGGTGAACGACTCCAATATCTTTGCCAAGAAAATTTCAAATGGGATGATGACGGTCACATAACTGAATCACAACACTGCCCAAATCATTGTCTGATGCATGCATATGTGTGTGAATATACATACATCCAAAAGTGTATGCCTATATATGTATGATTATATAAATAGCATGCATATACACATGCAGATGGATGAACTTTGTAGCTAATTGCATGTTGTCTGGACAATAGAAATTCTTAATCCACTTGATTTTTCTTGTATAGATGGTTAGGCCAGCCTGAATAGTTTGCATCTCATCTAAGGGGCTCTGCAGTGTTGCCTGGATTTATGTAAACCAGGAAAATGTCCCCCATAAATGGGAATATCTGAAGGACTATATAGGAAATCATCCTCCCACTTGGTCTCTGCAATGGATCTTCTCCATAACATACGTTTTTCTGTGCGGTCTTTTTCTGATAATGATCTAAGGTCTTTCAACAAAGTTGCCTCTCTTGTTACAGCCTTCATTAAATCTTGTGTGAGTAGCAGTTGGCTAGATCAATCTACAAAGCTAAATACATTTTTTGAAAAGTAACAAACAGGCAAAAAAAGACAACATGATGTAATTTACAGAGAGCTAACTTCAGAATCAAGAAGACTTGAGTTCAAGTCCTGTTTCTGACACATTGTCAATGTGACCTTGTCTAAGTCACTTTAAGTTAGTGCTTAAGGTAACTCCCTAAGACTGTAAATTACTAACAAGGTTCCAATATATATGGATAGAAGAAGTTACTCACTGTGAGATCCCAGTATTAATGAACTTATAGGTGTTTTTCTTTTTAGTGGGATATTTGATTTGCTGCATCTTTTAAATTTTAAAATGGTAAAGATGCTATCTACTGTGGAATGTCATGTGTGGAAGGCTTGGTCCTAATGCATTCATCAAGGATGTTCTCAAGACATGTTTAGATTATACTCTTAAAAATTTTGCATAGGTGATGAAAATTAGGCATATAAATTGGTATCTGTTAATCTCTCAGATTTTGTTTGTCTGACCTTTTGGTATTTTTCTCTACTTTGATACCTTGAGACTCAATCCTTCAGTATATGCACAATTGCGTCACCTCAAATATAAAATTATCCTCTGTGTACTTAAAGTCTTTTTCCCATCTTTGTTTTCTTTACTGTCATTCCCTCTTACTCTATAAACATAGTATTCAAATCTCACTTGTAACAATTACAGAATATATGTGGATACATTGATCTGGGAATCAGTTATTTATAAAAATGATAGTGGCTTAGAGTGATTATCAATAGTAACAGTTTCTCTTTCCCTGCCAGCTTGATTTAGTTTTTTTTTTTCTTTTGCTCATTAAAGGGCTATTCGCTGACTACTTCTTTAAAAGGTCTATTAACTCAATAGGTGTTACCTCCCTCTAAGTGAATACCTGAAAAGGTCAAGGTCCTCCATTGTATCTTGAGCCATCTCCAGTCGTCCTGATGAATATCTGGTCACTGGACCCAGATGGCTCAGGAGGAGAAAGTGAGGTTGGTGACCTTGCATAGCCCTCCCTCACTCAAAACAAAGTCCAGTGCAAATCATGTCATCATTTCTCTGATGTCACAGTCTTCTTTGAAAATCAAGGACAAGCACAACAACAACAAATCAGAATTGTAATGCTAAAGTAGATGGCTCTCCAGCCCTTAATGGAAAAAAATGTAACAAAAATCTTTGTGTATCTTTTCATCTTTCTTCTGCCTTCTTAGTTTCATCTTTCAAGTGTTATCAGGATGTAATTGTGTAGTTGGGTCTCTCACAAAACTTTAACTGTCTGTTCTCTTTACCGTTTTGTGATAGGAGGAGATATTGCTCCATAACCTTTCCTCATAATATGTTACAAACAGGTGTTTTAAATTACCATTGCTTTTGACTGCATAACTGTTCCAATGTTATCGATTAGGATGGATTTTAGGATCCTCTTACTTTAGTCATGACAATTGATTATTTCAGTTAAAATTTTGTATGAAAATTTTATAATTACTTTCAATATCTTTCCTCTCTTGACTTCCCATTTTCTGCCACGGATAACTGTTTAAATAGGTCAGGTTTGAATTGGTTTATCTCTCTGTTGTATCTTTTTTCTCATTTGTATTTTTTCTTCTAGATTTTTATTAGTTTTTATCATTACTCTAAGAAATTATTAGAATGTTTATACATATATCTGATTCACCAATGACTTAGGCATTAGCAGTAAGCTGCTTTCTATCTCTTAAACATGTTCTTTAAGTCTTTGCGATATTATTTGGTACTTGCCTTCTATGTCTTCTAACATTTTTTTTTTAAAAAGTTCATGAGGTAAAGCCATAAACATTTGTTGTATCTAGAAGTCATTTATTTTCCTCCCTTCTTACTTCATAACAATATTCTCTAATATATTATTCAATATTCTCTAATTTATTGTTTTGCTACATTCACCTAGTCTCACTTTTGAATTGATATCAAGTATCACAATACATGTATTTAGTTGTTTCAGGTATGTCTGACTTTTGTTGGCCCATTTGGGGATTCTTGGCAAAGTTATTGGAGTGCTTTTCCATTTCTTTCTCCTGCCCATTTTATAGATGAGGAAACTGAGGCAAATAGAATAAAGTGACTTGCCTGGTATCACACAGCTAGTAAGTGTTTGAGGCTGAATTTGAATGTGGGTCTTCCGGACTCCAGAACTGATGCTCTAACCATTGTACTATCTAGCTGCCTTATCAAAGTATATGTTTATTTAATTTGCATAATTTTGTTAGTTCTCTACAGAATTTATCTACTACGTTATTCTTTGCAGGAAATGTTGGTATATAAGTTACCATTATTTTCATGTAAATACTTATCACAAGTAATGCAATAGAAAATGATAGAATGTTCCATGAAATTATTTCTTTTTAGCCTTTAGATACATGAGAAAACCAAAACTACTAACTCCTTTATTTGCCACTCCAAGTGGAGCTGGGAGTCATTCTTCCATTTAGACACAAATTCTTTCTACTTTCTCGTTTCATTTGTAGAAAGCATATCAAACTTGGCAAGATTTCATTGGACAAGGATTTCACATTTAGAGCAGCAACAGCTACATTCATGTTTATAAGTGGTCTAAAAACTAGAGTGCCCCCATAAGCACAGAGCTGAGGGGCACTTTGTCTGATTTCTTTTTGTTTGTTTTGTTTTATGGGTTACCATAGCCAAAGAATTCTTCACCAATGGCCAGCTAGCTGTGGATCAGGTACTCACGCCATCTTCTTTGGTTCTTGAAATGCACATGTATACTCTTGTAGGGATCACAGTATGCTCCTTTGAGATTGATAAGAATATTCTAGAGTTTATACTTAACCGATATAGCCTTGGAGAACCTAGAATCATCTACATGCCATGGAAAAAAATACAACTTTAGTAAGATTAGTAGAGACAGTAAAGAGTTAATAAATTTGTTCAGTATCCTCTGACTTCTTTTATACTGTGATATCTTAAAAGACCAAATTGAGCTTTTCTTTGTTTGGTGGATATTTCTTGTTTGTTTTTAATATACTTATATTTAACATCCTGAAAATTTGAAAGTGAAATATATTCCATTTTTTTATTTCCTCTTCCCCTACTCCCTCCTACTTTCCATCCATCATTAACACTTCTCTATTCACTAAAGCATATTTCCAGTAAAGACACTTTTGTACTTCCAATCTGTCAGCTCATCTAGAGCAAATGTATCATGTTAATGATTGGAAGGAGACAGAAATGGGATGGAGAGAATGTGTTGGCAATAGCAAATTGAACTTTCTTAGGTAGATAGATAGATAGATAGATAGATAGATAGATAGATAGATAGATAGATAGATGATAGATAGATAGTTGATAGATAGATAGGTGATAGATGATAGATAGATAGATAGATAGATAGATAGATAGATAGATAGATAGATAGATAGGTAGATAGGTAGATAGATAGGTAGATATGCTAGGTGGCTCAGTGGATAGAATGCTGGTCATGGAGTAAGGAAGACTCTTCTGAGTTCAAATCTGACCTCAGACACTTACTAGATGTGTGATCCTGGGCAAGTCACTCAATGCAGTTTGCCTCAATGTCCTCATCTGTAAAATGAGCTGGAGAAGAAAATAGCCAACCACTCCCATATCGTTGCCAAGAAAACTCCAAATGGGGTCACAAACAGTTGGACACAACTGAAACACAGAAACAATGACAACAACGTAGATAATAAGGTGAAAGATTTGCAGGACTGGGAAGAGAAAGTGAGAACATTTCTATGGTAACTAAAGTTCTAGGAAAGGGATATCAAAATATAGATAGGTTAAGTTAAGTGACAATTGCAAAATTCACCTCCAGGCAGTAATTGATGGTGCCAAGAAAGGGAGTAGGTAAGCCCTGGTTCAGTTACAGAGGTTTACATAAACTACAATGCCTGAAATCATGTCCTGGAAACTAATGTTAAAAATATTGAAAATGACTACCGAAAAACATGGCCTGCTATTGACATTTACTTGAGTACTTCAAGTGAAGGTAAAGTGACTACTCAGGTGTATTGTAATAGAAATTCTTGGCCAAAGGCAGCTTAGACAACATGATCTCTTAGGAGCCTTCCACTCAGATTCTCTTTTGCTAGTCAAAGCTATATTGTGCAGCTACGTGTGTAGTTATGTACATACAAGTCTTCATGTATTCTCATTCAACTGATGTATTTCACCAAGTGGAAAAATAATTCTCAGGGATGACTAAGGAAAAACCAAAACAGTAACCAGTTCTTCAGAATTACAACTCACATATGGGCTAGAGTAGAGCTCAATTGGGAGCTAGTAGCAAAATATTCTTTTTCCCTATTTGAGCACCCATTTCCCTTAGCCTTATGGGTGGGAAAGAGAAAGGAGATATTCTGAGTTGCTCATTTGGAAATCTGAGAACATTGGAAATTGCTTTTTTGTTTAAAAAATAAAATAAAAATAAAATAATTAACAGCCACTTTGAATTCCTTCGAGCGCTGTGGGAATGAGCTCCAGCAGCTTAAAATGTTCCCGAGCTCCTGTGGAGAACTTGACTTTGATTGATCTCTGCTGTCCTGTTTTGATTCAACCGTTCCTTCAATAATCCAATATGTTCATCATCTCAGGGCTATGTAGCAACTTAATTATTGAGGAGAGGTGGGTACGATTTGTCTTTCTGCACATATTTTGACACCATCCTAGGTATTATTTGATATATGAAGTAGGCTTTGCATAGTAAAAAAAAAAAAAAATGTGTCAGAGCTCTTTCCTGTTGCTCAGATTTTACCAAGGCAATAAAATAATCGTGCATAAATAATACTAATTACATTATAACAAAAGATGAAAAGAATGAAAAGTATACCAGAAATCAAAAATGTAGAGCATGTGTGTGTGTGTGTGTGTGTGTGTGTGTATGTACACTGGATTTTGTTTTTGTTCTGTTTATTGTCTAGACTTCAGATTTCATTGAGGTATAGAGAACTGCTGGTGAAGAAATTCCTTCTACCCATGTAGAACAGCAATTGTTCTGTAACTTAACATCTTATAGAGTATCTTAAACCACTTTTATGTTAAATGACTTGCCCCAGAGTCACAGTTGGTATGTCAAAGACTGGATTTGAACCAAGATCTTCTTGACTCTCAGGACCTATGCTATCCACTATATTGTGTTTTCTCTAATGTAAGATATTTTGATAAATAATTATAGTATCCCCTGCCCCTGAGTGCTTCAATAATTTGTTCTCCTTTTGTTGGTTAAGATAAGGTGAATGTTACTGTTTCAGGGTAAATAATGTAGTTCTTGAGTCCTCATTGCTATGCATCCCCTTGACAACCAGCCAATCACACATAATAAGCTTTTAAGAAAAAGATTAGGACTCCCCTCAGCTAGAGGTGGGGCTGTTCTCCTTTTGCATACACAAGGGGCTTTGAAAGAGTGGACTCAGGCTTAAAATATAATGATAGTAAGGTACACAAGTAAAGAACACATGGCAAAAGGGATACCTCATCATCCCTGGCTTCTGGTAGTCTTTTCCTCTCTTCATAAAGACTTCATGAAGTCCCCCTTCAATGGACCTGTAGGTTAGGCTCTGGGGACCTGTTCTTTCTAGGTCAAGCCATTCTGGAAATCAATTTGGAACTATTCCCCCAAAAGTAATAATCTGTGCCCACCCTCTTATCCAGCAATACCATCACTGGGCATGAAGGACATCATCCAGAAAACATGACTGGAAGATGTCAGTCAAATTTAAGAGGAGTACACATTCCTAGCCCAATCCAATCCATTTCCGCCAGCACTGATAACCTGAAGAATTTTGTCAAAATATCTAAATGAGGTTTTCTGCATGTTGATCAGGGCTTCTCTGTAGGACTTATTAGAGAACATAGACAAAAATCGGAAGGATCCGAGGACATATAGGGGTTCCTGTCTATAGCTTTAGAAAGAATGCCTGTATCAAAGAAATATTAGGTCTGTTGAGGTGTTTGAGTATCTTTCTAATTGAGATTATTAAATAATAATAGCTAACATTTATATTGCTCATTAAAATATGCAAAGCACTTTACATGTGTGATTTTATTTGATCTTTAATAAGTAATTATACCTCTTATTAAAGAAGTCTGAAATTATGATGAAATGATATGCAAAGGAAGACAGGTGACCTGATTCCTGGAAAGATAATTGTAATTTTAAATGCAACTGGAACCACAAAAAATGCCAGCTTTATCTCCAGAGGTCTTCTGGTTTTCAACTTCTTGTTTTGATCATTTATGCAGAAATAAGTGTCTCTTCCCAAAGTGTAAGGAATGCTAGAGTGAAAGTGTCATTTTGAAAGCTATTTCTGTAGAATGAGAAGGCTCTGGAGCCTAAACAATGTGTAAACCCATTTTAGTCTTCCCCTTCTTCTGTTCAACAGCAGAAATGAACTGCATTTATTCTTTACTGTTCTTTTACCCTTGAGTCATGTTCTAATAAAAATTTGGGAAAATGTTATCTGATCCACAAAGATAAAATGTTTTACTTTAGGGAAAGTTGTTGTTCTTTAGTTGAAGTTTCAGTTGTATCCGATTCTTTGTGACCCCCATTTGTGATTTTCTTGGCAAAGATACTGAAATAGTTTGTCATTTCCTTCTACAGTTCATTTTACTGTTCAAAACATTGAGGTAAACAGGGTTCCGTGACTTAGGCAGGGCCACATAGCAAGTCAGCATTGAAGGCCAAATTTGAATTTGCAAAGATGAGTCTTCTTAATGCCAGGCATGGTACTCTGTCCACTGCACTACCTAGCTGCTCCTAAGGTATAATTACTTCTTTGTAAATCAGAAGTAATATTCTGGATTAACACCAATATATTTCCCATCCATTAAACTGTGGCCTCCTTGTCCAGAGAATATTTTTTGCCTTCCTTTGTGTCCCCACTATAACAGTGCTTAGCACATAGGAGACACTTGATAAATCTTTGTTGAATGACTGACATAAACCAATATTTTAACCCCAAAAAACCTAAATGCGTAAGGTAGCCTTTCATAATGCCTTCTTCCTGCTCAAAAACTAATGATGTTTTGCTGTTTTCTTTGAATACAGATACATAATCCTCTACATCAGTGGTATTGAGTAGACATAGAAACTAGGACCATAAACTGTATATAAGGACACACAATAGAAAACCACATATTAATTTTATTTATGTTCTATTATATTTATTTATTTTGTTAGTTATTTCTCAATTATATGTTAATTTACTTTGAGTGTATTCCTGGCATGTTTGACACATCTGATCTATATGGTCTTGGTACTAAATTGTTTGATCCACTTCCCTTTTTTTAAAATTTGATTCACTAACCTCACTTTTCATTCACCCAACATATAACATTTCTATTTCCCAACAGGAACTCTTTAGCCAAGAAAATGCTTAAACTTCCCAGCACACAACTGTCTTTTTCTGTGCCTTTCCTTCTGAAAATTTGAATAAACCATTCACCAGTAAAAATCAAAGGATAACTCACCATTTCCAGGAAGTTTTTCTTCCTCATCTGGACATTCCTTTGCCCTTCCACCTGCATATAGTTGCAATGTTTGTAAGGTATTAATTTTCACACCTTTTATAATACCCTAAAAATAATTCTACATTTTTTCTTTGTGTGTTGAATGTTTGTAAGGAATTCCCCAATACTTACTTGATCTGGGCTCTTGTTCATGTGAGCACTCTTTCTAATCACACTCACATTGCCATCCATACCTTCTCTTTCTCTAACTCCCATAAGCTTCTGCATTCCAGTGAGCGTATGTCCAAAATGCTAAAGGCTTTCTTCAGTGCAACAATATGATTGCCTGTTATCTTTTGCTTACAGAACATAAATGCCCCACTTCCCTCTTACATTAGCCTACTCATAAGATCATAGATATAATAATGTGATATACTATAAAACCAACTCCTCCTTATTTTACAAATGAGGAAACTGAGGCACAGGGAGGTTAAAATAACTCCCCTAGGGTCACTTAGCTGAAAGTGCTTGAAGCAGGAACTAAACCAACCCAGGTCTTCCTGACCCTTTTACTATGCTATGCTTCTCTAAAATGAATGTTTTAAATATTTCCGTACGTTAAAGCAAAATATTTTTATTAATTTATTTTTATGTATTTATATATAATAATTATATATATAATATTTATAATATATTTTAAAATATATTCCTTATAATATGCCATGGGGGTAGCTAAATGTTATGCTTTTAGTATACTGAAAGTATACTTAAAATATTCATTAGGCCTCTTTTTTTAAGTGCTAAGGAGCTACTTTGAAAATATTACTTAGATTGAAACATATCTTTTTCATTTTAATTTTTTTCCTGGGTTTTTGTTTTTATTTTTCTTTTGTGATCTGGCTTCTGTGGAAGCATGTTGTGCATGACATCACAAGTTTAATCAGTATCACATTACTTGCCATCTCAAATGATGGTAGAAAGGTGAAAAAGAGAGAATTTGGAACTCAAAATATTTTTAAATGAATGTTAAAATGTTTTAAAATATAATTGGGAAATATTTAATGTAACAAATAACACTACATTAAAGATAATTTTTTAAAAGAAAATACCACCTCAATAAAAATTAGAAAGAGAGTGCCCTTGGGGAATGTCTGTACACATTGTGATATGTGAATGTAAGTGAATACTTTTGCCCTTTAAGAAATGACAAATGTGAAGCATTCAGCAAAAGGTAGGATTGACAAATGTATAATCTCATATAGAGTTAAGAAAGTAGGATCAGGAGAATCTCATATTTGTGCATGTCTGTGTGTATGCATACATATTTATATGTATACCACAAAAATAAAAATAAAACAGCAATAAAAGTCAGGTGAGCTAAGACTAGTTACAATGACTGATATTTCTCATAGAGAATAGATGGTTTTTTTAGAAAAATAGTTCTTTTCTCTTGGCAGAAAGTTTGGGAATGCCAAGAGCGGGATGCAACATACTTTGTCAGATACGGTTACTTTCGTCTGTTTCTCTTTGTTATAAAAGTATTTGGTAGAGGAAGAGGAAATGAATGTCATGTGAAAATCATAAAGAATCAATTTTTTAAAAAAAGTTTATTTCTGCTGGGGAGAGCTACTGGAAGTCTAGGAGAAGATTCCCTGATAAAGTGAAATTAAATTTGGGTTTTAAATCACAGCCTCTAGATTTGGACTTTGCCTGGATTTGTTAATGCCTGGGTGACTAAGGGCAAGTCCCAACACCTCAGACAAGGAGGGTCTCTAAAAGGAGAGGGTTGAAGTAGGTAACCTCTAAGTTCTCTTTTAGCTCCAAGCTCTTTAGTTCTATAAAACCTACAATTTAGTTCAGTAAATTTAAATATTAATCAGCTCTTTCAAAGATAAAATAATCATTCTGAACCTCAGGATGAGGAGAAGAAAGTAAAGATTCTGAAAAGTAGTAGAACAACACCAGAGGCCAATCATCTAGAATAAGTACAGTTAACCAATCTTTGTAGGACTTGGATGAGTCAAGCAGCAAGCCCTAACTCATCACTAACACATAAAAAGGTGGCTGAAGAGATAGGAAAAGTAGTGGACAATCCAGGCTAGAAACATTAAATGAAATTTTCCTTAGGATGTTTTTTTTTTTTTTAATGAATATATGAGGACTGGATTTTTCAGAGGACCTGAATTGAAATTATAGTTCTACTACAAGTCACTTAACATCCTTCAGCCTCAGTTTCCTCATTTGTAAAATATCTATTAGCTATATGAAAGTCTCTGATTACCTGATGCTTTGGGGTGGCTTAACCCATAGAGCTCAAAGTCCTCTCTCAAAATGAACGATGCTGCAAAAAAAAATAATAAATTTTCCATCATTCTTTAATCTGATATAACCTTTTATATCTAGGTCACTTATTTGTATGGAGCTTATCTTGGTATACGATGTGAAATGGTGATATGAATCTAATTTTTTTTTCATAAGGCTGTCCAAATTTACTAGCCATTTTTGTCAAATAGTGAATCTCCCATGCCTAGTACCTGGTGTCTATGTTTATTGAATACCAGGGTATGGGATATATTTTCTTCTGGTTATTGTACGCTTAAATTGTTGCATTGATGGATCCTTATTTAAAGGACATCAAATTATTTTGAGAATTACTACTGTCAGGTCTATGGAAAGAAAAAACATCATGGTCAAAGAAGGGATAGAGAGAATCAAAGAAGATAAAATTGATAATTTTCAATATATAAAATTAAATTGTTTTGCACAAACAAATCCAGTAAAGCGAAGATTTAAAGGGAAACAACTGGAGAAAAATAGAAAATTTCTCCAGTAAAGGTCTCATTTCCAAGCTACACTAATTCAAATTTATATGAATAAGAGCCAGTCCTCACTTGACAAATGGTCTAAGGATATGAGCAGACGATTCTTAAGAAACCCAAGCTATCTATAGTCATTCAAAAATAAATGCTCCAAATCACTACTAACTAGCAAATTGAAATTAAAGCAATTCTCAGATTTCACATCACACCAATCAAAGGGGCAAAGATGATAAAAAAGGAAAATGATAAATTTTGGAGAGGCGTGTTGATGGTAATCTGTGAATAGCTGGAACTATTTTAGAAAACAGTTTTGAGTCATGCACAAAAGTTAATAAACAGTGCATGCCTTTTAACCCACCTATATACCACTTCTAGGCCTATAGCCAAGAAATGATGAGAGGAATGTGAAAAATTCCTATATGTGTAGAAATATATGTAGTGGCTCTTTTTTTGTGGTGGCAGAAATCTGGAAAGGGGTGCCCATCAACCAAGGAATGGCTTAATTAATTGTGGTGTGTAAATATGCTGTGCTACTATTGTGATGCAAGAAATAACGAAGCAAATATTGCAAAGAGACATGGAAAAGCATATGAATTGATGCAGAGAGAAGTAAGCAGAGGCAGAAGAACAATTTACCCTATGATATCAGTATTATAAAAATGAAGAATTTTGAAATATTTTATAAAGTGATGAAAGAATGAGCAGAACTAGCAGAACAATTTACGAAAAATGCTGTGAAAACAATCAGCTTTGAAAGCTCTAAGGATGATGATGAATATGATGGCTGTCTGTAATTCTGGATGAGTGATGATGTAAAATATTATCCACCTTCTGACCAGAGAGGTAATAGTTTTAGGGTACAGAATCACACACACACACACACACACACACACACACACACACACACACACACCCCGACAGGCAATGAGAGAATTTGTTTTGCTTGACCAAATATTTGTTGAACATGTATTAGAAGAAAAACATATTAAAGTGTGTGTTTTATTTAAATAAATTAAATTTCATATATATATTTATACATAATTACACATTAATTTAATAGATTAAAATTAATATTTTATTTATCTCTACTTCTGGAATAATTCTACCCATTGGTCTTCTAAATCGTCCATTTAATTATGGCTACTGGAATTGTAGGTACAGAAACTTGGGATGACCTCACTAACTTTCAAATAGCTTACTTTACAAATCTAAGTCCATTGACGAGAAATGTTAAAAGGTTAGGTGGCAAAGGTGAGGTAATAGCCTTATTGTTCCCTTTTGCATCTTCCCTAGGATAGTGAGGTGGTGCAGTGGATAGCGTGCCAAGGCTGGAGTCAGAAAGTCTTCCTGAGTTCAAGTCCAGACTCAGTCACTTAATAGCTGTGTGACCCTGAGCCTTTTTGTCTCCATTTCCTCATTTGTAAAATGAGCTAAAGAAGGAAATGGCAAAATACTCCAGTATCTTTGCCAAGAAAATGCCACATTAGGTCACAAAAAGTAGGACTCCACTAGAACAACTGAACAAAAAATAAGATCTCAGTATGGCACTTAATACAAATGGTACCTATTTTTGGATGAAGCCTTAAATTCCAATTGCCAGCCTTCCTTATTTGTATATGAATTTGCCCCCTTCATGACTGCTTCCTTACTTGTAATCCCCATCACCTCTCTCCTGCACTCTCTCCTAATTGATCTCTTCTGATTTCTATCCCTCCTTTCTTCAGTCCATCCATCCACACAGCTGCCACATTGATATTCTGTCCTGGCTATGTTTCTCTGCTGCTTCAGAAGGAGTTGCCTCTGTGATAAAATACAAACTTCTTTGTTTTGCTTTTAAAGCCTTTCACAGATTGGATCCAACTTTCCTCTTCCCAGTTATAGTGAATTATTTTCTACTCACTCTAAGTAAGAGTTAAACTTGTCTGCTTGTTGTAGCAGGTCATTCCTCCTCCCACTTCTGTGTACAGGCATTCTCCTATACCTAGAAGCACTTACTCCCCACCACTATCTCATAGAAGTCATCAGTGTTCTAGGAAGGTCCTTCAAATCCTTCTAATTAATGATGCCCTCCATCCCTTCAAGTTACTTTGTACAGGTTTTATAATTTCTAATGTGTTCTTTCATTTATGTAAATAAAATGTGAGTTCCTTCAGGGCAAAGACTTTTTCACCTTTAGCTTGGCACAGAAACTGGTACATAGTATGTGTGTAATAAATGATTATCAAATTGGATTGGTACCTGTAGAGGCTGCTTAATGGTGCAATGGATAGAGCACTGGACCTGGAGTCAACTCATATTCTTAATAACTGTGTGACTCTGGGCAAGCCACTTAACCTATGTCTGCCTTGATTTCCTTAGCTTGTAAAGTAGGGATCACAATAGCACCTACTCCTAGGGTTGCTGTGAGGATTAAATGAGATAATATCTGCAAACCTCTTAGCAAAATGCCTCGCTTGTAGAAAATGCTTAATAAATGCATGCTTCCTATTTTTCTTCCATTTCCAGGGAACTTAAAAGTCTGGAGGCCATAGACAATTCTAATTTACAGAGAGGAGGAGAGGTTAAATGAATCACATTAATTATTTCACTTACATTTCTATTTCCAAGTTTTTAAATCATCTTCATTGTTGTTAAGTCAATCCTGGTCAAGGTAACTAAAAATTTCCCATATGACTGTTAATAGATGAGAATACTACTGACTTTTAATAGATTAATAGATAATTTCTAACTTAAAAAAAAAGTCTCTGGCTCTGTGTAGACAAATAGCATGGAAGAGGGAAGTGTTGTAGGTCATAAAGTAGTTTTGAAACACATTTCTTTGTCCATCCCTTTGCACATAATTAGGTGGCTTAGATGTCTGCTGAACTGAATGTTGTGAAAATGTATTTTATCTTTTTCAAAGCATTTCTCAAAAATTTTACTTGACTTTGGTCTTGGCATTAAAGAAGGTTATTCATCTATGTAATGTTACTGAATTTTAGAGTAGGTAGAAAGAAATTTTAAATACTATGACTAGAAGAATTAAAAAATAAACAATTCTACCATACTAATATTGTCAGAATTCCGATTACTTCTCTTCCCAACAGATATCTCTAATGGGATTTCTCTTCACATGTAAGGGGGAACAACTTAGTACTTTCAGATTAGTGAGAAAAAGAAGCACTGTTTGTGGGAAAGCATCATGACTTGTGAAAACTACCTGGGTGTGAATCAGGTCATGCTTTTAAGGGAATATCCGTGCCAGTCGAGAGGATAGAAGTTGAGACAACAGGGAAAATATAGGTTTTTTATTTTGTGTGTGGCAAGAGTAGTATTTATTTCGTAAGTATGAACTGAGCCTAAATTAAAGAAAAACAACCTATGGGAAAGCATATATGAATTACATTTGAAAAACCTGACATGTGTTTTAAAAATTCAATACTTCAAGATTTATTTTTGTTTCTTTCCAGTAAAATTAGAATGTTTGCCATGCCTGAGAATCTCAATGGGATTGTGGTAAAGATGAGCATCTTCCACAAATACTCTTCAGATCTCTAGAGGTCATAACTAAATGGCTCAGATCAAATATTGCATTTCATAAAACTAAAACCAGGGGCTTTGGAGAAAATAATGAAATGATAGCTTTGCAAAAAGAACGGGCAAGCCTCATCTTTGTTCTTCAACTAATAAACATTTGCTGCATGTAGTAGTTGCTTTTAATAAATGTTGAATTGAACAGAACAGAATTGATTTTTCTTTGCCATATGTTTAGAAGACATATTACTCTGGGATATATGGTCTGTTTTCTAGAGAGTTTTCTATTATTTTATTCAAGATAAAGAAAGGAGAAAAGGTCATGTTTGCTTGATATTGCAAACTCATGGCGACCTAGCACTGTCTTCCAGACCCCATAAACATTTAGGTTAGCTTCACGGTTGCACTTCTCTCAGTGTCTTTACCACCTTCTCCATCTCCCCCAACTGAAATTAGAGGACTAATAAAGAAATTGTTAGTGACAATTAAGAATTTCTTTACTTAAGTAGTTTGCATCTACTGGGTTAGAAATCCCACTGTTTAGTTTTTCTTCCAAAGGCATTTAGAAATCTTAGTGGTAGATTGATATCCAATTCTGCAAAGATAGTTATTGTTTTAGGATTGCATCCATGGCTATGATTATCAATATGAAGCTATAGAGAAGTAGCTCTCTGGAAATTTCTCTCCATTGCAGAAGGGATAAAGGATGGATAGCTGTAGGCACATACTAAAACTTTTCCTAAAGCAGGACCAAGTGAAACTACTCCAAGAATTCACTTGTTTAGAACTTCAAAACGAACAGTGAAAGCTAGGTGTGATCAATGGCGTGATCCAGCCCAACACCACACTTCCCTTAGTCGTAGAAGAGACATAAGACACCACTTAGTCCAAGCCATTTATTTAACAGATGAGAAAACAAACTCAGAGAAATGAAGTTGTTGTTTGTCCTTCATTTTTAAAGAGAACCAATGAGATCCTGGGCTATGTCTTCACTCATGAATGAATGGTATTTAGGTGAGGCAGCGTTGGGCAAAATCATTAGCTTCATTCTTTCTTCCTGAGTCATTGAAGTCCAGCAGGAAGACAAAGGTCAAGAGGACCGATGATGGCCCAGGATTCAGTGCATGTCACACCAAGCTCTAAGTACTCCGCAGGTCTTGCTTTCAGCTGTCTTCATGGCCTTTGGATCAAATTGTTCTCATCTGCCCATTCCACCAGGGAAAGTCTGCACATGCTTGGGGTAGACTTCCCCTAACTCACTGGACAGGTCTGAGTGCTCCTGAGGCTAAATCTGGCTTAGCCTGTCTGCTGAGATAGTTTACTGGGATGTGGCTACTGCTCATGTTACAGCATCTTGAAGACACAGGTGAAAGTTGGGTGAATCAGGTGGACACCAAATTTGGATGAGAAACCCTGAAAAGGGGATGGTAACCCTCACACCAGAGGATGTGAGTCTTCTCTGAATGCTCTATACACCCCTTAAAGATGAAGGGTCATATAGTAAAGCCAGTATATTAACTTTATCCATTACCCCACTTGACTATCTTATGACCACTTTGGATGAGAATCTGCTTCTTTGAACATTGTAATTGGGTACCCCCCACCCTCAGCAGTCCTTAAATATGAAGAAAGTTCAGTCATATCTCTCAGTCTTGTAAAGAGCTTTTAGACCTGTATTATGGGAATACTTTCACTTCAAATGCAATGATAAGGGTAGTATAGTGTATTTCATGCTATTTGTCAGTAAATATTAAGGACTTATTATTTGTTGGCACTAAGTGTTTCAGGGCCTGATCACACAAAGACAAAAGTAAAAGTTTTCCTACCCAAAGAAAATTACAAAATCTGCATACGTATGTATATGCAAATAATTTAGAGTAGGGATAGATAGTAGGAGCTAGGGTAAACAGGAAAAACTTCATGTAGAAAGTGATGCTTTTGACCTAAACAAGAGATTCTGAGAGACAGAGGGATGGAGGGAATACATTCCAAAGGATACAATCAGTACAAAACCACAGAAGTGAGAGATGGAGTGTCACATGAGGAAGCTCAGTCTGGCTGGACCACAGAGTTGGACCACAGGAAAAGAGTAATGTGTAATTAGACTGGAAAAGTAGGTTAGTGCCAAGTTTTGAAGGGTTTTAAATAAAGCATTGAAAGTAACTTCTACTAGAGATTTGAGTCTCACTAATAAGGAAGCATTAGTTGTTAGGGTGGGGATCATAAAAACTTGGAGAGGAATTGACCACATCTTATAATTTGTGATGGAGAAGGATAAGAAAGTTGGGCAAAGTCTGACAGGAACCCTAGATCTGGAGAGAGCATATTTCAAAAAATTCAGAGAATTCTGAAAGAAGGAAGGAAGTCGGAAAGAAAGAAGGAGCCCTATGACCTAAAATTTTATTGAGGGAGTCAGCCCAGGGGGGATGGTAAACTTCCAAGAAAGAAATGGAGATATTAAGGGAAGCAGTTCTGATGAGGAAGGAAAGGAGGAGTTTTCAACAATAATTAATGGAATATACAGGTACAAAAGATTGTAGCAAGTGAATGTAATGGAGAATTTATATGAAAGCTTGATCGAATGCTATAAGGAGATTGTCAGGAAAACTAAAACCAAGAATGATCTGCTGTTCCAAGAAAACTAACAACAAAAATGTGGAGGTTTTTTAGAGCTGTATTGAGGAAAATGAGATCAAAGAAGTAAGAAAACTGAAGCTAAGAAAGATGGACTCTTGTTCTAGAAAAGTTGGAAAGATATGGGCTAGACATACAATATACTTAGAAAGATTTGGAATTTGTTCAAAGGTTGGATGCAGTGAGTGATTGCAGGGCAGCTATGTAGTGCAGTCAGTAGAATGCTGCACCTAGGGTCAAGAAGATGAGTCTTCCTGGGTTCAAATCTGACCTCAGATACTTACTAGCTGTGTGACCCTAGGCAAGTCCCTCAACCCTGATTGCCTCAGTTCTTCATCTGTAAAATGAACCAGAAAAAGAAATGGTAAATCACTCCAGTATCTTTGCCAAGAAAACCCCCCAGGGGATCACACGGAGTCAGACATAACTGAAACGACTGAACATTAAATGAGTGATTAATGGTTTGATGGGAATTTGGAAGGATCTTTCTAATGCAGTGCCCTGGGGATTTTTGTTTGGTTTTACATTTTTAACATCTTTATCAGTAGTTGAACATTAAAGTCATAGATGTCATGTTTATCAGATTTTCATGGGAGTTAGCTAACATGTTGGATACAAAAAAGTCAAGATCCAAAAATAGTTTTGATAAGCCAAAACATTGGTCCAAACTGAATATGAAGAAAAATATTAGGATTAAATATAAAATCTTATGCCTGAATTTGAAATAAAATTACTTTCACAAATAAAAGAGGTAAAAACTAAATAGAAGTTCATGGTAAAAAGCAAAATCTGTAAGTTTCAAAGCCATTGTGAGCTAACATAAGTCAATATAGTGCCAAATAAAAATGTTAATTCCATATCAGATTGCCTCGAGAGGTATAGTCTTCAAATTGAGGAAGGGAATAGATACTTAGACCTCTGCCTTAGTCAGGCCACATCTGTAATATACTACTCAGTTCTAGAGACCACGTTTTAGAAAAACTACTGACAAACTGAAGAACATTTAAATGAAGATGAACAGAAAAGAGTCTTGAGCTTATGCTACAAGATAATTGGTTGAAGGAACGGAGGCTGTATCCAGAAATAAATGTGAGGAAGATGTCTTCAAGTCCCTTGGATTTGATGTGGATTACATATGGGAAAAGCAATTATTGTTATTGAACCCAAAAGTCAGAACTAAAAAAAAATAAGTAAAAGAAGCGAAGTAAAACAAAAAAGAAAATCTATCTAAAAATAAGTCATGGAAACGTGGAATGGCTTTCCTCAACAGACAGAACAATGCTCCCCAACCACCTCCATGAATTCCCCAAAAAGAGGTTGCTTGACCACTGTATTATAGAAAGAATTCTTATAGGCTAGACATTGGACTAGATGACCTCTGAAACCCCTTCCAAATCTGAGGTTTTATGATTATTAAATTAGAATATACTGAGCCTATATTTATAAAATATGTTTATATACTTATAGTGTTATCCAGATGTCCTGGAGGACTCGAGACCCTTTCAAGAGTTCTAAGGTTAAAAATTATTTTCATAATGATACTAAGAAATTTTAGTTTCTAATGCTATACATATATATGTACACACATATGTATATGTGTGTATATTATATTTATGTGTGTGTGTAAAGTTTTGGGAGGAAATCTTTAATAATTTTGAAGAGTGCAAAGTGTTCCTGATAAGAAGTTTAAGAACCATTGATCTAGTCAACACTATTTCCAGGCTACTACCAGCAAAACATTAATCCTATTCCCAGGGACACCTGTTAAATCTAATTTATTAAAAAAAATAATAGTTTAGTTAACCACTTTGTGCTTATATTCTCTTCAGATTCTTTCTGGTTCTTACAAATAAAGAATGACTGTCATATCCTCTATTTTTAACAAGTAACCGCCTGGGTATAATTTTACAGATGACAAATAAGTAAGTAAGCCCTTTTTAAAGGGATATACTACCTTTCAAGCCAATAAAAGTTATTTTAATAATATTGTTGAATGGTTCTTATTCCAAAATATAAACACTATTCTCAATGAGAGGTAGTATCAGTGTGTCTTAATAAGAAATTTTCAAATAAGATTTAAGTGGACTTGTGGCTTGTTTGGAAATTTGGGATGCAACAGATTAATCCCTTTATTCTCTCTTATTTAAGAATGTTTAAATGCCATAATAGTTATGCTTCATAAAGCCATCAAGATTGTTTGAAATACAGGCTATGAAGTAAACATAAATAAGTACCAAAATACCAGATAATTTGGGGGTAGGTGGTACTAGCAGTTGAGAAAATTACTAAACACTTCATGAACAAAATGCCATTGGAGCTGAACTTGGAGAGAAATTTACAAGTGTAGGTAAGGATGGATTACTTTTGGTCATGCAAGATATCCCATATTAAAGTAAGAAATTTAGCAATATCTATTTGTCTAGCTTTAATGGGTGATACATCTGTTTTGCATACTAACATTTTACTTGGGATAAGGAGGAAAAAATGGAAGAGAGGGAGGTAGTCTGGACCTGGGAAATCATTAGTATAAGCAGCTTCTGCTATGTAATTTCCCCTCACTGACACAGATCTGTGTGTACCTTGTAGTCTTTGAGAGTTTCCTGGAAAGAGGTTGTGACTTAACCCATAAAAGTCTCAGTTCCATGGTCAGGATTAGGGTTTGAACCCTCGTGAACAGGGCTGAGTTCAAGAGCAGCCCCATCCACTATTCAATACAATACTTTTCTACATATTTATTATTGATTAAAATTAGAATCTTCTATATAAATGTAATTATATATAAAGGAAAAGCACATTGATTTTCAATGAAATAGTAAGATACAACTTATTTCATCATATTGAATGAAGCCTATTACTATAGAAGAAACATAATTATAGTTTTTCAATACAAAGATGATGATTTTATATTTTTATATAATAAAATATGTTTTGTAGGATAACTGTTAAAGTTAATGGAAAAAGAAAGACTTTATCTGAGAGATTTTTCTGGCTTCTATTTTAGAGCTAAGGTTATAGTCAAGGTTAATTCAGGGTGTCAGGAAAGTGTGACTGTGACAAGATTTAGTGAGGACAAGGGCAAATTAATGCAAGACCAGTGCCTTGACTATTGATTCTATCATGGGATCCTGGTAAAATGAAGTCATTATTTAATTAGTCTTTTACTTACACTATAAATGATTCCCAGAATAGACCCTTCTTGGTTTCAATGTTGGCAGTTCCAACATTGCGTATAGAAAGACATAGGACAAATTGTTGAATAATGATTTTGACTTCTGTGCATTCAACATCACGGCATGTCCTGTTTCTTCCATATAAGGAAGAAAAGGTTTCCTTCTTCCTCCCCAACCGAAAACCATCAGCTCTCAGAATTCCCTGCTGAATTTATAGAGGTTTCATTGGCAACATTTTGAAATCCTTGTGAAGATTATCAAATCTGATTTCTCTCTGATGGAAACAAATCAATATCAGGTTTCCTTATTCTATTTGGAAATAACATAGAGTAAAGTTATCCCTGCCTTTGGAGGTTTTGCAATAGATGAGGTTTTAAAGCTTAGGGAGATGGAACACATGGCCTCTTTTGACCCTCCAGCCTCATTGTTCTATGATTCCGAGCCTGAGAATTAATAATGGAAGCTTTCTCACTTGCCCACTGGCATAGTAAGCAAGGCAGGATATTTTTGTGTTTTCTCTTATTTCTTAATACATCAATTGAAAGAGACAGTGACTTCAGAAAAATCAAGGCCTCTCTGGGGTCAAGTCCCATCTCTGACATGTACTGACCATGTGACCCTAGGTAAATCACTTTATCTCTCACTGCCCCCGTCAAGATATTCTAGGATTATAAATTAATCGTTGGTATCTATATGCATTGTCAGGTAGAGGAAGTTTCCTCCCAGTCAGTTTCTTATATCTGTGAAATCAAAGGTCTGGTTTAGAAAAAGAAAAGAAGATTCATTTAAATTCTTTTGAGCTGTTTCTCTGTTTTCCATATAGATTTTGCTTTTAAAACCATAGTAAAATGTGACAGTTTTTCAAATTGCAAGTTATTAAGGTCCGTCTTTATTTGTACAAAATAAGATATTCTTTTCCTTGCTTTTCTATCACTATTATTACAATGGGATGATGATCAAGAGTGTTTCTGATTTTTGATCAATTCAACATTATAACAGTAATGTGAAACCAATCAAAAAGCATTTATTTAAGCTCCTACTTGTGTGCTAGGTGTTGGGATTGCAGAGGTAATGAAATGAAACTATCCCTTCTGGCAAGAAACTTACATTCCAGCAAGGGAGACAAGAGGCAGACATTAGTTCGTACAAATGAATATAAGGTGGTTTGAGAGCGGAAGCTTCATTTAGAGAAAAGGCTTCATTTAGAAGGTGGTACTACATCTTCAGACAATCAACAAATATTTCTTTTGTACTGTGCTAGACACAGATAATACAATAATAGCACTATGTGTTAGGTACTGTGTTACATGCTTTACAATAATTGTCTTCTGTGAGCCTCATAACAACCCAAGGAGGTGTAGGTACTGTTATCCCCATTTTAGAGATGAGTAAACAGAGGCAAACAGTGGTCAAATGACTGTTAAGAGGTCCCCTGGACTTGTCTTTTTGAGTTGCCGTATTTTTCAGAAATACTGAACCCGGAGTATATAGGAGGCCCTGAATGTGTCAAGGACAAAGCCCCTTCACAGCTGACATTTGCTGCTTTCTCCCCATGCTGGTCTCCTTCTGTGTCCTTGCTGCTCAAGATAGGTACCAGTCAATCTGAGTCTATACCAGACTGAGCAGCTGTTTCTGCATAGATAATCAGACCATTATATCTTCATAATCTAGCAGTTTCCAAGTGGAAAGAATGCTGCTTTTGCCATTTTACTTATTTTTTTATTTCTCCTCTCCATTGGGAGGGGATTAATCAATTTCTCCTTTCCTATGACTTTCCCTTTTCCCTGTAACTTAAATACCAAGGCTTTCCCTCCACCACTGAGATCCTTGGTGTTAGGGAGTTCTCACATGCATGTGCCTTTCTCTTGTAACAAATCCAGTTGTAACACATATATCATGGATTTGTGATATTGTTTTTGGTTACCATGATTGATCCAAAGTCAAATAACTAGCAAGTGTCTGAGGTCAGATCTGAACTTAGGTCTATCTGACTCCAAGAAGCTCTGTTCCCTGCGCCAAATACAAAGAATTAAATAGTTCTTGCTCACAATGAGAGAGACAATAAGTTATATATTTATAACTAATATATAGTAATGTATATATATAACATATATAGACATATATATGCAGATATATAGATATAGACACATGTATATGTCTCTCTATATAGACTCACACATATATCTTTCTATATAGAGGTATTTACATAAATGTATATATACATACATGATTTTGGACTTTTGGGTCATGAAACCAACAAAATGTAGGACTAGATTTTTTTTCAGATTCTCAGGAGTTCTCAAAAATAGGAATTATGCACAAAAGATGAAGGAATTCCATCTAGAGAATACTAAGAAACCAAGACAGATAGAAACCTGATGAAATAACAACAGAAACGGCTGCTCCCCATGTACTCAATCAGCACTTCCCAACTTTCCCCACCACTCTTGCTCTAGAAGCAAGGTTATGAAATATAACCCATGAACTTGCAATAGAATTCAACTTTATCCTTCCCACCTCCCAATGCCATGGAAATATAAAAAAGCTAAATTTTGCTCACTATGTGACAGCAGCTACCAGTACTGTGTGATGCAACAGGACTCAAACAGAGAACTGAGGAACAAGGGTAAATGTATGAAAAGGTACGTGAGCAGGAAGGGATTGATGGAGGAAGGGAGCTTAAGCCTGAGGAAATGAAACCACTATGTAGTTGTGGACAGTTCTATCCTTCCAAAGTCACCTGAGGAGAGACCTAGGCTGGTGAACTTTGAATTGCCCAGCTTGGAGACGGGCTGAAACATCTTTGAGATCCAATCTCAAAGAAAGCTATCATCAAAGGGGAAGGAGTCAAAAAGTGAAAAAATGAGGAGAATAAAGGGAAAATACTAAAACTGCTAAAGATCTCAGTGAGGAGGAAAACTCAAAGACCTTGAGCATTAGCAGATAAAACAGCAGTGCAGATATTAACAACAGAATATGACATAGCCTTCAAATCAGAGGGAAGAATCTAGGCAACCATGAATGAATATTGCAACACAAAAGAAAATGAATCAGTGTCTAATGAGTCAGAAGGCCCATAGATTCCCAAGAAAGCATGAAACCACAGCAAGATATTTCTAAATAGTTTATAAGAGCAATGGAACTGTGAAAGTAGAATTTATGCATTGCACAGCAGAAATAACTGGCAGAATAGAAAAACTTGAATCCACAGTGGCAAATTTCACCAAAGAAACAAAAGAAAGAATAATTGATTAGAAATGGAGTCATGGAAATTAAGGACAATTTGGAAGAAGAAAAGCAAAAACCAGTAACATTCAAATAAACATATGCATCATAAATAATGTTAAGAAATACAAAATGGTAATTACAAGGGAGCTTGAGAGGGAGGATAAGAAACAGTTTCATGTGGAAAACTTTGCCTGATTTGTACCTTATTTGAAGAGAGACTCTCTTACCTGGAGGTAAGGATGGAATACATTTCAGTTATGGAGGATAGCCTATACAAAGGCATGAAGATGGGAGAGGCAGTGTTAGGAGGAATAGAGAGAAGGTCAGGCAGGGTTTCAGAGTCACTAAAATAGAATAATGTTCAATATGACTAGAAAGATAGGCAGAGACAAAAGGCATGTTTCATTCTAGAGGTAATAAAAAATCACTGGAGTTTTAGTAAAAAGGTGGCATGGTTATATAGGTGCTTAAATGAAATCACTTTAGCAGCAAAATATAGTGTGGACTGAAGTGGGGAGAGATTTGAGTCAAGGAGACCAATTATGAGATTGTGACAATAATCTAGATAAGAGGAAAAGAGAACCACAAGAAGAGGAGAGTAGGTGACACCAAAGATGGCGGAGACAACTTGCAAACAGCTATATGAAAACAGACTATATGCACAATAAGTTGGAAGTAATTAACAGAGGGAAGATGGGAGAATTAAGAGGCATCAGGAAAGGTTTCCTGTAGAAGGTAATACTTTAGCTGAGACTTGAAGGAATCTAGGGGAACCAGGAGACAGGTATGAGAAGGAAGAGCATTCCATGAATAGGGGGCAGCCAGTGAAAAACCCAAAGTCAAAAATTGGGAGTGTCTTATTTGAGTAACATCAAGGAATCCAGTGTCACTGAATATCAGAGTACATGGTAAAAGAATAAGGTAAGACTGGAAGGGTTGGGAAAAGAGGCAGGTTGTGAAGTTCTTTAAAAGTCAAAAAGAAAATTTTTATATTTGATCCTAGAAGGAATAGGGAGCCATTGGAGTCTGAATAGAAAAGAAGTAACATGTCAAACCTGTGCTTTAAAGAGATCACTTTGACAGCTGAGTGAAGAATAAATTGGAGTAGGGAGAAACTTGTGTCAGAGAGACCAACTGGTAAGCTGTGACAATAGTCAGACATGAGGTGATAAGAGCATGTACTCAGGTGGTGGCTGTGTTAGCAACTGCTTGGATAAGGGGGATGAAAGAAAGAGTGAGTATGAATCCAAGGGCAGTGAGAGAGAGAATCATCTCTGGATACCACTATGTATACGAATGACATCCCCTTTTATTCATCCTCTAGTCTATTATGCACATGTCGGGGAAGGACAGTTTCTGCTGCTTTCTCTCTCTCCTAGAGAGGATGAGGACAGTCTTATTTCTGCTGGTCTATATCAAAAATTCCATCCCTTCTGTTTTCCTTTGAGGAAACTGTATGGACTCTTTTTAGAAGCACTGATGTTAGGAATAATATGGTCCTGCCTCCATGTTACTTTAGCAAACCTCCTATGTACTATGCCTAATGAAAGGTACTAAGATACAGAGACAAAATATAACCATCTAAGCTTTCAAAGAGCATATGCTTTATTGGGGGAGATGACATTTACATATAAGTATCTGAAGAATATATTTTAAAAATTAATCCAAGGCAGTTTAGGGAAGGGGGGCAATAGCATTGGGAGATATCAAGAAAGTCAAGAGACAGCATGGTGTAGTGAGTCAAAAGACACTGTGGATTGCCAGAAGAGCATGGAACCACAGCAGGATGTTCCTGAATAGTTATAAAGAAAAATAAGAATTGTGAAAGTAGAATTTATGGGCCACATAGCAGAACTAATTGACAGGATAGAAAAACTTGAATCTATAGTGGCAAGTCTCACCAAAGAAACCAAAGAGAGAGTAACTGATTGCAAATAGAAATATGCACATATCAGAAAAGGCAAGAGGCAGCATGATGTGGTGGACCTAGAGTCAGGAAAACCTGGATTCAGATCCAGCCTTAGACATTTACTGACTGCGTAAGCCTGCACAAGTCACTCAACTCTTAGATTCTCAATTTCCCCATCTGTAAAAACGATGGTGTAAGATTTGACTTCTAAAATCCCTCTGAGCTCTGTCTATGCTTTGCAATACAAAAGAAGGTGGACATGCTTAGGAAGAAACTAAAGACGTCTAAAAGTCAAAGGCTAAGGAATACAGTCCAGACATGGGAAATGGCGAGTATGGAAAGGCAGAGGTGGAATGTAGAGAGCTATTTGTGAGAAGTTACAAGAAATGACTCAACTCTATAGAGTTCAGGAAAAGGGAATCATGTGTAATAAGGCTGGAAAGGGAGGTCAGAGCCAGGTTGCAAAGGGCTTTAAAAGACAAACAGAGTTTACATTTGATCCAGAGGCAGTAGGGAACCACTTGAGTTTATTCAGTAGGGGAATGATACAGTCAGATCTATGCTTAAAAGAAAAATTTTTGGAAATTTTATTGAGGACAGATTGGAGTGGAGAAGCTCTTGAGAAAGGAAGACTCCTGTCATTATCCAGGTTTAACTGTGATAAGGGGCTGCACTAGGATGATGGCTGCAGGAGTAAGGAGAAGGAAACGGATGTAGGAGATGTAGTGGAGACAAAAAAAAAAGAATACAGTAAGAGCTGACAAAAGAATTAGATAACAGGTTGGAAGGGTAAGGGAGAGCAGGAGTAAGATATAATGTCAAGGCTGTGAACCTGGGAGATAGGGAGGAGGGCAGTGCTCTTGTAGAGACATTGTCTATATAGACAAATATAGTTTAACCTATGAAATGTTCTATTCTAGCATAGGCTTTTCTAATCCTATACATGTTCTCCTGCTATGCAAAGGAACATGGTCTATGGCATTGCCATAATAGTATCCCAGTGCCTCCAAAATATTTCATTTTATTATACTTGATGTGGCAGATTAAATCAATTATATAGATTTTGTTTGATTGTTATCTCAATATGAACTTAACTTTTGACTCAGAAGACTGCTGGTAACAGCCTACATTTCCTTCCTAAAGTATTTATTTTATGAGTGGGCAGTTACTGAAAAGTTAAAAAACAGAGAGCGTTATGCCTTTTGTTTAAATTTCCTTTTCTGAATCTCGGTGGGGAAAAAATGAGTATAAATAATTTAAACTGCTTTGTAATCTATCAAAGCACAATGAAGATGGTGTTGTGGTAGTCACTGAAGGTATTAGTTCTAAGAGGATGATTCTTTTGGAAACAGTTCCCAGTGGTTCAGAGCAAAGATGTGCATTTTTTAAAATTTGTTTTGCTTTGTTTCCAATATCTGCTTTGGGTATCTGGGCTATACACAGTACCAAGTATAACTTTAACTCTGATTTAAATTCTAAATGGATGAATCCTACCTGTGCCAAAACTGGTATATTGGAAAGAATGCTAGACTTGAAATCAGGAGAGGTGGGTTTAAATCTCAATTAGCAATGTGCTAGCTATGTGGCCATCACTTCTCACTTCAATCCTCAGTTTCTACTTCTGTGAAGGGGGTAGGGGGGTGAGAATGCTTGTATCACCTACCTCAGAGGATTGCGGTAAGGAAAGAGTTTTGGTTTGTTTGTTTTAAGTAGAATCTAAATGTGAGTTGTTATTTTAGCAGAAATGCCTTTCATACTCTATTGGGGCCTAATCCCAGGTACATCAGCTGAAAATGTGTATATAAGACGAGTTCTAAAAGCTATTTGAGGTTGATGTCAGCTCTTTCTTACATATTTGTAGATAATTTTCACTGGATCAACATTTTCTCCTACTCAAGCTTCATAGATTTAGAGTTGGAAGAGGCCTCAATGTCTCTCCATGTCAATCCTATTATTTTATAGATGAGAAAGTTGACTTTCGAGGAGGTTAAGTGACTTTCCAGTCACACAGATAGTATCAGAGGTGAGTTTTGAAACAAGGCCTTCCTGACCCCAAGTCCAACATTCTTTCTACTACCCTCATGGTTCTGAAACTAGCCTAGGTGCTAGAGCACCTTTAAACTTTAAAAAATAATAGAGGACCCCAAAAAGCTTTTTCAAATATAGGTTACACAGTATTATAAATTAAAATGTTATAGTATTATTATGAAAAGTCTTGACCTTGGAGTATCTCAGAGTCTCATAGAGGTTACCAGATCACATTTTGACAATCACTGCACTACACCGTAAGTTCTCCTTTTGGGAATTTGTCTCTGTCTGTTCCCTTCTCTTCTTTTTCCCAGATCCCGAAGCAGTTACCTCCTTTCCTGAGTTCCTCTTAATGGCAGTGATAGGAAAATCATTATGGGCAAACTGGTACAGGTACTAGGGGTCTAAAGATGCCTAGGGATCAGTGACTATAAGGAGGGTCTCACGTGGGACAACTTCATTAAGATCTCAGGGGATAGTAGGATATTTCATAACATTGGTATGGAGCATTGAATTGGATAGTAACTTTAACATAATATTTAGATACATTTCTATTGTTTTATGGCTAGGTTTTTGGATGAATTCTCCTAGGAAAACCATTTCCTTGAAGCATATACAATTTTCATTACAGACCTGGGCCTCTAGATGTTCTCCATTGATTTCATTAAATTCTGACTTTATGGAGCTTCATGTTTTATTGAAAACCTAAGCTGGTGCAGGCTGACTATTTCTGCTTGAAGGAGATTTAGCTGCAGTGACTTCTCTGTACCTGTGGCAGCGGTCTACATCAGTATTCCTCAAATGGCTGATTGTGGGAAAGTACTTACGGGGTTTCAGGAACTATCAGTATAGAACTTCAGGTACAAATAGCTGTGTGGAAGGAATAGTCATGCCATGCTAGCATTTTTATGTTCTGGGATCCCAGAATGTCAGTGGGAAAGGGGTGGGGGACAGTCTGTGTATGCATGTACATACAGGCAGGGGAAGAGGGTTATGGGATGAGAGAGTTTGATTTTTACCTAAGTATATATTCTATAATACCAACAATAGTGAACTTAAAGGATGTGGAATATTAGGGAGGAGAGGAACCTTAAAAACAATCTGATCCAATCCCTTCATTTTGTAGACGTTGTATGGCATAGTTTGCGTCAGTATCAAGGCAGAGACCACAGCCCTTACTCCCTAGTCAATGCTCTTTACAGTACAACACATAATTTAAATTTTCCCTCTAAGGAGATAAATGTGCTTCTCATATTGATTCAATGACATCTCCCAGTGAGGTAGCCAGGAGGCAAAAATCTTTACATCCTTGCTGAAAAATGGAGCCCAGAAATGTCAAGTGCCTTGTTCAAAATCATTCAATTCCACAAATATTCACTTAGGACCTACTGTGTATAGACAGTACAGTGCTAGTTAATGGGAACCCAAAGATAGAGAGCAGAGACTCAGCTCTCAAAAATTTTATAACAACATATAAGTTGGGAGGAGCAGATATGCACACAATTAGATATAGAAGAGAGAGAGATGGGTAAAATAGAGAAGTCTATCCAAATTGAGAAAAAATGAAGTGAAATGGTTTTCTGCCATGGGAAGATAGGGATTCAGACTAAGTTTCATTGAAAAAGGGATTCCTGAGTTATGACCTCTAAGAAAATTGTCCATAAAATAGAAGAAAAACATGGAACAATTTGAGGGAGCATCAAATCAAGAAAAGGTGCCGTTTTTGCTTTGTGTTGTGTTGTTATTGTTTTTATAGAGGAAACTTGACCATGTTTGCAGCCTAATGGAAAATATCCACTACAGAAAAAAAATTAAAGACTCATTTGGGAGTGGAAGTGATTGACAGAGCAAGGCTAACAAAACAGGAAGAAATTGGATAAAAGTATAAGTACAAGAGTTTAGCCTTTAAAGAGTATATGCCCTCTTGGAATACTTGTAGCCAGTTTTTATGGCTTGCATCTCTTCTGCTATATGAGCTCTACACATGAGCACAGTCTTTCATTACTAACTCCCCATAATCTTCTGCCAGTAGTGGGACCCAAATACCTCCATTTTAAAAATATATCTATTTCTCTTCTGTGGTTTTCCTGGAACATATTTCAGAACAAATCACCTCAAATGATTTCTAGAATGTTAGAACTAAAATAAAATAACTCTGCTGTTTTCCAACCCAATCTATACTGTGGATGAGTAAATATTTAGATACTCTACCATGTCAAGGTCCTTGAAACCATTAACTTCAAGGATCCCATTCCCTGTTAAATAGGAGCAGCTCATACACTCAGGGAAAAGCTTCAAAGGTATAGTTGAGGATATAGCTATCCCTGACCTTATAACAATAAATTCATCCCTTCAGAATACAACAATTTCAAGTAGCCTATAGTACAGACTAATGCATATTTTTACGTAGACACATACAAAATAGAATACAAAGAGAGAAACATAGAAAAAGTCACACAGATGACTAGACTCCCCCAAACTACACTGCTCAGCCCTGAGTCCACAGCAACATTTTATATTCCTCCCATCAACAACTGTATGTCGGTAGTAAAGGACTACTTCAGGGAACACTAGCAAACCCAGAGTCCTTGACTGTCTGTTTATATAAACTGCCTACAGGCAGCCTCAGTGTTAGAGCAAGCAGCATGTCTTCATTAGTGCTTTTGGCAGCAGCTGTAGGCTCTCTACTCTCATAGAGCAACTTCCTAGACTCTCTGATTAAGGTAACACATGAATGCTTCTTAGGCCCCAGATTAGCCTGACAATTATTGAGATCATTTGGGATTTTGATGGTGCTTGCATTTGGTATTAAGTGTTTTGTTCTATCTTTAAAAAAATCATGATTCAATCATGGTATGGTATTTGCATCATAGAAAACCATATCTGAGGAAGCAATCTAGAAGAACAAACAGAAACGAAGATGGAAGGGGGAGTGGAGGGAGATTGACACGAATACCTAGAAGAAAAAATGGAAACAGGGAATTGTACGTTTACATACTTTAAGAAATATTTTAAGAAACCTTTCTCCAAAATATACCAAAATGTTCATAATCTCACTCCTTTTAGTATCAGGGAACTGATAGCAAAGTGAAGGTCCATTAGGAAAAGGCAGAAAAAAGTATGACATACTAATACCATGTCGAGTTGAAATCCCACTTATTAGCTGTGTAATCCTAGGCAAGTCACTTAAACTTTGTTTGCCTCGATTTTCTCATCTGTAGGATGGTGATCATAATAGCCTCTACCTCCTAGGGTTTCTATGAGATAACATTTGTAAAGCATGCTGCACACTACCTGGCACATAGTATATAAATGCTAGGTAGTAGTAATAGTAGTAGTACTAGCAGCAGCAACAGCAGTAGTAGCAGAAATAGATTAATAGATTAAATTGATTTGATAGTAATCAGTAGTTAAATAATGACAAAAATAAGGAAGTTAGGAAACTCAGGGAGAAAATTTTTATGAATTGCTACAGAACAAAGTCAATAAAACTAAACACACTATACACCAAAAATACAACAATGTAAAAGAACAGAACACTAAAAAGAAATTGAACTCTGAGTAATGGAAAAAAAAACAATGAAGGTCCAGGAAAAGAGGTAATGAAAGATGCTTCCTTTATGACAAGAAGATCAAAAGCTAGTATGATAGAATATTGTATACTCCTTATGATATTGAACTTTTTCCTTTGTCTCAAACAAGGGCTTCATTTGGAGGCATGGGAGAAATGACTGTGCTCTCAGAATGAGAGAAGTCAATAAAATGTAACTTAGGAAAAAGAACATTTGATAGCAAAAGTTTCACAGAATGAAAATAAGTCATTCAGTAGGTGAGAAACACAACTCCCTCTTTTTTACAAATCAGAAAATGGAAGCCTACAACATGAAGTGGCTTGCCCTAAGTTGGATTGCAGGTGACTTGACTTTAGCACTCTTTCTGCTACCCCATTGGGTCTCCTTTGAGTCCTCAAATATTCTTCTGATATGTCTCTTTATATATAGGTCATACATCCTTTAAGTGAGTGATCGTTCTAGTAAAACTAAAAACCCAAGCGAGGCACACATTCTTCTTCTAGGAAACATCTTGAAAAATGGACTGAAGAATTCGTTCTACAGAAAAAGTATAATTTAGTCTTTTCATAATTTGTATAGGAATATACTTGATTGGGTTGCAATAAAACTCTACAGTTCCCCATCAAATGAGTTAATGAAATAAAAATGAATGAGATCATATCCACAATAACACAGACTGTTCTTCTATGCATGCCCATATTAATCCTTGAGTACATGTACTTGACGGTGAAGCCACGTCAGAACCCCTTGACAATACTGAAAGATAAGTCATTTGTTTCCTTTTTTTCGAATTGAGTTCCCCTTTTCTGAAACATACTACATCAAGAAGAGGTGAACTTATTCCTTCATTAGCTAAATAGTAATCTTTGGAATGTGATGAGACACCAATAATATAAAAAGACCAGTGTTTCAAATGCTGGGAAGAAGCAAAGGCTTTAAAGTACCAATTTAGAGCAATCAAAGGAACACTGAAAGAACTAGGGTATATTCAAAGTGATTTTTATCATTTTATTTCATTGCAGTGGTTCAAAGAAACATGTGTTTGATGGAAGGGTTTTGGTTTTGGTTGTTCTTTTGTAACATGAGCCTTTGTTGTTGTCTTATGGAAGGATACACAGGGAACAGCAAACTGGTATGATGACTGGAGAGTTGACCTTGGTATTAGAATGTTATTGTTGATGTTATGTCTGACTTTTTGTGACCCTATTTGGGTTTTTCTTGGCAAAGATACTGGAGTGCTTTGCCATTTTCTTCTCATTTTACAGATGAGGAAACTGAGGCAAACAGGGTTATGTGACTTGCCCAATGTCACACAGCTAGTGTTTGAGGCCAGATTTGAACTCAGGAAGATTAGTCTTCCTGATTCCAAACCTAGTGCTCTGTCCACTACACCACCTAGCTACTCCAGGGTGTTAAGAATATCAGGGTTCTCAGTTGTAGTGTTGAAGAGAGAGATGGAAGAGCTCAAATGTGAATGAATTCACTTAGACCTTTTCTGTAGCCACTGGGAGCTTTATTGACAAAAGGGCAAAAGGGCCTGAGATTTAGCAAGGAGCTAAACAAAGGGCAGTGATATAGGAAAAGGACCAAATTTATATAGGATGACTTTAAGGTTTTCTTATGGGGGTTGGAGAACTAGGGTAAGTCTAATGAGATAAAGATGCAGGATGAGGACTATGAATGACACAAGATAAGGAAATCCCATTCCCCAGGATGAGGGGTGGGGACCAGGAATTTTATGGTTCAGAATAAGAGGATATTTTGTGGTAAGGGGAGACTTTAGGGAGTCTTCAGGTTAGAAAATAAACCAGGGGCTTCACAAAGTCAATCCTTAATATTATTTTTACCTCTTAGGGCACTGTTTGTATCCACATCAGTAGGGTAGGCATTATATGCATTGTTAGAAGGAATTCCTTACAGGTAGTTTCCCATAACAGTGAAATTATTGAGACCTAAAAGCGACTTCAGAGACTATCAAGTCCAAGTCCTAATTATAATGATGAAACTGAGGCAGCAGAACTGAGATTGAGATTTATACCCAGATGTTAGCACTTAAAGTTCAATACTCACTTCCCTGAACCATGTCACCCTGTAGACCCGGTGTAAGGTCTTATAGGGAAGACCCTTTCTTTATATCTTTGCATCCCAGCACCAAGTCCAATGATTTAAATATGAAAGTAACCTTAAATATGTATAGAATAAAAAAGAATAGGATAGAATTCTGTGTGTAACAATTTCCTATTCCAGGTTTACTTTCGGAGAAATGACCAGAGGAGGAAGAAAGGGAAAGAGTAGGATAACTTGTCTGTTTCCTTTATTGATAATTTATGTGTGAAATGGAAATATTTTGACAAAGGAAAAGGTTGACATTTAGAATGAAATTAGATCAATCTGAGTCAGTATTGAGATAGTTTATTTTATCCATTATCAATAAATTCTTCTATTTATATTCATCTTTCATTAGAAATATAACGTTATGTCTTGGAAGAAAAAACTATCTCTTCTTGGAAACATTGATTTCACTCTTGATATAGACTGAGCCTGGCTCAGATGGGTTCCCAAGAAACTCAAGCCCCAAATTGGAACAAAATGAAACACTCCACATCCATCTAACAAAGAGAAGCTTAGTTAGCCATAGCAGAGGAAGGATATTAGGAGCAGAAAGGAGATGATCATTTAGTCTAGAATCAAGCACTGATTGAGTTGAGCACATAGTTGATCTATGGTCTGAAGCATCAGAAAGTCATTCACGTCTAAGATGTTTGTACCCTAGTAGTCAGGAAGAATAAACCTTAGACCCCTGAGCCAATCAAATCTAATTCTATGGGAGAAGTAGCAAGGTATATTGGTTAGAGAACAGACCTAGAGCCATGAAGACTTAGATTCAAATCTTACCTTAGATAGGATGTGACCCTGGATATATCACTCACCCTCTCTGTGCCTCAGTTTCTTTACCTGTAAAACTAGTGTATTATACTTGATGGCTTCCAAGGTCTCTTCCAGTAGAATTTATATTTTATCCTAAAAATAAATTATTGAAAGACATGGGTTCTTGTCCATGCCTGTCCTCTTATTGTTCATGAGACCTAGAAAAAAAGAATGAATGAATGGGAGAGTATTTCTTAAATACTTAATAGAAGTGCTGGAAATACAGATTTAAAAAGTGAATAAATCTCAGCTCTTAATAGGAGACACCATATATGGGTAATAGCAGCCAGGTAAAGATATCTTAATCAGAGTATTAAGAGGTTGATGAGTTGATCCATAAGACAGTTTATTGGCACATTCTTTTTGGAAAAAAAAAACATTTAAACAATAGCAGTACTGATTAGAATTGATTACTTTCCCCAGCATAAGAGGTGGAAAGGTAGTAAGTGGAGGTTGGGAAGTGCTCAGTACACCTTGAGTGGCAGGGAAAGGGATAAAATAATGTGGAAGTGGAAACGAAGCACAGTCTGGTATGTGACCAGCTATGCATGCTACATTAGTTAATCATCCAATCAACAAACTATTATTAAGTGTCTACCATGTGCCAGACACTGTGTTAAAATCTGGGGGATACAAAAAGAGGAAAATGACAGTCCCTATCCACAAGGAGCATATAGCCTAATAAGGAAGAGAACTCACACAAATATATATGAAGTAAACAATATGCAGAATCACTGGGAAAAAAATTAACGGAAAGAAAGCACTACAATTAAAATGGGTTGAAAAAGGCTTCCTGTCTTTGGATGATCAACAGTGTCAGACTTCAGAGAGTTAAAGGAGACTAAAGATTGAGAAACACCATTAGATTTGACAACAAAGATATAATTAGTAACTTTGGAGAGATCAGTTTTGGTGGAATGAGAAGATTGGAAGCTGGATTATAAGGGCTTAAGAAGAGAGTGAGAAGAGAGAAAGCAGAGGCCCCTATTGTAGAGGGTTTTTTTTTTATTTCAGTGAGTTGGGCTACAAATAAGAGATAAAGAATAATACTTAGCAGGGATGGAAAGATCAAGTGAAGAGTTTGCTTTTTTTCGGGATGGGGGACACATAGGAATGTTTGTAGCCAGTAAGTAGTTAACCAGTAGACAGAGACTGAAAATAAGTAAAAGAATATACCCTTTGATATAGATATATATATATACAAATATACATATATATTTGTATATCTTTTGATCCAGTAATACCACTACTATATCTATATCCCAAAAAGATAAAAGAAAAAAAGGAAAAGGACCTATTTGTACAAAAATATTTATATCAGCTCTTTTTGTGGTAGAAAAAAAATTACAAATCAAGGGGATGCTCATCAATTGGGAAATAGCAGAACAAGTGCTATATGATTATAGTGGAATATATTTTGCTTTAAGAAGTGACCCAGGCAGCTAGGTAGCATAGTGAATAGGGTGGTGGACCTAAAGTCAGGAAGACTCATTTTTGTGAGTTCCAGTCTGGACTCAGAAACTCACCACCTCAGTGACCCTGGGCAAGTCATTTAACTTTGTTTGCTTCAGTTTCTCATCTGTAAAATGAACCAGAAAAGGAAATTGGAAGACACTCCAATCTCTCTGCCAAGAAAACCCCAAATTGGGGTCATGAAGGTTTAGACATGACTAAGAAATGATTTAACAGCAACAATAAGCAGAAAGTGATAAACAGGAAAAAACCTGGAAAGATACAAACTGATGCAAAGTAAAGTGAACAGAACCAGGAGAACATTGTATACAGAAATAATATTGTACAATGATCAATTGTGAGTGACTTAGCCATTCTCATCAGTGTAATGATCCAAGACAATTCCAAAGGACTCATGATGAAAAGTTCTATCCACCTCCAGAGAAAGACCTGATGGAGTCTGAATGTAGATCAAAGCATACTATTTTTCACTTTACCTATTAATTTTTTTGGTCTGTTTCCTTTCATAACATGACTAACATGGATTTATGTTTTGCACGATTGCACATGTATAACCTACATCAAATGGCTTGCCCTCTCTGGGGAGGAAAAGAAGGAAGGGAGAGAATTTGTAACTCAAAAATTTTTTAAATAAATGTAAAAATTATTTTACATACAACTGAGAAAAATAAAATACTATTCAAAAATAAAATAAGTGAAAGAGTGGAGATGACAGAGTAGGCAACCTGTTAGAAGAGATGGGATGAAATAGGATCACTTGAACGAATAGAAGGATTAGCCTTGTTAAGGAGTAAAGCCATTTCATCATGAAGATAGCAGTAAAGGAGAAGATAGTGTGAGAAGGCATCTGAGTGATAGGAGATGAGAAAGAGAGGAGAAGGGAGAGCTCAACAGGGTATGGCCTCAATTTTTTCTATGTGATAAGCTATCAGCTGAGATAGTAGAGAAAGGGGAACGCAAGGTAGGTTTGACGATGGATGGAAATATTTGGAAGAGCCTCTGTGGGGAATGCAATAAGCTGAGGTATAGTAGGATTGCCTAGGGGCAGGGAGGGCCCAGTTGAGGTTGTGTAACATAAATTTGTAGTAAGTCCAGTGTGTGATTTTTTTCCATCTTTGTTCAGCAGCATATGTGTATGAGTGAAGGTGATGAATGCTGGGAGTGATCTAAGGCTGAGCCTTAGCTGGATGTAATTGTTTCTGTAATAGGGCTGGGGATCCAAAAAAGGAAGACAGTGTAGTTGAATTAGTTTGCAAAATAGTCAAGATGGGGGAAAGGAGAGAGTGGCTAGTTCAGGGGAGATATCCTAGGAGAGGATTGAGAAATGAAGGGGATTGAAGATCATGGTGTGGGTGAAAAATAAGGTTTGTAAGGGAAGTCAGATAGAAAGGTAAAAAGCCAAGGTCAGTTAAAATAATTTCAGAATTCTTGAACATAGTTGTTGTGTTCATCCTTTGTTGCTGAAGAAGACCATGCCATCAGAGAAATGATGACATGACTTGCACTTGACTTTGTTTTGAGTGAGGGAGGGCTGTGCAAAGTCACCAGCCTCACTTCTCCTCCAGAGCCATCTGAATCCAGTGACCAGATATTCATCAGGATGACTGGAGATGGCCCAGGATGCAATGGGAGACCTTGGCCCCTTTAAGCCAAGGTCTATTCAGGTACCCACTAAGGGTGAGGTAACACCCATTCAGTGAATAGGCCTATTTAAGAAGTAGTCAGGGGATGGCCCCTTTAATGAGGCAAAGAAAAATAACTACATCAGGCTGGGAGGGAAACAGCAACAGTTACTATTGATAATCACTCTTAAGCCAGGAGGGTCCAGAAAACAGTCCTTAAGTGGAGCTTAGGCAGGGGCCTACTGTTGTCCAATCTATGGGCTTCAGAGTACAATAGGTTTAAGCTTTTGGGAAAGGCAAGGCAAGAAAGGAAGGAAAGGGAAGAGAAGGGAAGGGAAGGAAAGGGAAGGAAAAGGGAAAGGAAGGGAACATAGAGGTTTGTGGTTGATGGCAAGATTAAGGGTATGACCATTTTTATGTGTGGCTGAGGTGGGGAAGAGTAACTCATAGGTGAACAGGTTGAAGAACTGAATGGTTAGGGTATTTGAGAGAGAGTCTATATGTTTGTGGAAGTCCTCTAACATGAAGGCAGGAGTTGAAGAGGAGAGAAAGATTATGAATTTGTATTCACTCCTTCATTAACGAAATCAGTTCATTCCCAGGACAGAAGTTTCAAAGCTGAGCGGATTAGATCCTTTAGGACCTGGACAAATGACTTAAATGACTAGAATCTTGGTCTCTTTTTCTGTCAAGTGACCCTGATATTTGCCGAGCTGACCTCAATGGATTATTATAAAGGATAAATAAGATATTATATGGGGAAGAACTTTGAAAACTCTTTTTTAAATGGTGTAAATCTAAGACAGTGGTATTATTGTAGTTATTACTCTGAATGTCAGTCAATACCAGTCAAGTAAGGCAGTCAGTAAATATTTATCAAGTGTTTAATAAGCACTAGCCACTGGATGTCTTTAGGAATAGCACAAGGTTCTGTAGGGGTTAGGGTATGATGCTCTCATGTGTCTTTAATTCATTTTTTATTAATCACTTTTCTCTGTATAAGGCCTATTTGCTACAGACATTGGGAATGAAAAGATGAGAAGTAAACCTGGTCTTAGCCCCAGGATCTTAAAACCTAATTGGGTGGCAAGGAGTTGTTTTTTTGGAGGTGGAGGGAGATTTAGGTTCTGACATCATAAATAGGATACAAGACAGAATGAGTTAAGGGCAAAAGAAAGTCAGGCAAAATGCTACAAGAATTTGAAGAAGGAAGGGGTCAAGGAATGCCTGTGGTCTTTGCTTTTATCCATTTCAGAGTAAGGGGCACTGAAGAAGCTAGGATGTAGTCGAGGTATATTTACATAATCTACACATATTGCTAGGAAAATGGCTCCAATTAAAGGGGGAAATATGCAAAATTGTTAGGGATACAAAGAAAATTTTCAAAAATAAATATTCTCCATATGTATGGTTTATATCATAGTGCAGGTGGTTAAATCTACTATCCTGTACTCTGGATGCTAAAGTAATCTGCCTATTCCCATATTAATGAGAAAAGTCCTACCTCTCTACACTCTCCCGGAAGGGGCACTCTATACAGAAGAACAACATAGCATCTTTGAGGGATCCCAAAATATTAGGATAACTGCAGTATAGGGGTGGGGTACAGGGAAGGAATTGGAGCTCTCTCCTTCAGTTTTCTATCAGTCTGACTCCAATCTATGGATTGAAACAGACTGGTTTTTATAGCGTGTCAGACACACGGCTTAAGTCTCTGAGTCCACCTCCAACATCGTTCTTTGGTACTGAGCCAAAGAATGCTTTGTGAAAATCACTTGGCAAATTGCTTTGAAGTTCAATTTGCAATGAAGTGCTGAATGTGAATGCAAACTGATTATCTTTGTTATAATAACTCAGTATGTGCACCCTTACAAGTCTTATTATGCCTGCTTTGTAGACATTTCAAATCTAATACCCCAGCAAAAACACTTCTGCATGTTCCTTTTCTTCGCCTCCTCCTTGTACTGTCCTGCTTACAACAAGATTGTATATAGGATATGAATTGTGGCTATACACGGAAAACATCAGCATGTCTATTAATAATGTACAAAATAATCTCTTAGCTCCGTAGGCAAATGTCATAGCTCTATAGGCTAAAGACAATAAAACAGTTCAAATTTCCAGGTGAACGAAAATAGAATATGGTAAAGCACAATTCGGATCATATCAATAAGTATTTTATGGTGCAGTGGATAGAGTTCTGGACCTGGAGTCAGGAAGATTCATCTTCCTAAGTTCAAATCCAGCCTCAGACCCTTCTAGCTGTGTTGCCCTGAGCAAGTCACTTAACCCCATTTGCCATGGTTTCCTTATCAATAAAATGAGCTGGAGAAAGAAATGGTAAACCTCTCCAGTATCCTTTCCAAGAATACCCCAGATGGGATCATGAAGACTTAGACATGAGTAAAACATGACTGAACAGTAAAAAGATTCTAAGTAAAGAGCTGAGGATGGGGGTAGGGAGAGAAGGAGGAAATAGAGAAGGAAAGGAAGAAGGGAAAGGAGGAGAAAACATAGAAAAACAAAAACCTGAAAATAAAAACATCCCTTGCCTTCAAGGAGCTTACAAAGAGTCATGGGGTTAGAGATAGAGGGCACTCCAGAGTATCTCCAGCCCAACCCTCTCATGTTATAAATGAAGTGAAGGTCCAGAGAGGTTTGTTCAAGTCACACAGGGACCAGGTTGTAAAGTCTATATGTGCTTGGCATACAGTAAATGTTTAATAGTAGTTTAATAAATAGTAATCACTTCTTGACTTGATGACTTGACTTGATTCCAGAGAGGGCAACCTTTCTATTATACTCTACCATGTTCAATAAAAATACACTCTTTCCCTTTAACAACATCCCTACTGTTCTATTTTGATAAGTCATTTTTCAACCACTGGCCAATATCCTTGATTGAATTTATATCCTAACAAATCGCCATTTTTGTAGATTTAAGGGTTCATCACCTCCTTCTCCACTCTCATCTACCCTCTAGTCATCTAGTTTGATGACAAAAAGATGCATACATCTTTTAAGAGAATTTTGTGACATGCATATTTTTTCCCATTTTTACTAGAGGCTTATGAGACAAGGAGGATTATGGGTTGCCAAAGTTTGAAAACCGCTTAATATGCTGTATTTTCAATAATACTTCTTGCATGATGAATATGTATTCAAACAAGGAAGAAGAAGCTTCCATCACTTTAGAAATGTGAAAGACTCTGTGAATCTTAAATATTTAACAAGAGATTTTTGTTCGTAATTAAGGAGAGGCCTGAATGGGGCATATGGATATCAAAGGCACTTTGTAGTGCTTGACCCTGTGCTATCTCAATTGCAGCTGAGCACATCCAATTGAAAACCTAAAAAACTTTAAAATAGGCCAATTATAAAATGCTTTAATCTCAAGTAAATGGCTTTGCAAAGCACTAATGAAAAATCATTTTCAATGGACATTTTGTGGGATAGGGCTATTGTTTCAGATTCAGGCTGCTAAATGAAATCAACAGTTACACAGTCATCATGAAAGAGAGGCCCAAATTGAAAAAAAAGTGAATAATTCACATCCAGCTGTGAACAAAAATAGTTAGAACAGGATGGATGGAACGAAGTCACTGCTAACTAAGCCTGATTCACTTCTTTCCAGCATGAGCAACAATGGTCCATAACAAGTCTTTGCTACATAAACTGCATGCACTTTCTCCAATGTTGTCAGCAGTCAATAAAGTCTAATTGGAGCCTGCAGGTAGCAGATAGTGTGCCAAAGGTATATTTAAGCAGAAAGCCTGATGCTGACTCATTTGTAAGGAAGCAGAGCACGTAGCCTAATTAGAAGTTCCAGAAGTGACAAAAGTTTGGACATTCTGAATCTGCCATGCGAACGCTTTACACAGAAGATAGCAACTGCATCAATTGATCTAAGTCAGTTTCTTGCTGGCAAGTGTGAACATCATGAACACTTGCATCGCTGTTGCCAAGTGATTAGAAGTTCATTTGAAAGAGGCAATGATTCACTTACATCGGAACAAATGCTGAGATTAAACTTGTTTCAGGTTTATCGCTTTGTAAAAGTATATAGAGGAATCCAAAGGGTTTCTTGTCATTCAAAGGAATATTACTTTACCATTTTTTACTAACCATCTGAATATAATGCCTGATTCTATATTATCTACTCATACCTGATCATATATACGTATATATTATATAAATATAACATTATTATATGTTTCCACTTGTTATTGAAACTGATATCATTTGTGTTTCTTGAACTGGTCCAGATTGCAATACTCTCGTATCCTCTCCTCTTTAAAGAATTTTATCAGTCTTCATATGAAAAATAATATTGATCTCTTTCTGCTAGATTTATTGGTAATAAGCAGAAATGCTGATGATTTATATGGGTTTATTTTAGATACTGCTACTTTGCCGAAGTTATTCAATTAGTTTTTTTTTTATTTCACTCTCTAGGGTTCGCAGAGTAAACCGTCATATTGTCCAAAATAAGTCATCATTTTGTTTCCTCTTCTCTGTGCTTATTCTCTTAAATTCTTTTCTTTGTCTTATTGCTTGAACTAACATGTACAGCATGATATTAAATAGTTATGGGAATAATAAACACCCTTATTTTACCCCTGATCTTATTAGAAAGGCATCTAATTTATCCCCATCACAAATAATTTTGCTTCTTGATATTAGATAGATACTGTTTTTGTTAAGGAAAGATTTATTTATTCATATGTTTTCTATTGTCTTTAATGAGAATAAGAATTATATTTAGTTGATAGCTTTTTCTGCTTTTTCTATTACTATAACCATGTGATTTTTTATTGTTGTTGTCATTAATGTGGTCAATTAGATTTATGATTTTTCTGGTCTTATGCCAACCTGAATTCCTGCTATAAATCCAAACTATTAATAATGTATAAATTTTGTGATATCTTGCTGCAGTCTCCTTATTAATATTTTACATAAAATGTTTGCATCAGCATTAGTTAGGGATAGTTTTCTCCATGTGTTTTAACTCTCCTTGGGTTATCCAGCAAGATCATATGTTTATCTTAGAAAAGATTTGATAGCACTCTTTATATTTTTCAAATAATTTATGTAATTTTGATATTAATTTTTCTTTAAATATTTGTTAGAATTCACTTGTGAATAAAGTGTTCATTTGAGTTCTTTTTATTTTTTCCTTTGGAGGTCCCTTTGTGGCTTCTTCAATTTCTTTTTCTAAGATTGGCTTATTGAAGTCCCCTATTTTTGGTAACTTATTTCTAGTTGAATGCACCTACTGGCAGTGTAATAGCAGGGACCCTAGGTAGATTGAAATAGCAATGTGATATCTATTTACAACCCAGAACACTTCTTGCCCCCAAGACGCTCTTTTCCTCCACTTCACATTGCACAGATAGAAGTATCTATAGCCCATAGCGTATGCTGGACTTTTAGCAAACTTTTTTGTGAAAATCCAAATGTAGAGCAGTTGAATTTGAGATGAATTGCTTGTTCATTGTAAATAAGGGCAATGTAAAATTGTATTTGAAAGATTGGTTTCTGCTGATAATTGCATCAAAAGGTGCTTCAAGTAATTAATGTGATACCTTTCTCCAACCATATGGAGAGCTGGCCAAGTAGCTTCAATATCTGACCTGTTCAGTCTTGTCTGTACTTAACACTAGCTTTCTCCCTTCATGATCTTCACCCATTTTTGTAGTTTTCTTTTCACGTTTAGGATGCATTGTTTCTGTATCATTCACTGAGTTGCTAGCCCTGCCTTCACTAATTCAAGCATGGGCTATCCCCAGTAGGATCTCTGACTGTTTTTCAAAGACAATCAGTTTCTTGGTGGTTCAGTTGAATGCAGAGGTCTATGAAGCCGTCATAACCTGCCAACCCAGTTGTTCAGGCTTCATATGTATAAGCACAAAAATGGAAAAGAGAAGCTTTAGAAAGAGTCAATGCCTGTGGGTTGTTGTATCTGGGTCTGCTGGTCACTTTGTTGTTTTAAAATGAACCCAGCATGTGGACTTTGTGTGTTTATTGTTCTGCTTCAAAATAGTTGAAGTAAATTGCTGTGGTGGATTCTTATAGGATAAAGATACCTCATACTTATCAAAATATGAAATGTAAAGGTATTTTTAACTTAAATTACTTAATTAAAAATTTTTAATGTGCTTGCATCAGGTTAGGTGAACTCTTTTTAGATGATTTATGGGAGGACATGTACAAGAGTTGCACAGAATGGGCATGCAAGGATGGTTAAAAGGCAGCAGTATTGGAGGCAACATTCACATCACTGAGACTATAGATTCATTTGGTCACATTTATGAAGGGGGGGGAGAAAAAAAGGAACCAGCATTTACTAAACACCTATTTTATACTAGGCACTACAATAGGAGCTTTACAAATGATCCCCACAGCAACCCTGGGAGGTAGGTACGGTTATCATCCCCATTTTACAGTTAAGGAAACTGAAACTAACAAAGGTTAAGTGACTAGACCAGGGTTACAGTGTCTGAGGCAGCATTTGAACTCAGGTTTTCCTGACTCCAAGCCCAGCTCTTTATTTATTTGGTCACCTAGCTGCCACAATATAAACGAATAAATCAATCTATCACAGTATAAAATACAAAAGCCCCATTTAGAAAAGCCATCATTTTCCTATTGGAAGGATCATATGTGATATATGACAATTTAAATATGAATAAGCATTAGAATTACATGAAGTAATAACTCTACTGGTTCAATTAGAAAGTAAAATAGAAGGAATAACAAATGAATGGAAGATTTTTGTTCAGCATAGAATGCTACCTTCCACATGTCTTTTAACTTACTGAATATTTTAAGGAGCATGCAAAATGACTAGGAGATTTCAAGAAGCAGATATATAAAAGTTTGTATTGTGTTTTTGATTGTTATCAGGTTCAGTCAGAAATTTATTAAATGGCTGCTCTGTGTCAGTTGCACAGTTTACTTATTAAATATAGATTCGTATATTTTGTCATAATAATCCACACCATTATTTTTCTAAAAATATGCAGAATTACTAAAAAGTTGTGAATAGTTTATTACAGAATGTAAGTGATTTTCCTTCAAAGCAGTCTTTAACTTAACTATGGCAAATAATAACCGCACTGGCATTTCATGACTCTCCTTTTTGGGGTGCTCCTGTTCTCTTGTTTCGTCCTAACAGTCTTCAACCTTCCCTCGAGTGAGTTAGCTATTTTACCATTAGTTACTAGTCGTTAAGATATACTGCTCAGATTCAAATTCAAATGTAGCCTGTGT